>NC_048434.1:5525262-5894012 GCF_004353265.1 Vitis riparia | reverse complement strand
AGTGCATATGTCTAACTTCCATTTATTTATTCTACAGTTTCTACAACACACCACGTTCTTATGTCTCTTGGAAAATTAAGAACCTTGTTTAAAATATGGTATGCCCTCCATGCTAAGAAGTCTTTTGCTCTGTGATTGTGGTGGCTCGAATCGCAACTTGCATATGTTTTGATACATGGAGAACTCAAGACAACATATGGTATTTAGTGCCTTTCAAATTAGTGGATTTCATATTAATTTCTCAATTAATATGCAATGTGTTTTTCATGGAACATTGCTAAAAAATTTTGTAACTTTTTTTTTGTTTATAAATCATTACTGAATTTTGATTGCAAATAATTGTCAGGAATCATTAGCAGGAACTTTGTACAACGTAATTACAATGTTACAACATAGAATATGCACCCGACTTAGAAGCTTTAGAGGGCATAATAGGTAACACTTAAAGAATGAAAGTTTTATTGCTCAAAGTAAGCTTTACAAGTGTTTTGGAACTCACTTGTTTTGGCTAGTTAAGTTCTTGGGTGGTGTCTTGGCCAAATGAGGCATTAACCTATTTATAAGCACCTTAGGAAGTCTCTAGAACCTTAAAGGGTCCCTTACAAATCAAGAATAATCTAGAAGCTCCTACACTAGTCTATGTACAAGATGACTTTGGAAGATTCTAAAACACCCCACACTATTCCAATGCTCTCTTAGCCAAGTGTAAAGATGTGTGGACATCTCTAGCCCTCTCTAGAAGATTTCATACTCTTCCACTTTGTAGTTAAGTGTAGATGTCTCCAAGGATCTCTAGAAGCTTCCCAATTCCTATATAAATCCATGAGGAGAGTCATTTGAAGCATTTTGTGACATTAAGGTATGATATATTTACTAACAATAAATTACATAGGAAAAGTAGGTTTCGATGCACTTATATAAAAACAAAATCATAAATGGTTTAATTGGGCCAATACTTTGAGACATTCACGGTTCAAATTTTTTAATCGTAATTCCGGTTCGAATTTAAACCTTAAAATACATGAACATTCCATTTAATCTTCAAGTTGTTAAAGAGGAAAAGTGTTTTTTTCTCCAATATGAGGATGATGACCAGGTGGAGGCACATCACAATTCAAAAGCCAAGAAAGCATACAAAAACATTCATCAAGCCAGATAAACAGAAAATAATGCAAAGCCTATGGAATTTGATACAAAGGAAAACGGGGATTCTAAATTCCAATAAAAAATTGAAGGATAGAGCGAAATGCTTGCACCATTGCAGGTATTCAATGCACATTTATACAAGTGCTTTAATCTAACAAGATTTTCATCTGCATGCAATTTTTTTCGCATCACATTGTCCTACAACATTGGGATGGGTAATAAGGTAGGGGGGCTGGATATTGTTCAAGTAGATTATTGCCATAAAGATAGCTGCATTTTTTTTCTAGTGAGACCAATTGGCCGAGTGATGTTTGATATCCTAGAAGCACGGGCAATGACATATAGTTCAAGAACTTCTCCTACAAGCAACAATAAAATATAAACCCTCTCAAAAATGTTGCAAAGTGGTGATGAATTAATCTCTAAACAAAGCCTCATCTCAACAATTGGGATTAAGCATGCGAATCACTTCCTGAATTTTGCTCTATATATGATTATATAATAATATTATGTCCAGAACAATGCTGTGTGAAATTTTAAGTGAAAAAAGAATGTAAAATTACAGGAGTGTCTCAACTGCAGCCTTGCAAATATACCACCATGACTAGGGGAAAACAACTTAGAAAATTATGTTTGTCTAGTCCCATATTTGGAACCACATCACCTACTCCCGCATTCCAATCATAACTCTCTCTCCTACCTCTTCTTGAAGGTTGTCACTCATTGCACAAAATGTCTACACCTAGTCTAACAGCTCTGTTGAGAGAGAGAAAGAAGAAAGACCTTAATTCTCATTAATGTAATAATCTACTTACAATTGAGAAATATATATATATACAAGGCTAGGAGTCCTAACTACCATACATGTATCCTATATTAACAAGGAAAGGTTATATACTATAAATACATTATATTCAACACTCCCCCTCAAGCTGGAGCATATACGTCATATGCACCAAGCTTGTTACAAATATATTTAATCCTAGGACCTCTGAGAGATTTAGTGAAGATGTCAGCTAGTTGATCATTTGAATTAACAAAACTTGTAGCAACACATCCTGATGCGATCTTCTCTCTAATGAAATGACAGTCAACTTCAATATGTTTGGTCCTTTCATGAAAGACTGGATTGGATGCAATATGTAATGCGGCCTGGTTATCACATATGAGTTTCATCTGTTCATCCTTTCCAAATCTCAACTCTAGAAGAAGATGTCTCAACCATATGAGTTCACATGTTGCCAAAGCCATAGCTCGATACTCGGCTTCAGCGCTAGATCTGGCCACTACATCTTGTTTCTTACTCTTCCAAGATATTAGATTACCTCCAATAAAAACACAGTACCCTGAAGTGGAACGTCTATCTGTGGGTGAACCAGCCCAATCTGCATCTGTGTAACCAACAACCTGAGTATGACCTCTGTTCTCGTACAACACACCTTGGCCTGGTGTACTTTTGATATATCGAAGAATGCGGATTACAGCATCCCAATGGCTATCACATGGTGACTGTAGGAATTGACTAACAACACTCACAGGAAAAGAAATGTCTGGACGAGTAATGGTGAGATAGTTCAATTTACCTACGAGCCGTCGATATCTCCCGGGGTCTCCTAAAGGCTCCCCCTGTCCTGGTACAAGTTTGACATTCGGATCCATAGGTGTGTCTACCGGTTTACAGTCTAACATACCAATTTCTTCCAGGATGTCTAAAGCATACTTCCTTTGGGAAAGGACCACAGCAGAACTGGATTGAGCTATCTCAATTCCCAAGAAATACTTGAGTTTCCCCAAGTCTTTGGTCTGAAAGTGGGTAAAAAGGTGTTGCTTTAGTTTCTGAATACCATCCTGATCACTGCCTGTAATGACGATGTCGTCCACATAAACAACCAGATAAATACACTGCCCCAAAGAGTTATGATGATAGAAAACTGAATGGTCTGCTGTACTGCGAAGCATGCCAAACTCTTGAACAACAGAACTAAAACGGCTAAACCATGCTCGAGGAGATTGTTTCAAGCCATATAGAGAACGGCGTAACCTGTATACTAAACCAGACTCCCCCTGAGCAACAAAACCAGGAGGTTGCTCCATATAAACTTCCTCGGCAAGATCACCATGAAGGAAGGCATTTTTAATATCCAATTGATAAAGAGGCCAAGAACACATGGCAGCCATGGAGAGAAGCAGACGGACAGAAGCAATCTTGGCAACCGGAGAGAATGTGTCACCATAATCAGAACCATAAACCTGAGTATAGCCTTTAGCAACTAAGCGGGCCTTAAGGCGATCAACCTGACCATCAGGACCAACCTTAACTGCGTAAACCCAACGACAGCCAACGGTAGATTTACCCGAGGGTAAAACAACAAGATCCCAAGTGCCATTAGAGTGCAGAGCAGCCATTTCATCCACCATTGCCTGTCGCCAGCCTGGATGGGAAAGAGCTTCATGGGTGCTCTTTGGAAGAGAAACAGAGGATATAGCAGAAACAAAAGCAGAATAGGGTGAAGATAATCGATGATAACTCAAAAAATTGTAAATAGGATGAGGATTACGAGTAGAGCGAGTACCTTTCCGAACAGCAATGGGTAAGTCATTAGGAGAAGGCAGAGCCGGGGTAGGTGAAGCCGAAGGGATAGGAAGTGAGTCAGCAAGTGCCTCAGCAAAAGGGAGAGGAGCAACGACACGAGGGCGACGATGATAAACCTGAAGTGGTCGAGGAGGCATAGCATCAGGTGGGGAGACAATGGGAATAGGCAAGACTTCAGAAACAGGAAGAGACTCAGAAGTGGTGGAAAAGAATGATGAGTCCTCAAAGAAGGTGACATCAGCGGAGATAAAGTATCGATGAGTCTCAAGGGAATAGCAACGATAACCCTTCTGAAGTCTGGAGTATCCCAAGAAGAGACACTTCATGGCTTTGGCGGAAAGCTTGTCCTGTCCAGGAGTGAGAATATGAACAAAGCAAGTACAACCAAAGACACGAGGAGGAAGGAAATAAAGTGGTTGGTCAGGGAAGAGAAGGGAGTGAGGAATCTGATCATGTAAGACAGAGGAGGGCATACGATTAATCAAATAACAAGCGGTAAGAACAGCGTCCCCCAAAAACGAAAAGGAACATTGCTATGGAGGAGGAGAGTACGAGCTGTCTCAACAAGATGTCGATTCTTGCGTTCAGCTACCCCATTTTGTTGAGGAGTATAAGCACAAGAAGACTGATGAAGAATCCCATGATGAGACATAAACGAAGTAAATGGGGCTGAAAAATATTCCATGGCATTGTCACTGCGTAACACACGAATAGAAACATTGAACTGGGTTTGGATTTCAGCATAAAATTTCTGGAAAATAGAGAATAACTCAGCTCGATTTTTCATTAAAAATAACCAAGTACATCGAGAATAATCATCAATGAAAGTGACAAAATACTGAAATCCTAAAGTAGACGCAGTCCGACAAGGACCCCAAACATCAGTGTGGACAAGCTCAAAAGGAGATTTTGCCCGATTATTCAAACGCTTTGGGAACGAGACACGAGTATGTTTCCCAAGCTGACATGACTCACACGGAAGCGACGATAAAGTGGAAAAACGAGGGACCATCTTCTGGAACTTGGAGAGACTAGGGTGGCCCAGACGATTGTGAATGAGGAGAGGAGCATCAGTGGAAATGCAAACTGCAGGAGATGAATCCGAGGTGAGGTGATAGAGGCCTTGAGACTCACGTCCTATGCCAATCGTCTTCCCCGTACTCCGGTCCTGCAAGGTCACAAATTTATCAGAAAAGGTAATAGAGCAATTAAGAGTACGAGTGATTTTGCTGATGGAAATAAGATTAAAAGGACATTCAGGAGTATAAAGGACAGAAGTGAGAGGTAGAGAAGGCAGAGGAAGGGCCAAACCAATACCTTTAGCCACAGTTTGAGAACCATTAGCTAAGGTAACATTAGGTAAAGCAGAGGTAGTAGTAATAGAGGAGAAAAGATCCTTATTACCAGATAAGTGATCAGAAGCTCCAGAGTCTAGAATCCAGGGTCCAAGAGAAGATGTGTGGGTAAGGCAGGCAGAGGCATTACCAGGCTGGGCAACAGAGGCAACAGAAGCCTGAGATGCGGAAGAGCTCGGAGCTTGAGGCAGCGGAGAATCAGAGGACTGGGCCACATGGGCAGTGCGAGGAGGTCGTCCATGTAACTGATAGCAACGATCGCGAGTGTGGCCAAGTTTATTGCAATAGGTGCAATGAGGACGTTGACCTCCACCTCGGGTACCACTACGGCCTCCTCGAGAGTTAGTTTGAGAAACTAACACAGAAGAATCTGAAGTGCTATCAAATGGCAAAGTCTGAGTGGAGGAGATACGGAGGAGGCGAGCAAACACATCATCCAAGGACGGAACTGATGAACTACCAAGAATCTGATCGCGGACAGGCTCAAGATCCGGACGGAGGCCAATAAGAGTAAGAACCATGAAGAACTTGTCAAGCTGTGTTTGTTGAGCCCCAACATCAGGAGTAAGAGGCATCACAGTCAAGAACTCCTCCTTAAGAGAGGCAATCTGGCCAATATAAGTAGATAGATCCAAGTCCTGTTGGCTGAGATGGACAATAGCAGAAGCCACCTTATAAAGACGCTGGATATCATTCGTATATAATCCTTTGGCCTGAGTCCAAAATTTAAAACAAGTTTTGTAGGCCCGAAGATGAAGAAGAATCTTGGGATCAACCGATTGCCATAATACACTACATAACTGTGCATCTATCTTCCTCCACTGTACGCGGTCAACCTCAGGGATATCTGCCTCCTGTGTAATCAAGTGATCCTCATATCCTTGACCCATAAACCAAAGTTCAACAGAGGCAGACCAGGAAAGATAATTGTCACTGCCAACCAATTTCTCCGAAGTAATCATAGGAGATCCAGATATAACAGCGGAAAAAAATGGAATTTTTAGTAGTCATATCTACTTATCTGGAGAATAAAGTATGTTTGGATCGAAGAGAGCCCTAATATGGCTTCAGATTGCGGCGTGGCACCACCGAAAAAGGGAGACGGCCTCAGATCGCGGCGTGGTACCACCAGAAAGGTAGAAGAACACTTCCCAAGGCACGTGCAGGGATTGGAGTGGAGAAAAAGTAGTCGGAGCTTCGCCGGAAAGACTGTTTGGAGGGCCGACGGAGACAAAAATCCCCAAAAGAGGTACGTGCAAGGCTCGAATGGGAGAACCAGGGAGGTAGGGAGGCTGGTCGGCGTCAGGCGAGGCTGCTGGAGGAGGCGCGTCGCCGGAAAATCCCTCACGCGCCCTCACGCGCCGGCGCGTGAGATGCAGCCGCCGGACGGAAACGTGCGCGTGGGCGGCGCGTGGATGCTTTGTTGGTGTCGGTGCCTTCACAAAAGTTGTAGATCTCCTCCAGGCGCTCCTTCTGGTATGGTCGATGTCGTAAAAATACGTCGCCGGAAAAGTTCGCCGGAAAAATTTGCCGGCGGTGAGTTGTTTCTGTCGACGATCCGAATGACCGGAAAGTATTGGGAGATGGGGAAGGTGACCGGAATGAAACACGGTCACCGGAAGGTTTCCCGGAGTTGATGACACGGGAAACAGGAAAGAATTAGGTTTTCTTCCTTGGCTCTGATACCATGTTGAGAGAGAGAAAGAAGAAAGACCTTAATTCTCATTAATGTAATAATCTACTTACAATTGAGAAATATATATATATACAAGGCTAGGAGTCCTAACTACCATACATGTATCCTATATTAACAAGGAAAGGTTATATACTATAAATACATTATATTCAACAAGCTCTAGTCTCAACAGCCTTCAATTCAAAATGGTTGTCAGACTCAGTCAAATTAGGATGTGTGGCAGATAAGGGCATGTATCACCTTCTTCCTATTGGAGATGACTTGGCCAAAGCACAAAAAATGAACATGCATACCGACAAAAAGCATCAGATCATTTTCCTAATAGAAAACTAAATCCATTTAGTCAGAAGAGTAACTATGATCACTGTTATCAAATATAAAATAGAAAATAAAATAAATCTTTATCAAGAATTAAATCTACATGCCTGCATTTCCAACTCCACACTAGAAAACAGTATCAAGATTATGTTGAACTTATAAGGGAAATATTCACTGCAAAACAAAGAATGGTGGGAAAAAGGGACAGTCGCTGAAATATTTTACAGCTTTTAGCTCATGTGTACCAAAATTCAAGTAGTTATTTGGTATACTCTCAGTAATTATAGCATCGCTATCAGAACACTAGCATCGTGTATGATCGGGATGTGAAAGGCTCAGGAAAGGAGCAGAGAAGGGGTTGTGTGCCCTCCGCCTGTTATGTTTATTTTAATCATTTTTATTTTATCAAGGTACCATATTGAAAGTTATTTTTAAATTACCAACATTGGTATCAGAGCCTACGATTTCTCCCTCTTTTTTTTCCCTTCATGCTGAGTGCTCGGGTTTTGAACCTGTATCAATCACTTCTCAAAGCAAGCATACCCGGCAATAACTCATAACAAATGAATGAAGTTTAAAAGGTGGCAACATAGAAGAGCAAAATAGGCAATAAATGTAACACAAGGTACAAGTATGTCAGACAGAATTCCAAGCAAATAACAAAAGATGGGGGAAAACTTCCCTCAACATATTCACCAAAAGGGGGAGAAGATTTCCTTGATATATTCATTAAAAGAATATCTTACCCTGACTAGAGAGGAAGTGAACTTTACCTCGGACAAAGAGAGAGTCTGTTGATGATCCATTATTTCAACCATTCATTTTGTGCTTATTTATCAAAAAAAAAAAAAAATTTCAACCATTCAGTATCAACAACACAAATCCTACTTTATTCCCTTATTTCAGCAATTCAAATCCATATTTTGCAAAAAAATAAAAATAAAATAAAAGACTGTCACATGAACTTTTCATATGGTTGAACCAGCTGTGAGAACATCAATGGCACTGGAACCTTCCAATGGATTAAAAAGAAATTCTTTTTATTTGCTCTAGTTAGTGATTTCTTAAGAGTCAGAACTAAGAAATTACAGTACATTGTAACTTAAAACTTTCTGCGACAGAAAAACTCTCAAAAACAAATAAAATTTACATTTTTTTTTCTTTTGGTATTAACTGATAAATATTATGCCTCGCATGTAGAAGCACATCCATATTGTGGTAATCATGATAAACCTTCACTTTTATTCAGTATACTCCTAAAACCACAACTCCAACTTAGCGGGTTTTGTTCACCCAAAATTGTCAATATTTAACACTAGTGATGCAGAGCATGTTTAAGAAGAACAAGGCAAATTAGGCTTCTGGAACATTTGGTAAGTTCCAGTATTTTCTTCTACATCAGATATATATGAGCAAAAGACCAGGGTTTGTTAAGCTACCAAGAAGTTGAAATTAAAATAGTTTCAGCATCAGACAATTAAGTCTTAATTAATTTTTTTTAATTTATCACTTCAAGCTCGAAACTGATGGAAAGATCACTCTAAACCAAATTCTTATTAAGGAAATGAGAAAGAAGATATTTCAACAGAAAACCTTGAAGATAAAGGAAGATAACCTTACCTGTTTCATCATTGCACTCACTAGATCTTCCAAGGAACCAACATTATTAGAAGCATAGCTGCTTTGTGGTTTTCTTTGCCCCAAGGTGCAACCTTGCTTCAACTGCAATGCCGTATCTGAAGCTGATTCCTCAACTGCATTCTGCTGCATGGGCAAGGGATTGACAAAATTTGACTCCCCCATCAAATTGAAATCCATATTTCTGTCAGATATTGTGTTTTTCAGGTCCAAACCCTGGTCAAATGTACCCATTACTCCAGGAGCAGGGATCAAAGAGTTTGCTGAGCTGCATCCGAGACTTGAATGGTGAGAGAGCTTGTGTTTATGGTCATCCCACACTTTTGGGGAATAATTCATCATTTTTACAGAATTACTACTGATAGTCATTGCTTGACATTCTAAATCTGTTCTTGAATCTGGCAGTGGAGGAGGCATTGAAGTGACACAAGAAACATCACGTAGATTAGTCCCACTTTGCAGGGTCACTGAAGAGATATTGTCTCTCAAGTTACTAGGATGCAAAGTAGCCTGTTTAAAGCAGTCACTTAATGGAAAAGAACTTGATTGGATCGCAGATGGCTGAACAGCAGTTGACCAGTTGTCATTACATCTACCATGATCTGGAAATGAAGAAGGAAGCTCTGCGTTTAACAATGTAGCAGAATTTTGATTTCTCAACCCTCCTCTTCTTTGGTTCTCTTGGGAGTGTCCTTGTAACATTAAGGGACTGTTTGCAGCAACAAGAAGAGAGCTGGATGACCTACTGGAAGTCATTTTTGTATCTGGGAAGCCACTTGAAGCAGGGAAAACAGTTGAATCCCCAATAGTAGTAGAGAGCTCTCCAACACGGATGATGCCTTTATTATGTTGCAATTGCTCAAGTTCTAAGGACATTGGCATCCCTTGAAGTATAATACCATTTTGGTTTCCAGGTAGTAACACCGGCTGGAATTTACCCCCACTGTTAATAGGATTGCTTGAGTTTTGCAAATGTCCCAGTTGAACCATCTCTGAAGAAGAAAGGCAATGCATACCCATACCAGAAGGAGTGTTCAATCTACCGAGCATTCCACTAGGTGGGAAGGATCTGAAAGTAGAGTTTGGCAACTGCCCAGATCCAGACAAATTGTAGAAATTTCCAAGGCCATTAAGTGAATGCAAATAGGTAGAATCCGTACTGCCCAAGGCTGCAACCATATTAGCTTGCTGATTTGCCACACAGCTGATCCTTTTTAGGTAAAGCCTATATTTCTGCAACCATGAGATACGACAGTAAGCTACCAGGAAACAAAAGATTTAGATTACACTGAGCTGATGCAGGAAAGAAAAGGATTTCACCTGGAGATGGCTTGCTACATTTTCTCTTGTAAGCTTCTCAACATTCATCAAATCTAATATCTTTTTAGGTACAGCCCCTGCATTCAAAACAAGGGAGAGAGTGATGAAGTGAAACATTGAGAACTGATGCATGCATGGTGAGTGGTGAAAATTCTGAAACAGGAAATTATTATTCATCACTAGATATACTTCATGGTTCAGGAATATGGTTAGGAAAAATTCAATAACACAAAAGAAAGTGGAAATTATCTTCAATGACTGGGATATTTGAACATAAACTTGCTAGATAAAAAATATACATGATAAAATAGGATGACATATGTCAAACTTTTTAAAAAAGAAAGGTTCGGGAATTGAAAAATGTGTGTTATATAGATATATTCTCCAACTGATCAGTAGCTGCAACAAATTTGGAAAGGTAAAAGAAATGGAACTAAAAGGCTCCCGGCATTATTAGTTTCACATATATGAAATAAAAAGCTGACTCATGAAGACCTGGTAACAATTCAAAGATATTTGGAATTTATTAGTAAACATTAGAATTACAGTATGATTCAGAAATTTTTCAGGAAAGTTCAATCACAAATCTGAGTGAGTGAATTGAATAATTCAAGATTTCCACAAACTGGAAATCATCCTCGATGGTCAGGAAATGTGGACGAATTTGCAGCATTAGAATAAATATGCACATTATACAATTGGATAACACCAGGAAAACTTGAAAAAAAGAAATAAGGGGTATTTAAAAAATAAAAAATAAAAACATACTGTCAATGCCCAACTGATTAACAGCTGCAACAAATTTGCGATGCAGCTCTACAGACCAAACAACACGAGGCTTCTTCTGACTTGACGGGTCCTCATTATCATGTCCATTCTCATCATTTTCCTCATCGTCATCTTCATTCTGGTCCTTCCGCTTTTTATTAAGCTTCCCATGATCAGGATTCCCTGGTTCACTGGACCCTTGTCCTCCTTCACCAGGTCCTTGACGCTTGTCTCGACTGTCAGAATTATTCTGGTCCCTAGGATCAAACCTCCTTCTCCTGATTACATGTTGCCATATGTTCTTTAGCTGCTCAATTCGAACAGGTTTCAGCAAATAATCATAAGCCCCATGGGTAATTCCCTTCATCACAAGCTTCGGGTCATCATTTGCCGATAGCACTAGAACCATTTTAACAGAAAATGATTATAATAAAAATTGGGTTAAACCGCTAAAGAACAACTTGCTGCATAGTTTAGAGATGATTCTCCTTGAGTACTGAAAATAAATATAGACTACATGTCAACCCAATTGAATATTTCCAAGGGTGTAGATTAAGTTTCTGAATACAGCTCTGCAATCATTTCCTTGAACTTGGTCCAAAACAGTCTCCAAAATTTTCAATGGAAAGGATGAAATCAATCAAAAAATCAAAATTTCTCAAATGGCTAATACAAAATTTTTTAAATTTTTGTGGAGATTTAAGACCTTGGAAAATAAAAAACATGATGCATTTCTATTTCGATGAAAAAAAAAATTGAAAAAGGAAAACAATGTTAAAATAATAACAATGAATATCATCTAAAGTGTTGCTTGCTTACTTATTACAGGTAGGTCCATCTCAAGCCCCACAAGCTCAAGCAGCTTGAAACCGTCCATGTCAGGCATATGCACATCACTGATAACCAAATCAAACTGGTTTTTGTTTTCTCTCAGCATCTTCAATGCTGTGATTGCCTGACTAGTTGTCGTAACTGCAAATCCATACCACAGTGAAAACAGATATTCACAAAAAAAAATAAATAAATAAAAAATAAAAAGTCATATGTACAATGAACAAAAGCTAATTATACCACAAACCAAACAAAAACTCAATCTGGGGAAACATCAAAAAAGATCCCAGAATATGTCGATTGAATCATGAGACAAATATTAAGATTTGAATAACACTAAAAAAACCCGTGTACAGAATACATCTATCTAATTTTCTAAATCAACCCACTAATCATAGGTCAACAAGAAAAAGTTCTAAAGTTCTAAAATTCTACAGTCCTGCAATCAAGTCAACAAATCATATATACCCCATATTTTAATCGTAGACAACTAGAGAGACGGAGAGTTTGTGGGTCACATTTGTATATTCTCTGGCAACCACAAAATGAAGAACAGAAAGCAAATCCCAGAACCCATCCGCAAAATTAAGAACAAAATGAAAAAACTGGCAAAATAAATCAAAATAAAAAGCGCTAGAGAGGAGAAGATTTCGCATATGTATGAATTCTATGCTACTTACCAAGGAAGCAAGAAAATCTAAACAAAAATACACAAATCCAAGAGCCCATATCCAAAAACCATTAACAAATTCAAAGAAATGGGAAACAAAGCCAAAGAATCAGACCATGGTACTGGCATCGACGAAGCAGAGTGTCCAAGAGCCTAAGACAGGTAGGGTCATCATCAACGGCGAGAACCCGCATACCAATCGGAAATTGATCATTTGGGTCTTCAACCCTCGGTTCAACTGTCATCGTATCAAATAAAACCGCAGAATTACAGACTTCCTTTTGGGTTTTGAAGATCACAAGTTTACAACCACCGTATCTATGGCCTTTTTGGAACAAAGACCCAACAAAACCCAGCAAGTATAAGGGGAGAAAAAATGGAGATTAATGGGTCAATGCAGAGAGAGAAAGTGATGAAGGAAGGTGATTGGCAGAGATGGAATATTGGATAAAATGTAGAGAGAGAAAATCCCGAAACAGAACAGTGAAACCAGCTCTTCTTTCTCTCCAAACAGTGAAAAAGAGACAAAAACTGGCTCTTTCTCTCTCTCCGAACTGTGGAAAGAAAGAGAGAGAAAATGGAATCTAGACTTCTATATGGATTGTCAGAGCTGTATTCTGAAAATATAAGACTTTCTTCCTCTGTAACACTTTTAATTTCTTATTTGTCTGTATTAATCATTTTTATTTTTTTTCAAAATTTTAAAATTCTAAATTATAATCATATTTAAAAAATAATAATTAATTAATTTAAAAGGCCTAATATT
The DNA here is from genome assembly GCF_004353265.1 of Vitis riparia. Classification (NCBI taxonomy): domain Eukaryota; kingdom Viridiplantae; phylum Streptophyta; class Magnoliopsida; order Vitales; family Vitaceae; genus Vitis; species Vitis riparia. Next base: position 5,880,911 of record NC_048434.1, on the reverse strand, counting down.
CAAAAAAAAATTGTTTTATTAATCTAATTTATCCAAAAAAATATGCCTTTTTTTTCTTCTTTTAGTTTTTAATTTTTACAAATTAAGGAAATAAATTTTGACTTATTATTTAAATTTGGATAAAATTATAAAAGGCAATTAGTAGTTAAAACATGATATTAAAAGCTAATTATGAGAAATTAAGGGTGAAATATTGATATTTTAATATTAATTTCCATAAAAATTCATAAATAGAAAAACATGTGCTGAAAATCCTCAAAATAATTATCATTTCTTTAATGAGTTTCTATCCAAAAATATTTTTCTTTTTTCATTGAATTATAACTTCCTATCACATGACTCTCATTCCTATTCATATGTTGTTTAAATTCAACTCTTACCATAAATAATAATAATAATAATAATAATTTTAATAATAAAGCCTTGTAAGAAAATTTTTAGAATTAAAAAATTGAATATTTATTATTAAAATGAATGCTATTTAATACAAAAAAAAATACAAGTCTAAAATTATATTAAAAATAATTGAGTTGAAATTGATTAAAATAATTATATAAAAAAATTAGACATAATATTATATCAGTAGTCAAGATGAGTTTCACCATAAATAAGACTCGATTATAATATGAATCATTGAATGTATTACAATCAAATAACTTCATTTAGAAAATGAAGAATGACTTTGACAATGTATTTTTTTTCGAGAAGTGTTATTAGAAACACGACAAGACAAATAGATTCTAAGATACTCTCATGGTATCTAAAAAAACATACTTTAATATTAAAGGTATTTTTGAAAAAAAAATTATCCCTACAATCAAAATTCAAATAAACATTAGATAAGTAATTTTTGTAAAAATATTTTCAAAAAAAATATTTTCATCGAATAAACTTCGAGTAGAAATACCGATAAACGTGTTCTTATTTTAATTAATTTATGTAAAATCAATAATTAATTCATTGTGCAAAATTGATTGTTTCACATCTATTCCAAATGTGCATGGTAAAAGCATTTGAAAGAATTCCAAAATCCTTGAATTATTTGGAGCTTACTGTGACACATGTGATTAGACTTACTGAATTTTCAAATATATATTTGAAAATTTTTATTTAAATAAAAAGTTTTGAAAAATAAAATTATTGTTATTAAATGTTTGAAAAAGACAATATCATTATTGTGTAGTATAGGCACACAGCTCTTGAGTCTTGGTCACAGAGAATCTTAAAAAATATTTATTATTTAAAAAAAAAAAAAAAGGGAGGGGTTGGTTTTGGGGGATGGTGAGAGTGAGAAAGACACGCGTGAGCCCTGACCCAAAAGGGTCAGTTTTGCTCTAGCCCTTTTCAGTTTTAGCCTTTAGGTCGGTTCTATAGTATCCTTTTTAACTTCACCCCTCACCTAGGGACACCCCCCACTACATATGTATAGTATTTATATACCATGAATATAATGATTTAATTCCCAAAAAAAAACATGGTATTTATTTTGGAATTCAACAAATTGGTTCTAGTAGGAAAAAACACAAGTAGCCTAAAAGCCCATATCAATAGTGTTTGGATAGAAAGAATATATGTGGGAAAAGAAAATGGACAAGTTGTAAACAGAGAAAGGACAAATTCCATTCTTTTCATGCCCTTTCTAATCTAAAACCCTAATGTGGTTGATAATTCTTACAACAAGGATAAAGGATAAATAGCACTTTGGTTTCTTGAAAGAACATTTTTTTTTCTTAAATATATTTATCACGGGCCAATTTCAACCCCTTGATAACACAATTTACGATTCCTATGTAAACATGTTATATTTGATACGATTTGATTCCTATGTAAACATGTTATATTCTATGAAACTTGAGATACAAGGTACTAATGTTAGTTGCTTCCGTGGCAGTTCTCTTACTGGTATTAGGGCAAGGCCTTTTGAAAACCCTCAATCTACAAATTACCAAGGACATGAGATCATGTTGTAATCTCATCTTCAATCTCTAGCTACAAACAAATTATTTCTTTCAAATAACAATCTTTAATGTATTCACTTCTACCATATGATAAGCAATTTCGAAAAACAAGTAAGCTTTATAATATTAGGAATATGCAAGAAATTGATAAAGGTCATGAATCCACTTTCAAAAAATAAACTATAAAAACAAAGATTTTTTCACCCATGAATATTGTAACCAGCTTCCAAAAAACATTAGGTATTGCAATAACCAAATGTTCCTCAGGTTACCAAGAGTGCTTTTTTTACCCATGCATAAAATAAAAAGAAAATAAGAAAGCATACCATACAACTCACAATTGTGTCAAGTATGAGTTCAATTCATGGCCATGCACAATTGCATTAAGTATTTGAAAGCCAAATAAGGCTATGTGCAATTCAAAGAATACCATACAACTCACAATAGAATCCTCATAGCTCACCATAGAATGAGAACTCAATTGTCCTTCCTCTAGTCATAAGAGTTTGTGCTCTTCGAGCCTTTGACTTGCACAACTCAAGACAGCAGGACATGCCAAAAAGTCTCCTTCACCTCAAACATTATTCAAATCCATAGTATAAATCTAGATAAGATAATTTTCCACAAATATAACATGTTGCAACAATGGTAAAATATACGATGGCTAACATGTAAGAGGTAAACTAGTGAATCTCCATGGACGGAGATCACTTGCCTTACCAAGTGTTGGCTCAAGTGAATTGAAGGTGTTTTAAGTTAACTAAAAACATAGAAATCATTAAAGGATCACATTTTCTCTTCTTTAATGGCTGAAACCACAAAGCTATAAATTCTTGCACTTGGAACCTTTCTCGGCAACCTTAGCTCCAAGGAACTAAGAGTCTAGCCACTCATTCTCTGAGGAAACTTCCTCAGAGCTTGTTTGGCTAGTAAGAAAAAGAATGAGAAAACAAAAATATATAGGAAAAACAGAGCAAGTGCTCTATAAAATATATTTCTTGCAAAATTGTACAAAGGATGTGTCCCAGAACAAGCTCCCCCCTCCTACATAATATATATCCTGTAAAGGAAATTACAAACTATATATAAGAGGTTATTCACCCTTTGTTCTTACTTAAAGACTAAGGAATCCTATGATAGGTGGGTTACAAGGAGAGTTTGGGGATTTAGACACCAAATATCTAAAATAAAATATCTCAAAAAGTCGGTCGGAAATATCGTGAAGCTTTAGGAGAACACCGCGGCACTGTGCAAAATGGTTGCGCAACTCTCCGGGTAAGCGCTATCAAAGGATCCGGACATGTCTGACCGGGGAAGTTGAAACGCCCTTCTCTCCCATCCGGGAGTGAGATATCCGCGCGCCGCAAGGGGGATTGTCTGCATGTACAAGGTGTAGGGACCCTTCCTCCTGATGACACGGAGCGCGCATTGCTATCCAAATCAACTCCATCCGGATTCCCCAAGAAGACACGCAGCGCGCTCCCCTATCTGGACTCCCTCAGGGAGAAGCACACGACACTAAAAAAGACCTATCCGGATATGTTGTCCGGATCATTGACTAAAGTGAGCAAGCCTCGCTACGTCATTCCGACAGCCTGCCACAGCCCACATTCCGCCGCCCTCCGTTGGTGTGTCCGGACGCCCTGTCCGGACATCTTTTGCATGGATTCCAAAGAACTCTCCTCAATCTCTGATTGCTTTGGTGATAAAAAAGCTATCAAACCACCAAAACTTAACACAATTTGATTAGAATTGATTGCAAGGGTCCTTAATATGTTAATTGGGTTAAAAGGTGATAACTACTACTCAAAAGTGTTTAAAAGAGTTAATTACAAGCTATCAAATAACACTTTTTGAGTAGTAATCACCATGCAAAATTGCTTCATGATGGATTTCTTTCTCTGATCCTCTTCCTTGCATCTCTTGATTGGCTTGGAAACTCATTCCCAAGGGTTGCACAAAGTTCTTTCTCATTCTTGGCTTGCTTCAATGATAAAAAAGCTACCAAAAACACCAAAACTAGCCAAAATTTGATTAAAAACATTTGCAAGGGTCCTTAACGTGCCAATTGAGTTAAGAGGTATTAATTACTACTCAAAAGTGTTTAAAAGAGTTTATAACAAGCTATAAAAGGGAACTTTTTGAGTGGTAATCAGGTAGCCTCGATCGGTCGAGTTGGGGGTTAACCAGATCACTAGCCGTTGGAGCATTTAATGCTTTGGTAGGTTATCGTTGCCTTGACCATAGTGTTTTTGGCACCCCTCGATCGGACCTCGATTGGACAAGGGAAACCGGTTGATGGGTTCCCCAACCGATTGAGCTGATTGGCCAGAGCCTTGATCGGTTTAGCCTTTTGGCCCTGAAAACCTTTCTTTTTCAATTCCTTTCTTTTCTAACACTTAGGCAAGGTCTTTAGGTGAATTAATATGCCAATTTTAAAACATTTTTCCTAAGGTATATTTGATAAAACTTGAGTTTTAATGAAATTGGAATTTTAAAGGATAAATTGAGTTTTCAAAGATGCATGAAATGGTATGAAAAACCTAAGTGCACCCATGCATTCATCTTATATTCGTTTCCTATGATCAAAATTCTTCCAAAAGTCTTGATCTTGTATCCATTTGGTCCTTTGATGAATTTCCGAATTTATACTTAAGATTCTTTACCATTCAACCCAATTAGTCACTTAACCATGGTTTGTTATTATCAAAACCCGATTAGGAGAACCCTTGGGCTAACATATAGCATGTATAGCCCTAAGATCATGACCCTGAGTCTTTCATGTGATCGACAGCCTAAAACTATGTATAGCATTTAGAGCCCTAAAGTCACAACTTGAAGTCATTCATTTCAACCACATCTCTTATCTATTCATAGAATCTAGAGGCCTAAGCTCATGACCCAAAGTTGTTAATAACATCTATAGCCCTGAGCTCACGACCCGGAGTTGTTCATGTCATCCATAACCCTGAATTTTTCATAGCATCTTGAGTCCTAAGCGCACGACCCATAGTAATTCATGTCAATCACAACCATTAGTTGTTCGTTGTATGTAGAGCATTGCACTCACATCCCAGAGTCTTTCATGTAAAAAAAAAAACCTTGAGTTGTTCATAGAATTTAGAGACCTGAGCTCATAACCTAAAGTTGTTCATGTATCTATAACATTCAGCTGTTAATAGCATTGAGAAGCCTTAGCTCATGACCCAAATTCATTCATGTCAATTATTACCATAAGTTGTTCATAGCATCTAGTGCCTTGAGCTCAAGAGTCGGAGTCTTTCATTTCATCGAAAACCTTAAGTTGTGCATCACATCTAGAGCCTTGAGCTCACAAATTGGAGTCTTTCATGTTAACCACAACCCTTAGTTGTTCATAGAATCTAAAAGCATGAGCTTATTACTCAGAGTCGTTTATGTCATCCATAAGCCTAAGTTGTTAATAACATCTAGAGCCTTAAACTCACGACCCAGATTTGTTCATGTCATCCACAATTCTAAGATGTTCATAGCAACTAAAGGCTTAAGCTCATGACATAACATCATTCATATCAGTCACAACCCTTAGTGGTTTATAGCATCTAGAGGCTTAAGCTCACGAGATCTCGAGTCATTCATATTATCTCCAACTTTGAGTTGTTCATAGCATCTAGAGCCCTGTGTTCATGACCCATAGTAGCTCATGTAATCCACAACCTAAAGCTGCTCATAGAATTTAGAGCCTTGAGCTCACGACCTTGAGTCGTTCAAGTCAACCACGGACTTAAGCTTTTCACAACATCTTGAGCCCTTAGCATAGGCCTAGAGTCGTTCATGTCATCCACAACCCTGAGTTGTTCATAGAATCTAGAGGCCTGAGCACACAAGATCACAACTCATTCATTTCATCCACAAATTGGAGTTATTCATAACATCTGGAGCCCTGAGCTCAAGACTTGGAGTCATTCATGTAAACAAAAGGCCTTAGTAGTTCATAGCTTCTAGAAGACTTTGGTCATAGGATCCCAAGTCCTTCATATCATTTATAACTTTAGATTATTTGTAGCATCTAGAGTCCTGAGCTTATGAACCTGAGTAGCTCATCTAATCCATAGCCCTAAGTTGTTCATATCATATAGAGGCCTGAGCTCATGACTCAGAGAAGCTCATCTCATCCACACCTCTGAGTTATTCATAGACTTTAGAGCCTTGATTTTATAACCCAAAGTCATCCATGTCATCTACAACCCTGTGTTGTTCATAACATCTAAAGCCTTGAGTTCACCACCTAGAGTTGTTCATGTCATCCACATCTCTGAGATGTTAATAAAATCTAAAGGCTTAAGCTCATGACTCGGAGTCATTCATGTAAACTACAACCCAAAATTGTTGATAACATCTAAAGCTCTGAGCTCACGACCCAAAGTGGCTCATGCCATTGACAACCCTAAGCTCTTCACAGCATTTAAAGCCCTAAGCTCATGACTTAGAGTCACTCATGTCAACCAAAACCCTAATATGTTCATAGTATCTATAGCCTTGAGCTCATGACCTCGAGTCATTCATGTCAACTACAACCTTGAGATGTTCATAGTATCACTAGCCCTTAACTCATAACCCCAAGTCATTCATGTCATGCATAATCTTAAAGTGTTCATAGCATTTAGAGCCTTAAGCTCACGACTTGGAGTATTTTGTGTCATCAACAACCCTAAGTTGTTCATAGCATTTAAAGCCTGAAGCTCATGACCCAGAGTCATTCAAGTCAACCACAACCTAGAGTTGTTCATAGAATCTAGAGCCTTGAGCTCACAACCCATAGTAGATCCTGTAATCCATAGTCCTGAGTTGTTCATAACATCAAGAACCCTGAGCTCATGACCTATAGTATTTCATGTCATTGATAGCCCAGAGTTGTTTATAGCATCAAAAGGCTTGAGCTCACGATCAAGAGTAGTTCATGTCAACCGAAGTTGATAGCTGTTCATAACATTTAGAGCCCTGAGCTCATGACCTATAGTATTTCATGTCATTGATAGCCCAGAGTTGTTTATAGCATCAAAAGGCTTGAGCTCACGATCAAGAGTAGTTCATGTCAACCGAAGTTGATAGCTGTTCATAACATTTAGAGCCCTGAGCTCATGACCCAAAGTAGCTCATGTCATCCACAACTATAAGCTATTAATAGCATCTAGAGCCTTGAGCTCATGAGTTGAAGTTGTTCATGTCAACCACAACCCAGAGCTATTCATAACATCAAGATCCCTTAGCTCATGACCCAGAGTAGCCCATGTTATCCACAACCCTTAGTAATTCATAGCATCTAGTGCTCTAAGCTCATGACCTAGAGTTATTCATGTGCACCATAGCTTAGATCTGGTCATAGCATCTAAAGCCCTGATATCATGACCCAGTGTAGTTGATGTCATCCACAGCCCGAAACTATTCATATTGCATCTAGAGCCTTGAGCTCACGACTTAGAGTAGCTAATGTCATCCACGGTCTTGAGCTATTCATAGCATCAAGAGCCTTGAGCTGACGACCCATAGTCTTTTATGTCATCAACAACCCTGAGTTGTTAATAACATCTAAAGCTCTAATTTTTTATTTAATGGTATTAAATAAAAATACTAAGTCTCCAATGAAACATTCCTTGGAAGCCATTTTATTTTCATACCAAGTAAGCGCCATCATACAGTGCAAGTCTCCAATGAAGTACAAAGATCCGGGTTGCCGTACCATCTCAGTGATGATTGGAGGAACTGTAGTAGAGAAAGCTTTGTTAGACTTGGGGGCAAGTGTGAATTTGCTACCATACTCTATTTACAAGCAATTGGGACTTGGTGAATTGAAGCCAACATCAATCACTCTATCTCTAGTAGATAGATCAATGAAAATTCCAAGAGGGATAATTGAAGATGTCTTAGTTCAAGTTGACAATTTCTACTATCCAGTGGATTTTGTTGTTCTTAATAAAAACCCAATTGTCAAGGAAACTAATTATGTTCCTATCATACTTGGAAGATCATTCCTAGCTACATCAAATGCAATCATAAATTGTAGGAATGGACTCATGCAACTCACGTTTGGCAACATGACATTGGAGCTCAATATATTCTATATGTCCAAAAAGCCAATCAATCCGAAAAAAGAGGAATGTCCAGAAGAGGTGTGCATTATTGACACTTTAGTGGAGGAGCATTGTAATCAGAAAATGCAATAGAAGTTGAATGAAAGTCTTGGGGATTTTGATGAAGGGTTGCCTGAACCCTCAGATTTGCTTGCTACTCTACCAGGTTGGAGGAGGATAGAAGGAATTCTACCTTTATTCAATAAAGAGAAGGCACAAGAAGCTGTTAAAGAGGAGCCCCCAAAGCTTAATCTGAAGCCCCTGCCCACAGAGTTGAAGTATACATACCTAGAAGAGAATACGAAGTGCCTTGTTGTTATATCTTCATCTCTTACTACTCTTCAGGAGGTGTGTTTACTTGAAGTTCTCAAGAGATATAAGAAAGCAATAGGATGGCAAATATCTAACTTGAAAGGCATCAGTCCTTTAGTCTGTACATATCATATATACCTAGAAGAAGAAGTTAAGCCAATTCGTTAACCTCAAAGAAGATTGAATCCCCATATGCGAGAGGTGGTGCAAGCTAAGGTTCTCAACCTACTTCAAGCCAGTATCATCTACCCCATATCAAATAGCCCATGGGTGAGTCCTACTCAAGTAGTACCAAAGAAATCAGGGATCACAGTGGTGCAATATGAAAAGAGAGAAGAAGTTGCTACACGCCTCACTTCAAGTTGGAGGGTGTGTATTGATTATAGAAAATTGAATGCTGTGACAAAGAAGGATCATTTTCCATTGCCATTTATTGATCAAGTGTTGGAGAGAGTCTCAGGCCATCCTTTCTATTGTTTATTGGATGACTACTCTGGGTATTTTCAAATAAAAATCGATGTTGAAGACCAGAAGAAGACCACTTTCACATGTCCATTTGGAACATATGCCTACAGAAGAATGTCTTTTGGTTTATGCAATACACCTGCAACATTCCAACGATGTATTTTAAGCATTTTCAGTGATATGGTGGAGCGTATTATGGAGGTTTTTATGGATGATATCACCATATATGGAAGTACATTCGAGGACTACTTAGTCAACTTGGAAGCGGTTCTGAACCGATGCATTGAAAAAGACTTAGTGCTTAACTAGGAGAAATTCCATTTTATGGTACAGCAGGGAATTGTCCTTGGCCACATCATCTCCAAGAAAGGCATTGAAGTTGATAAAGCAAAGGTGGAACTTAATATCAAATTGCCAAGTGATTACTACTCAAAAAGTGTTATTTGATAGCTTGTAATTAACTCTTTTAAACACTTTTGAGTAGTAGTTATCACCTTTTAACCCAATTAACATGTTAAGGACCCTTGCAATCAATTCTAATCAAATTGTGTTAAGTTTTGGTGTTTTGATAGCTTTTTGATCACCAAAGCAATCCGAGATTGAGGAGAGTTCTTTGGAATCCATGGCAAAGCAATGGAAAACTCAGAAACATGAAGAACCGAAGTTTTGAAGTCCTTTGCCATAATATAATATGGCTTGGGTATTATTTAAATAGGTTCGTTACACTTAGGAAGTGGTGAAATGATTTCCGGAAAAATCCAAATCCAAAAATACTAAAAAATTCACAAGAGTACGAAGAATGTGAGGAATCCTCACATTCTTCGTACCCTCCCAATTCTCCACTTCTTTGGAGTTTTTAAAATTTTTTAGGGCATCATATGGTTTGGATGTTGTTTAAATAGGTTCGTTACACTTGGGAGGTGGTCAAATGATATCCAGAAAAATCTAAATCCAAAAATACTCAAAAATTCACAAGGGTACGAAGAATGTGAGGAATCCTTACATTCTTCGTACCCTCCCAATTCTCCACTTCTTTTGACTTTCTAAAATTTTTTGGAACATCATATGACTTGGGTATTGTTTAAATAGGTTCATTACACTTAGGAAGTGGTGAAATGATTTCCGGAAAAATCCAAATCCAAAAATTCTAAAAAACTCACAAGAGTACGAAGAATGTGAGGAATCCTCACATTCTTCGTACCCTCCCAATTCTCCACTTCTTTAGAGTTTTAAAAATTTTTAGGGACATCAAATGGTTTGGATGTTATTTAAATAGGTTCATTACACTTAGAAGGTGGTCAAATGATATCCGGAAAAATCAGAATTCTTATGCGAGTACCGGGAATAGGTAGAATCCGTTATTAACAACTCCATTAAATAAAATGGATTTTAGGTAATAATATATCAAACTATTACCATAACCGTTACCGTCACTGATAAACTAGTTATTCTAGCATTTTAATGGAGGCACTTTAGATTAAGATTAATTCAGATCTCCATATGTCTTAACCATTTATCCAAGAAACGACACTCAATTTTCACCTTGTGGGTAAGTTTTTGATTGGCAAATATTTGAGTGAAATTTGAAAATACTTTTTCATATTATATTTTATTTTGTAATTAATTCTACCACAGATTTTATGAGGGGCACATGCAGAACATGGTAGGAACAGATTGCAAGTGTAACTAAGAAAAATGGGAACCATTATGACATTGAAATCAACCTGTATGTGATCAAATTTGGATTTCTGTTCTTTTTCTTTTCTTTTTTTTTCTTTTTTTTTTTTTTTCAAAATACACACACACACCACTTAACCATATATCCCCATTACAGTGTGATGGATTTGTATCCTTGAAACATAAGTAGAAACATAACATGAGCATTGAACTTCCATTTTGACACACAACCATGACCTAGTTTATAAGTTATAATACAAAGCAATTTCAACATTTTCCCAAACACAAACCCCAGAAAGTTTGAATTACCAGAACCATAGAAACAAAAACAAAACATTCACCCAAAACCCACATGTTAACAAAACTCTCAAAATGTTCCATAATTTCCCAAAATTTCCTTGACCCCGACTTTCACTTAAGCCCCCACCCCCAAAAATATAGAAGATAAGAGAAGATCGAGAACCGTTTCCAAGATTCCCACATGATCCAAATAATCATGGAATGACAGTGCACCTTTTATTTTCAGTTTTCTTAAATTTCATGACTTCCCTTCAAGCAATATCATCCTTCATTTATTTGCCCAATTATTTCAGATAATCCTCCAAATCACGAATTATTTAAACTTCAAAGTAAAAGAATGCAAATAATGTATCCGGTCTTGAGTAGATTAGGTAGAAGAAGAATCAATCTCACTTGAAGCTAAAGGAGCACCTCTCCAAGGCTGGTTCTTCAGGTACGTTTCTGGTTCCTCACATAACTCTTGCTTGCACTCGGTTCCTCTTTCTGGTCGTTTCAAAATGCTTAATGCTTTATTGACTGATGTGGATGAAAAGGGCCACAAATTGTTATGTTGAAATTGGTTCTTTGTGTGTTTGCCATGATCTTTATTCAGTTGATGCCATTGATCCCGATTGATTTTGTTTATGTTAAAAATCTATTTTGAATCATTCTCCTGTTTTATAAATACATTGCGTCGTTTCGGCCGGTTCTCCCTCATCCGAACTCGGAATTGAGCACTGCTTCTTATTTTGGATTCCTTATTCTTTGAGGAATCTGTTGTTAAAATTTCAGAATTTTTCTCAACTAGTTGGACCGATTGGGAATCGGTTCAACCAGTTCTGCATGACTAGTCCTATTTTATAAACGCGTTGCCTTGTTTTGGCCAGTTCTCCCTCATCCAGGCTCAAAATTGAGTACCGCTTCTTTTTTTGGATTCCTTATTCTTTGAGGAATCTGTTGTTAAAATTTCAGAATTTTTCTCAACTAGTTGGACCGATTGGGAACCTGTTCAACCGGTTCTGCATGACTAGTCCTATTTTATAAACACGTTGCCTTGTTTTGGCCAGTTCTCCCTCATCCAGGCTCAAAATTGAGTGCCGCTTCTTTTTTTGGATTTCTTATTGTAAACTGGAAATATGCTTTGTTATTTAGTGTGCCTTCCAACAACTGTATGAGCACCAGTTGAACCGTAATATAACATGTTTAAACTTGCTAAAATAGAATATGTCCGCAAAATATTATCAAGTTTGACAAGAACTTTTTGCTGCAAATAAAGAAAAATTAGAAATAGAATTCAAACTTCAAAATGTTCATATATGTCAAGATAATTATTGCTTTAGAACTCAATTTATATTAGTACAAAATATGAACGAACCTTTAATCTTAGGACTCCTTTTATTACATTACTTTACCATTTTCAAGTAAATGATGAAGGTCTCAAAACTACAATATTAGGAAATACCATATTTTTCCCTTTTATATATCCATTAACTAAAAAAGAAATACATCAAGTCCAAAGTGATTCAATAAATAAAAGAATAAATTTAATTTAAAGAAAACAAGCTCATATAAATTATCTATCAAAAGAAATTCAATATAAAAAGATAGAAGAACAACTTGTAGAAGAAAAGGTTCAAAAAAGAATAAAAGAGATTCAAGATCTTTTTCAAAAAGAAATCTGTTCTGATCTTCCAAATGTTTTTTGGTCTAAAAAGAAATATGAGATAAGTCTGCCTTACGTTCAAAACTTTGATGAATCTAAAATTCCTACTAAGGCTAGACCTATTCAAATGAATGAAAAACTTTTAGAATATTGTAAACAAGAAATTGATTCATTATTAAAGAAGAAATTAATTAGACCCTCAAAATCTCCTTAGAGTTGTGCAGCTTTTTATGTACAAAATGCTGTTGAGATAGAAAAAGGAGCACCAAGATTAGTCATTAATTATAAACCTTTAAATAAAGTATTACAATGGATAAGATATCCTATTCCTAATAAGCAAGATTTACTCAAAAGATTACATAGTTCTGTAATTTATTCAAAATTTGATATGAAATCTGGATTTTGGCAAGTTCAAATTAAAAATGAAGATAGGTACAAAACTGCTTTTACTGTCTCTTTTGGTTATTATGAATGGAATGTCATGCCTTTTGGTCTCAAAAATGCCCCTTCTGAATTTCAAAATATTATGAATGATATTTTCAATCCTCATTTTCAATTCATAATTGTATACATTGATGATGTCTTAGTATTTTCTGATTCATTAGAAAAACATTTTGTTCATCTAAAAAAGTTTTTCAATGTCATTAAAGCAAATGGAATGGCTTGTTCTGCTCCAAAAATGAAATTATTTCAAACAAAAATTAGATTTTTAGGACATGAAATTTTTCAAAGAAAAACAAAACCGATTCAAAGGTCAATAGAATTTGCTGACAAATTTCCTGATGAAATAAAAGATAAAAAACAATTGCAAAGATTTCTAGGATGTTTAAATTATGTTTCTGATTACTTCAAAGATTTGAGAATCATTTGTGAACCCTTATACAAAAGACTTAGAAAAAATGCACCTGCTTGGACTGAGCAACATACTAGTTTGGTCAAAGAAATTAAACAAAGATTCAAACGTTTACCATGCATCAACATCCCTCATCCAAATGCATTGCTCATTGTAGAATCAGATGCATCTAATTTAGGTTATAGAGGCATACTAAAGCAAGAATATAACAATCAAGTGCATATAGTTAGATATCATTCAGGGATCTGGTTAGGCGCTCAAATAAATTATTCAACTGTCAAAAAAGAAGTTTTATCAATAGTTTTATGTATTTCAAAATTTCAAAGTGATTTGATAAATAAAAAATTTCTTTTGAAAATTGATTGCAAAGCTGCAAAAGATATTTTACAAAAAGATGTTAAAAATTTGGTTTCAAAACAAATTTTTACAAGATGGCAAGCTTTACTTTCAAATTTTGATTTTGAAATTGAATTTATCAAAGGAGAGTTGAATTCCCTTCCTTACTCGGGAGTTTTTGCAGGGTAAGGATCCTTCTCCATCCTAATGGGTACTCCCATTAGGCCTCAACTTCCTTCATCATCCAAGAAAACCAAAGCTTCATATGCCGTGATATCAAACTTTTCAAATGTTCGTCCTACTTTTCCATTACAAACATCAAATTCCTTTCAAGTTTTGAGTCCAAATTTTCCTCCTCTTCAACTTTCAAAAAGTTTTATTCAAGCTTCTAAATCAATCCCTAAAAACACTGTTGTTCAGAGACAATCCAGCCCCAACACTATTTCAACATTACCTTCTCCTTCTCAGTCTCCTTCTCCTTCATTTTCTTATAGTCAATATGTCAAAAAACCCAAAACCTTAGAAATTGCTTTCATTGAGCCAGAGTTCAATTATAAAGAGATTCCTAAAATTCTTCCTTACATCTTTCCTCAAGGAGTCAACTTCAATTCAAATGATCCTTTAAAAACTCGTCAATTTTATGAGTTCATCTTGGTGGACACCGATTCAGTTGAAATTACTCATAACACTGACAAAAACAATCCTCAGAGGATTGCTTTTTCCAAATGTCAAATTCTCAGAGTCATGACCATTGCTGATTGGAATCAAAAGCCCTTCACTTGCAAGGCCTTTAGTCAACCTTTTCATCCCATGAGCTACAACTACATAGATTATATGGATGCTTGGTATAATATGTTTTATTTACAGAGCTACCATCATTCTTGGTTCATCCAATTTTCAAGAAATTCCAATACCCGATTTCCTGCTTGGTTTCAAACAAAAATGGTGGACTTTCTTTGGTCTACTAGACTCCTTATTTCCTCCTGAAATTCAAGAAAAATTCAACTTCTACAAGAGCAAGACTTCATCTCATCAGTTGTGGTGGTCCCTGTTCAGGAAATTATCTGAATTGATTAAGGATAAAATTATGATTATTTTCTGTGACAATGAGTAATATTATTAGGAGATTAAGTAGAAATACTTCTTTCAGATCTCTTAGGTCTAATAATAGTTCTGCATCTTCATCAGTTAATTCTGCACATACATCACCTACACAAGATATTGTCAATAGTCAAGAAATAAATGTAGCACAAATAGAAAATCAATTAAATAATTGGTCAATTCCTCACATGAAAATTAATACAATATATCAACAAGGAAATTTTGAAATTAGTCAAAATTATTCAATAAAAACTGAAGAAAAAACTATATCTCTTAATCAAAATTTAGAAAGTCTTCAATTATTGAGTCAAAACTCTATTAATCATCATAGCAAGAAATTTAATTATATTCATATAGGATTAGTTCAAGTTGCAATAAAACCTTTATTTCGTCTAGGTCTAGATATTCCTGTTTTTGTTTGTTTAAGAGACGCTAGGTCAACAAGATTTACTGATTCTGTCCTTAGCATGATTGATTCAAACCTTGCCAATGGTCCCGTTTATTTTAATTGTTTTCCAAACTTTTCCATGAATATAAATGACCCAAGTATTCTTTCAAGTCTAACCTTAAACATTAAAACAAAAAATATGAATTTTGTAGAAGAAGCTCAAACTATAGCAATAATTTATAGGATATATTATAAAGTCATGACAACCCAATTAAATCCTAGAGCCATATGTCAATCTGTCAAAGATGAAACATTATTATTACAATATAATCCTAATAATACTCAAGCCTTTGTTCCTAAAAAATTAAAATGGAATGAAATTACTCAAGGAGGTCAATGGGAATTAAAAGATTTAACTCTTCCAAAACCAATTAAACCTTTAACAACTCCTTCAAAAATTATACAACATACAGATGGTACTATTCAAGTAGAATTTAGTCTAACCTCTAGATATTCATTTAGTCAAGATTTCATATCTGCAAGACCTTCTACTTCAAATCCTAGTCTAAATGGGGTTGATTTTACTCCAAAAATTCCTATTCTTGTATATCAGCAACAAGAATCTCCTCCTGCTTCACCCACTCATTTTGATATGTATCCAAATCAAGTCAACATTATTCATAAGAAAAATTATAAAAAGACTCTTTTTACTCCTAATATAGAATGGATAAAATCATATTATTTTGCCCCTTATAATAATACTAAAATAGCTTATTTTCAATCATTTCCTCCTCAAACTAGAAATGCATTAAGGAAACAATATGAAAAATACATGAATCAAAAGAAAATTACTATTCCTTTTTTCTATTGGTTTTTCAAACTTAAAAAACAAAGAAAACAAATTATAACTTTAAGAGACAAAGAAGGACATCAATTGGCAATAAAACACTCAGAACATGCTCAAAAAAGAATTTTAACAATAACTTCAGAATTAGGTTCACAACCATCCTTAAATAATCACCAATTTAATTTTGATAATAATTCAATCTCTGCATCACCCTTCAAAATTCCAAGAACCAAAGATGAACAAAGTCCCATAATTTGCTCATAAAGCCTCCTGTTGTGATTTTTACTAAAGTTATGCTTGGAAATATGCTAGAATATGATACTACGATTACCATATGATATATTATTAGCCTCACGTTCAACTTATACAAATTTATTTAATCGTAGATATTTTGCCTAGGATCAATGTTTCACAAACCTCACTAGGTAGAAAATGGGTATCGTTTGTATGCATAAGTTCCGAATGGACAAGTGAAAGTGGTCTTCTCCTGATCTTCAACAACAATTTCAATTTGAAAATACCCGGAGTAACCATCCAAGAAACAGTAGAATGGATGACCTGAGACCCTTTCAAGCACTTGATCAATAAACTACAATGGGAAGTGGTCATTCCTTGTCACAACATTCAACTTTCTATAATCAATACACACCCTCCAACCTGAAGTGAGGCGTGTAGAAACTTCCTCTCCCTTATCATTTTGCACCACTGTGATCCCTGATTTCTTTGGCATGACTTGCGTAGGACTCACCCATGGGCTATCTGATATGTGGTAGATAATACCAGCCTGAAGTAGCTTAAGCACCTCAGCTTGCACCACCTCTTGCATGTGAGGATTCAACCTTCGTTGGGGTTGACGAACTGGGTTGGCTTCTTCTTCCATGTATACATGATGAGTACAGACTAAAGGGTCGATCCCTTTCAAATCTGAAATTTTCCACCCTATCGCCTTCTTACATCTCCTGAGGATTTCAAGTAGACAATCCTCCTGAGTAGTGGTAAGAGATGAAGAAATAACGACAGGTTCTCCTTATTCTCCTCTAAGTATGCATACTTCAACTCCGTGGGTAATGGCTTCTGAATAAGCTTTGGGGGCTCCTCCTTAATGGCTTCTTGTGTTTCCTCCTCATTGAATAAAAGGAGAATTTCTTCCCTCATCTTTAAAGGAGGCAAAGTAGCAAGCAGATCTAAGGGTGCAGGTAACCCTTCATCAAGATCCCCAAAATTCTCATTCAAGTCTTCTAGCATCTTCTGATCACAATGCTCCTCCACTAAGTTATCAATCATACATACCTCTTTTGGTCCTTCTTCTTCTCCTTGATGGAATTGTTTATTACACATATAGAAGATATTGAGTTCCAACGTCATGTTGCCAAATGTAAGCTGCATGACTTCATTCCTACAATTGATGATAGCATTTGAAGTAGCTAGGAATGGTCTTCCAAGTATGATAGGAATATAGTTAGTTCCTTTTGTGATCGGATCCGTATCAAGAACAACAAAGTCCACTGGATAGTAGAACTTGTCAACTTGAACTAGGACATCTTCAATCATACCTCTTGGAATTTTCACAAATCTATCTGCTAGAGATAGAGTGATTGATGTTGGCTTCAACTCTCCCAGTCCCAATTGCTTATAGACAGAGTAGGGTAACAAATTCACACTTGCTCCCAAGTCCAACAAAGCTTTCTCCACACACGTCTCTCCAATCATCACTGATATGATAGGACAACCCGAATCTTTGTACTTCATTGAGGACTTGCACTGTATAATGGAACTTACTTGCTCAGTTAAGAAGGATTTTTTACTCACATTCAACCCTCTTTTGATGGTGCATAAGTCCTTAAGGAATTTTGCATAAGTCGGAACTTGTTCGATCATGTCTAGCAAAGGGATATTAACTTTCACTTGCCTTAACACTTCAAAATTTTTTGATGCGTTGTTGATTCCCCTCTTGCCATGCAAAGCTTGTGGGAAAGGTGGAGGCATGTGCTTCTTTATTACTTCTTCTTTATTGATGATCCTCTCTGGTTTTTCATTCACCTTAGCTTCAAGGTCCTCCTTCTTTATACTGCTTCCTTTCTTCTTTCCTTTGTTTTCCTCCCTCTTCTCTTTCTGTGCTTCAGTCTCTAGTTCTTGTTCTGGTTCTTGCTCTGGCTTGGGTGTAGGCAGATCAACCTCTTTACCACTCCTTAGAGTGATCATTGCTTTGACTTCCCTCATCTGAGAAGATTCTCCCTCCTGAGCCTCCACTTCATGGATAGCCTTTGGATTCTGATGCGGTTGAGAAGAAAATTTTCCTTTCTCTTGCACTGTGTTGAGATTGGTAAGCCTTGAGATCTGGTACTGGAGATTATCTATCTTCTGAGATAGATCATTGTGCTTCACATCCATTCTTCTGTCTCTATTGGCCAATTCTTGCATGATATGAGAATTTTCTTGCTTGATCTGAGCATTTACTTGCATGAATTGATCATTGATGGATTTCTGGTCTGCAACAAAGTCTACCACGACCTTGTTAAGATTCAGAATGGCTTGTTCAAGATTTGAAGCTTGCAGGAGTGCTTGGCCAGGTTGCGTGTATTGAGGTGCCCTTGGCTTCCAAGAGAAATTCGGATGGTTCCTCCAATTTGAATTGTACGTGTTGCTATACGGAGCATTATTATTGGGCTTGAATTGTCCAATAAATTTTGCTTGATCTCCAAACATTTCTCTCATAGCTGGCATCATAGGACACTCATCCACCAAGTGCTCAAAAGATTGACACATTGAACATGGCTTAGCTTGCTTTGGTGTGTCTGAAATGGCCTGCACTTCAAGTTCCTCCATTCTTCTTCTTGCCATAGCTGCATACTTTGCTTTCATATCAGTTCTTTCATTCAAAGTATACATCCTAGCCTTAGCATTTGAAGCATTTGGTTGAGAATTCATTCTTCCCACTTCTCTGGCATTGGGCTCATCCCATCCTCTTGAAACTTCAGCTACATAACTCAAGAAATCCATGGCTTCCTCCGGATTCTTACTCATGAAGTCTCCTCCGCACATTGTTTCTAAGAGTTGCTTCATTGAGGAAGACATACCCTCATAAAAATAGCTCACCAATAGCCATGTATCAAAGCCATGGTGAGGACAAGCGTTGATAGCTTCCATGTATCTTTACCAACATTCATAGAATTTCTCATTCTCCTTAGCTGAGAAGTTTGAGATTTGCCTTTTCAAGCCGTTTGTCCTGTGAGTCGAGAAAATTTTCTTAAGAAATTCAGCTTGCAAATCAATCTAAGATCGGATACTCTTTGGCCTTAAAGAATTAAGCCAGACTTTAGCCTTGTCCTTTAAAGTGAAAGGAAATAGCTTAAGCCTCATCAAGTCGATTGAAGCACCTCCATCTCGAAAAGTGTTACAAACTTCTTCAAATTCCTTGATATGCTAGTAGGGATTCTCATGGTCCATCCCATGAAAAATAGGTAGAAGTGGCACAATATGTGGTCGGATCACTAGCTGCTCTGTAGGTGGCACTATACATGATGGTGCACTCATACGAGGCGAATGCATGCAGTTCCTCATGGATCGGTATGCGTTGAGATTTTCAGCTGGAGCATGTTGACTATGCTGATCTTCAGGTATAGCTTCCATGACTTCCACTTCCAATTCCAACTCTGTTTCGTGAGGATTTTTTATTTTCACAAGTTTTCCCTCACTGTCTCGTATCCAATATGGCATACATAACTAGTAATATATGAAACAAAAATAAAAACACAAGAAAAACAATTCTAGAAAGAAAGAAAATTATGGTTAAATAAAAACTAATTAAAAAAATAAACTAAAAAAGAAATAAAAAATAAAAAATTAGTAAAGGAAAAGAAAATTCACCAAACTTGTGATGAAGATCACAAGTATTCTAAAAAGATAACATCACTGTGAAGTGGCACCATCCCCGGCAACGACCCCATTTGATTCGTGTGTCCCAGCTGGTGTCTTCTAATTCAGTCCTTAGACGGGAGTAATCAACAAAATTTATAACCTATTTCACCATGTACTAGGATAGCCTCAGCTAGCATAGCATAGTGGCTCTAGGATCGTTCACTGGAATGAGTTTTCATTTCACACCTGATATTAGTTTAAAGAATTGGATTGGTGCTGTTTCTTTTCTAAGTTAGCTTTAAAAGAAAACATAAACTTTGGTTTGAAAATGTCGGTTTTAAAATAACCAAAAATAGTAACTGAGTTTAATTACAAAGAAAATTGTCTCTTGGATTTTCAAATCACTAGGTTCAGGCCCCTTATACAAAAATGGAGATTTCCGGATCTTTCCTCGCATTGGGGATTTAACCTATAGTTATCCTCCTAACCGGTGTGTTACAGTTGCTTCCCATTAATGGTTTCAACGCTAATTCCCTCTCACTGATGCATTTTGCAATGACTCGTGCCTCTCACCTAGCATTTGCCATTCAAGGTGATCCTTAACCTTGGAATACCCTTCACAAGCTCGCAAGAGATAACTAATGGATGTCTCCTTAGAGTCCAAAAGCTTACCAAGTGTTGGCTATTCTAGAAAATCCTACCTTTAAATCACCTATCAGAGGCTCGCAAGAGATAAACTAGTGTAACTCAATGGACGGAGATCAAGGTACTAATGTTAGCAATGTTGTAGACATAATAGGAATTCACTTTATCCTATTTGCAATCATTAGCAACGGGGTGGGGGGATCCCGACCAACAGAGGCATCGAAGGGTCGGGGGGACATAGCCGGCGGGTGGCGGGGGTGGTTTCAAACCTCAGGGCCGGGGCCGGGAAAAGGGGGGAGTGAGTGTGCGGGATTGGATGGGGGGTGGGGGGGAGGGACGAATCGGAGCGACATAGGGCTGAATCTCAGTGGATCGTGGCAGCAAGGCCACTCTGCCACTTACAATACCCCGTCGCGTATTTAAGTCGTCTGCAAAGGATTCTACCCGCCGCTCGGTCGGAATGATACTTCAAGGCGGGCCATGTGATTATCTTATAAAGAAAACCATTTTATCCAATGGTCACAAATATTTCAATGAATCTTAGTCATATGATAAATTGTTAATGTTCCAAATCGTTGCTTTTTGTGATATTTGAATTTCATAGATTCAGCCCTGCTATAAGACAACGACAACACTAAAATTTCGTACTTTGAATCTCTTCTCTCCTTCTCCAACCTTGTAGAGTAGCAAGCACATCTAAGGGTTCAGGCAACCCTTCTTTAAGATTCCCAAGAGTACGAAGAATGTGAGGAATCCTCACATTCTTCGTACCCTCCCAATTCTCCACTTCTTTGGAGTTTTAAAAATTTTTAGGGACATCAAATGGTTTGGATGTTATTTAAATAGGTTCATTACACTTAGAAGGTGGTCAAATGATATCCGGAAAAATCTAAATCCAAAAATACTAGAAAATTCACAAGGGTACGAAGAATGTGAGGATTCTCACATTCTTCGTACCCTCCCAATTCTCCATTTCTTTGGAGTTTTTAAATTTTTTGGGACTTCATATAGCTTGGATATTGTTTAAATAGATTCATTACACTTAGGAGGTGGTGAAATGATTTCCGGAAAAATTCAAATCCAAATCCAAAAATACTAAAAAATTCACAGGGGTACGAAGAATGTGAAGAATCCTCACATTCTTCGTACCCTCCCAATTCTCCCCTATGAACCCAATAAAATAGTTACAAAATATAAATGTACTCCCATCTGAGGACCGCAATCAAGGAACACCAGTTGGACACGAAATCAAATAGCACCATTGTTGGGGACCATTGAGAGGACATGAATCAGCTGATACACCAATTAGGAATGAATTAGTTCATGTCATCTAAATCCCTTAGCTCGCGACCCAGGGTCGTTCATGTCAACTACAACCCTGAGATGTTCATAGTATCAATAGTCCTTTGTTCCCGATCCCAAGTCATTCATGTCATCCAGAACCTTAAGCTTTTCATAACATCTAGAACCCTAAGCTCATGATCCAAAGTCTTTTATGTCATCAACAATCCTAAGTTGTTCACAACATCTAAAGCCTGGAGCTCAAAACCTAGAGTCGTTCAAGTCAACCACAACCTAGAGCTATTCATAGCATTTAGAGCTCTTAGCCCATGACCTAGAATAACTAGTTTAAATAGATGTTTCCAATTTTAGCATGAGCTGATAAATATATTTCTGATTGAACTTGCTATATACAAATTGGGGATCAACATTTTTCACTTGCTAGATGCACACCAACTTCCCTCAGCAAAGCCTTTATGGGGTTGGGGGAGGGGGGGGGGGGGGGGGGGGGGGGGGGGGTGTGTGGGGGTTGGTGTTGGGGTGGTGGGCCTTTCCAAAAGATGGTTGGAAAATTTTCCTACTTGTTTATCTCTGCTGGTTTAATTAGTATGCATACATATAAATTTATAGGTAAATGCTTCTTGTAGTCTTCATTTTGGTTAGCAGATCTGTGCGCGCCCCATATGCATGTTGATTGTCTATTGGGCTGATCTTTATTAGTCAATATTCTCATCTGGTTGTTGGTTGAAATAGCTTTGTATGTGTTATTGTTGCCTTTTTTTTTTGCTCTAAACAGGTTTAACTTTTGTTTTCTTTTTGCTAGGACTTTATTTTTCAGACAAAATATTTAGATTTGGTTTTTGTGTCAGGTTCATGCAATGGAAATATCAGAATCTGTTATTGTCAGGTCTAGTAGACTGAAATCTGTTGTGTGGAATGACTTTGATAGGGTTAAGAAATGTGATACCTGTGTGGCTATTTGCCGGCATTGTAAAAAGAAGCTCAGTGGATCAAGTACTAGTGGAACATCTCATTTGAGGAATCATTTAATTAGGTGTCGAAGAAGATCGAATCATGATGTGGCTCAACTATTTGCATCAAGAGAAAAGAAAAAGGAAGGGGCGGTTACCCTTTCTAATTATGCTTTTGATGAAGATCAGAAGAAGGATGAAGTGCTTAATGTTGTGAATATTAAATTTGAACAGGATCAGGTGAAAGATGGCATATCTAATATTGGAAACAATGTTATTGATCAAAAGCGGAGTCGATTTGATCTTGCTCGAATGATAATTTTACATGGTTATCCTTTGACCATGGTTGAGCATCTTGGTTTTAAAATATTTGTTAAGAATCTACAGCCATTGTTTGATCTTGTGTCGCTTAATGGAGTTGAGGCTAACTGTATGGAAATTTATGAGAAAGAGAAACAAAAGATGTATGAAGTGTTGGATAAATTGTCTGGAAAGATCAGCCTCGGTGCTGATATGTGGAATGCTTCAGGAGATGTTCAATACCTTTGTTTGACGTCTCAGTATATTGATGAATCTTGGGAATTGCAGAAGAAGATTCTGAATTTTGTGATTATGGATCCCTCTCATACAGAAGATATGCTTTCAGAAGTTATCATGACGTGTTTAATGGATTGGGATATTGATCGTAAGTTGTTTTCCATGTCATTGGATTGTTGTTCAACCAATGATAACATCATGTGCAGAATTAGAGATCGACTCTCACAAAATAGGTTTCTTTGATGTGATGGTCAATTATTTGATATACGCTGTGCTGCAAATCTTGTGAATATGATGGTCCAAGATGCCTTGGAAGCATTGTCTGAGGTAACCTGTAAGATTCGGGAAAGCATACGGTATGTTAAAAGTTCACAAGCAGTGCAAGAGAAGTTCAATGAAATGGCTCAACAAGCTAGAGTTGAGAGTCAAAAATTCTTATGTCTTGATAATCCATTGCGGTGGAACTTGACATATTTTATGCTTGTAGCTGCCTTGGAGTACAAAGATGCATTCTCTCTTCTGCAAGAACATGACTCTGCCTATACAATGTGCCCATCTGATACGGAATGGGAGAGAGCAGGTGCTATAGCTGGCTACTTGAAGCTCTTCATTGAAGTTACTCATGTTTTCAGTGGGAGCAAGTACCCAACTGCAAATATATATTTCCCTGAGATTTGTGATATTCACTTGCAATTGATTGATTTGTGCAATAGCTCAGATATTCTTATTAGCACTTTGGCTTTGAAGATGAAAAACAAGTTTGATGAGTATTGGAAGCAATGCAGCTTGGCTTTAGCAGTTGCAGCCATCTTAGATCCTCGATTCAAGATGAAATTGGTAGAGTACTACTATTCTAAAATTTACGGCAGTAATGCCACTGTTCACATTGATGATATTTCTGTTAGTATTAAAGCACTCTTCAATGAACATGCTATCTGCTCCCCTTTAGCTTCTTTGGATCATCATGAAGAATACTCAATTTTCACCATAGTATATATCATAACTAATGAACATTGTTGCTAAAATCAATTAAATATATACTAAAAATCATATATTATTAGTAAATGAATCATGATTGAAAAGGTTGGTTTTTTAGCTCTAAGTTGCTTCTACGCGTGCCACTGACATTTGCCCGAAAACTAATGACTTCTACAAAGATGTATTTGGCTTGCCTCAAATGGAAATGCCTTCCATGTCATTCCCCATCTCATAATTAGAGTACTTCATTTCCAGTATACAATATGTAGGTATCAAGCCCTGAGACCAGCCTGGTGGCTAGATGTCGTAGAGTTTATGCTCATGCTCATGCTCACGACTATCATATCAATTCTATTTCAAATAATAGGTGGTTCCACAACCCATCCTTTAATTCTCGCATATAATGTAGCTGTTCTGTTTACATATCTGTTCACCTTGTTCATGTATTGGGTTTATCTTATGACCTTGAAGAAGAATTAGTACTTTGTTGGCATATCTATTCTTCTCTTATGTCTCTTTTTCTCTTCGCAATGGAAATTCCATCTGCTACCTGCTAACTATTTATTTAAAAAAGTGTCATATTGATAAATTACTTAATGATTTAATAAGTTAGCATTATTTGACATCCTGCTGCTAGCATTGTCAGGAATCATTTCTGGACAAAATTATTTGACTTATGAAAAAATGTATGTATTTTGAAATATTTTAAATGAATGAAGATAAAATTGATTTATAAAATTTGGGTTTTTTTTATATATTTTATTAGTGAGACAAAACCCACTTTTCCCTTAAATTAAATATTCCTCTCGTTAGCTCTCAATTCAATTACATTTTTGGAAAACAAAACCATTGAAACACAACTTCAATTATTATTATTATTTTCCTTTCCCGTCCTTCTGTTTTCTTAGTGCATCCAAGATAAATCCCAAATTTAGACTAATCTCCATGGTTCTTTTTGTTACCATAGAAATTCGTATCATAACATGAGATAGAAAATCACCATAAATGACTCTCTTACTTTGGGAGGGGGAAAGGGCCTTGAATGAACCACAACCACCCTTCACTTCATTTGGACACTATCCCTCCGTTTGATTGCTAAGCAAATTGAAAACATAATAATAATAATAATAATAATAATAATAAGAATAAGTAAAAACAATCTTTTTGGTTTTAACAAAAAGAAAATGAAATCTTATGAGGGAAAAAAAATCAAATACTAATTTTACAAAGAAAACGGAACGATCAAGATAAGCAATAGCGGATAAAGGAAAGTTTTTGTAGCAATATAAAATAAAATTTTCATTTTTAAGCTTGAACCAATGATATTAGATCAAAATAACAATTTTACGAACGTATTCAATCCTTGTTACTTACTGCATATGTATGCACACAACAATAAAACAAGAAAATCAAATTTAAAGCCATAGGCCATAATGTGTTCAACACTATCGAACAAATGCAATAAAATAACTGAATAAGAGTGTATTTAGCAATGATTCTTGAAAGCGTTTATAGTCTTTTTAATATTTGAAAGATAAAAATTTTAAATTTTTTGAAAGGTTAGAAGTTCTTTCTAAAATCACTATCAAACGAACTTTAAATGTTCTTTAGTTTATGGAAAATAATAAATATATAATTTCCATTGATCAAAAGCTCAAGAATAATGCAAAAAATGGTAAAATTACTTTCATTAATTAATTAAAAAGATAGAAACTCAATTGAAATACATTGTTGAAACCGTATTTCAAAATTGTTACCGTTAAGGGTGTGGCTCTCTAGGCTCCATATAGTCATGCCTTTGGGCATTCTGTAATATATCTTCAGAAGCATGAATGAATAGCAGTTTTCTCTGCAAATTCTCTTCTGTTTTTTTCTTCTAAAACAACTAATATGGCATCAAAGCATTTTCTTCTGCTTGTCTTTGTTTGTTTTCATCTTTTTGTCTAATGACTCAAACTAATCAATCCAACGCACATGCTGTGGTTAGAGTATTCGAGATGTCACCAATGGAGGATTCCAATAGCCCATTTTATCTTCATAATGAGGGCTATCTTGGGCTCAAGTGATTGCATCAAGATGAATGTTAAAAAATTTGTTAATAACCTAGTTTATAAGCATGTGTCAGATGTATCTACTGTAAATTCTGGATTTTAGGTAATAACTAAATCATCACAACCTAGATTTCACAATGAAGAAGGTGTTGTGAGAGAAGGCTTATGGATCATCGAGTGAACCTGAATCCCAAGCGATCTATTGTAAGCACCATGGAGAGGAAGAGATGCCATGCTAGAATAATGCTGATGATGGAAGTAAGGATGCCCAAAAGCTGTGGCTGCAGCAACCATCGGTGCACCTAACCTTTGTCCTCTCTTGGCTAGGGTCCTCTCCCTCTTATGGGCGTTTTGGTGTCTCCCTAGTGCCTGTGAACTATAGAATTTTCTTTGACAATAGTTGCATGAGAAAACTCGTGGTTCAGCATCAGCAGACTGGGGAATTTCTGAGGATGTTTGAGATGAATCCGTGTTCAAGCAATCGATAAGATTGAGTTCTGTATTGAATCCATGATCAGCAGCATCCTTACTATGGAGCTCCAGATTAAATAAGAGATCTACCTTTGTCTTTTTTTCATGATCTTCTTCTTCTTCTTCTTCTTCTTCTTCTTCTTCTTCTAGATTGATCTCTTTTGGGCTTTGGGATGGCTTATCTGGACATGAAGCAGCCTCTGGTGTAGAGATGATGATGGTTGAGGTCTCAGAGGGACATGGCTCCTTCCTTAGTTGTTCCATCAGAGAAGATTTAAGTCTCTCCCCCTTGTTGGTGGATTATGAAATTTGTGCCAGATAGCCAAAAAAAAGGATAAAAACCTCACTGATGGGAAGTAAATGTTTGTGCTATATAAGGAAGGAAATACCTTTTTCCACAAAGCTTTAAAATACTAGAAGAGAGAGAGAGAGAGAGAGAGAGAGAGTTTTGCTGGTAGACACTTAGCATTTTGATTGGAATTCCTATACATACCTAAATCTAATTTATTTGAAGTGCTTGACATCTTGTTGTATTGTTACAAATCCATTTGTCTTAAAAAATTCTATATTTACAACTACTCTATCTGACAGTTGTGTCTGACTACATGTCCCCGAGGCACCTCTTGGCCACATGAGCCTAATTGGTACCTGGCCTTCCTGCTGAGAGACACTAAATTCGATCAACAAGTCTCTGAACACATAGCAAAACACAATTTTAGGACAAGCAAATAGCTGCAGGTCTCTTTTTTCTTGCACAAACTTTAAAATGTTGTGCTGCACTAGGCGACGAGAATTTAACAGGAAGTTTAAAAAGCAGCTTAAGAGTGGGCCAATCATAGGGGAACAGGGTAACCTTGTCATGTAGACTACACAAACCTCCTCTGTACCACAACCCCATCACCCGGGGGCTCCATGTCCCCTGTTACTTGGAGTATGTTCCTTTACTCTTTTTGTGGGGCATCGCTTTTATTCCATGTTCCCTACTATTATTTTTATTTTCTTAAACCGACAAATTAATTTTTTGCAACTTGTATTTTCGGTCACATTCTTTAATATTTATCATATAGATCATTATGTGTCCTATGGTGGCATCAGTAATTGTCTTTCCTATCATCATTCTTAGCTTTAATCATGTATATTAAGGTTTGTCACTTCTTTTCATTTTTGTCTCTCACATTCTGTAACTACTTTTCTTTTTCAAGTAACCATTTGAATCTTTTGCTGACTTTCTCTATTTAGATTGGTTTGCAAAGCTTCTTTCCCCCCTGTTTGGATGGATAGAAATAAGGAAAATGATACATTCTTGGGCATTCTTCATTGGACTGTTTCTCCATGGGCATACTGGCATATGCTATATAATTGTTTACTTACTCAAATGACCATTTATGCATTTTGTGATTGAAAAAGCTAGTTTATCAGAAGTGGGTTTGTGATTCAAAAGAGCTTTAAAACTGATAGGCTCCTTCCCTGAATATGTGGCTACATTACACTTAAAAACCTCAGAAATTCTTTTCTTTCTTTTTTTCCCCAAGAGCAAGGCATTACCCTTCAAACCTTCTGACACATTTTAGTCATCATAGATGATTATTAGTCCATTTGACACGAGTTTACCTAACTTAAACTTTCCCAAGAAAACAAAAGAAAAAGAAAGGTCTATTAGCACTTTCCTAAAGCATTTTTGTTATGACTATGTTGTAGGCTAGTGATAATTCCATAGAGAAGTTGGGAGGTTGTTGAAGAGTAGACTAGGAGCCTGTTTCCTAGATCCTTATGATGAAATGAACCCCATCAAGAAAGGTGCTTCTCTAATATTCCCCAGAACTACTCAATCATAGAATCAAAGAATTAGTAGCAGGGTGAAGTTGAGTTAAGCCTGTTGCCAACTTCCAAGATTAGTTTGGGGGGTTTTGCATGTAGAGTAGAATACGCCAAAACGATCCCACGTGAGATGTAATTTGTCGCATGTGTCGTGGATGGTCGCGAA
Organism: Vitis riparia; assembly: GCF_004353265.1. Lineage (NCBI taxonomy): Eukaryota > Viridiplantae > Streptophyta > Magnoliopsida > Vitales > Vitaceae > Vitis > Vitis riparia. Next base: position 5,852,146 of record NC_048434.1, on the reverse strand, counting down.
TGGGTGGAGATGGGGACAAATGGCCGACAAAGAAATGGGGAAGCTGATGTGGAGTCCCTCCGTATGCTAGGGATAGTGCTACTCTATGTTGCATTATTAGTACTACCAATGATCAAATCCTCAAAGGTTAAACCCTTGAGATGAGTATAGTCTTTGTAGCTTTTTTAAGAATAATAAGTATATGGAAATCGAGGTGATCTAGAGCCTAACTTTGATTCACCCAAATCCAGAACCCACATAGGAAAAAGGTAGGAAAGAGAAAAGGGAGGAAATGGGGGGATGAGTGCAGTTTGGCATTATATTTTCATTGGCACATGTAAACACAAACACCCCATATGATTCCATTGTTTCATTGCTTGTCTAATCAAATTGGATCAAATCTCTTTATCAGATCTCTATGTCTGTCTAACAAAGCCCACATTTGAAAACACCTTAATAAAGAAAACAAATTCAAAACACTTTTACTACTTCCATCCCCATCACTAGCACATAACAATATCAACAGGACATCTCAATAGGACAACCCATTCCTCCCGCAGGACACTCAAGTCTCCAACTCACTATACCCCATCAAACTTTTACAAACACACCCCATGACCCACCTCTCTATCATCTTCATCATGCCATCTCATAGAAATGGCCAAAATTGGGTAGGTGTTGGAGTTTGGCAACAAATTTGTCCTTTATCATCAATACCTTCTTTCCTCTCTCTCTCTCTCTCTTTTAAATTATCATCATTGTTACCATCGCTTTTTCTTGCGGAATATGTTGTTAAAAAGAGAGTATTGGCAATTGCTACATTTTTCACCACTGCTTTCTGTAAAGAGAGACTTGGTTGGCTACTATTCTTGACTTTTTACGAAAATAAGCTTGTATCCGTTAAGTAGGCAGTCCAAAAGAAAAACTCAATCAGGTTGAGATTGTGGAGGAATAAGAGACATGAAAACTTGGTCTTCCGGAAAGCTATTTAAATGCCCCATTTCCAAGAAACAAAGTCCATGGAAATGATGATCTGGGTTCATGATAATCACGTGCCCTTGCCAATAATATGGTCAAGGAAATGTTGACGTTTCATCTTTCACAGCTTTACTCAAGGTTTTTTTTAAAAGATAATTTGGTTTTGGTTTTGGTTTTGTTTTTGTTTTTTGTATGAGCAGGTGGATCATCTGCCTCAGAAATTCAATTCAACTGCATCTACAGAACTTGACTGTACTTTGAAGTTGAGTCGAGGAGACGCATCTTTAGTTAAAAAGGACAAATAGGACCTCTGCCACTACATTGAAAACAACCCGACTCATTAGCCAGCCCTACTCAGACCTCATCCTAGTGAAAATCATCCATGCGTATTCCACTCTTGGGATTTGTTAAAAAATATAAAATAAAAAAAAGGCACTAGCGTTGGACTTGGAGGCTTGTGTGACTCACTCTCCTCCTCTGCCAAACTCCAAAGTCCAAACATCCTTTTACTAAAGCTACTTTATCACCACCACCCCCCACCATGGATTGCTTCACAAGCACTCTGCATGACCCTTTCTGTTTGTCAAATCCTGGGGTTCCAACCATCCCCATTTTGGATTTTCATGAACAGTTTATCCAGTTTTACCTCGTCTGCCCCAAATCTGCCAATCTTATTTACACGCTTATTTTGTTTATTTATTTTCTTGTAACATCGTTTTTGGCATGCCCACATCTTTTCCTAACCAAAATCCGAACTTAAACTCAAGAAAAGAATACATGGAATCCAAAGATGTCGGGCTTAGTGACCCAACGGAATTAGGGTTTTATATTTACCTAAAGAGACTGAGACAGATGCAAGAAAGGGAAGAGGATACATAACCAATTACATTCACACTGTAGAAAACATCTCTCATCCTCATAAACAATTATCCAAGGTGCTTATCTAAGCCAATGAAGTCAAAAATTGGAATGCCATCAATGCAAATTAAGATTTGGGAATCGCTTGGCACTGGGAATGGTTCAATCCTTGCCTCCCACGTCCCATGAGAGCTCAAAATTATCAGTGACAAGACCTGTTTGTGAAGACAGCCTTCATTAGTGACATGACCCGTTTGCAAAGATACCGTTCATTAACAGACAAGATCCGATAATTTTGATTGATATCAAAGTCATAACAAAATGATCTCTCAATCATACATTGGCAAAAGTTCTAAATGATGCAGACATCACATCTTTTTGAAGAGCTTATGGCTATCGGGATGCTTCCAAGAACCACCATGGCTGAATATCATATGTTGTGTACATCACAAAACAAGGTTGCCATACTTGCTTCAAATAAAATTAGTTAATTCATCTGCTATACTTGCATCCAAAGCCACTTTGCCCCCCAATTTGAGACATTTTTTTGGTTTTATCACTCCAACCAAGTAATTGAGTAATTCCCAATGAGAACAAGCATTACCGTCAAGGTTGAAACAGAAATATTCCTGTTGAAGTCTTTCTTCTCACTTTTTTAGAGGACAAGCTGTGGGCAAGAGTTTTCATTTACTTCTCTAAGTTTTATTTTCTTGTCCTCAGGCATTGAAACAGGCTGCAAAAATATCATTCCAATCAGCAAATGCTTGTCTATGCCAGTTGAAGTTTTGATAACCTTTCTAATGTCTACTATGCTCCAATTAACTGAGTATCATCACCCAACAGGGTGGATAGCGTGTCATCTCAGGAATAACCAAGGTATAAATCAAAAATACCCAAATTTATTGAGGGAAAAAAGGCACTCGAGAAAAAATCATAGAATTTACATACAATACAATGGAGAGAAGATGAGATGATGCACGGGGCTTGGCCAAAAAACCAACAATACCTTCTTATTTGGTCAACCAATAGATCAGAATGAGAAATGTGCAGACAGAAGCAACAAGGGAAAGGATGATGGTATCCAGAGACTTTTTCCTCTTTATAGCCGAGAGGATGTTATTCACCTGCATCATTAATTCAAACAAGTATCAGTAAATGATGAAATAAAGTAAGACCTTATTATTATGTTGTCCAGCACAGGGAAATATTCTCACTCCCACTTCAGAAATGACTTCGACATGAATCATTCCATTTTTCCTTTTTTCTTTTTTTCTTTTTGTTTTTTTTGTTTATTATAACAGCCCTCCTGTACTCTAATTTTCAAGCATCCCTGTTTGCCTTTTTGATTAAAATAGTCATATATCAAAACTTGGTGGGATGGCTGCTTCTTTTATTACAAATATCTGTACATCCTGTGACAACTTCAAGACAAGATAGCATGTGGTTTCACGTGCTACATAAATCCAAATGAAAACAATTCACTTTCCATGTGGTTGTGAACCACTCCATCAATTAGTGCTAGGATAAAAGCAACCTATAGATAGATACATTGACATGATGTGGGCTTGTTTTCATACCGTTGGGAGGCGGCTGCTGACATTGCTAAGCTTTGAATTAATGCCCCCAAAGGTTGAGCGTTGAAAGACAAGCGCCCCAAGTGTTGCTTGTGCTTGAGAAATTACAGTATCCATCTGCAGCAGTAACAAATGTTTGAGCAATGACACCAAGGTTTGCATGCACAAGAAAATATCAACAAGGTATTGGACAGGTCAAGGATTTGAAAGCATATCGACAATAAAGATAACCAAATTAACCCATAGGATTCTGCAAACATCACACCCCTCTTCTGAGGTTTCTAAACTGTGTCCTCCCTTGAGGTGATGTCAGCATATTCCAAATATCCAATCTTTTTGGGACATGAATTTTGGAATTTCAAGAAATTTGTATGATTTTTCCTTATGCAGAAGGCAGTCTAAAATTATCCATAATCACGAGCTGAATTTCAGGGAAGGAACAAGACACACTCATATCTCAACCAAGTGAAACAAATGATCATGAATTATGGCAAATATTTCATGTATGAGACAAACCTGAGTCAAGAGAACAAAGAAACAAAACGTTTTGCTTGGCAGGAGAAGCAGAAATGAACTCATGGTAACAAGGTTAAAATACTTATGTTACCCTAGAATGGGGCATATAGCAACTCAACTGAGAAGTTTTTCCCCCTAGCTTGAAGGCCTCAGCCACATAACTCAAAACTGAGTATAAAGAATCACTCATGGGAACTTCCTGAACTAATAAGAACATTCTACAATTGATTAGCAAATAATGTCACCAAATGAGAGCTAAAACTTACCGACAATCAAGTAAAAGATTTAAGCAAAGTTTTCTCACTCCCCCACAAGGGATAGACTTCCATCCAAGGTGGAGCCTGTAACATCACATGCCTTCAGAAAGGTAGACTATGAAAACACTGAAAGCAAAGGTGCAGCAATCTATCATTTACAAATACTTGTCATAAAACGTTGTTGCAACCTGGTGGCTAGAGAACAAAAGGCTTGTTGAGACAGCAGTGCACTCCCAACCCATTGAGAGCAGAACTGGTCACATCAGCTGAGGGAGCAACAACTTTATTTTGTTGTTCCTAGAAAAATATCACAAAAGATGCAATTCATTCATGCAACCATTGATGCCTATACAACTAGCTAAGATCCTGTAGAGAGTCTGCAGCAGTTCCCAGTTGCCAAGTTGCAGTACAATGCCCACATGGAGTCCTGCTATTCAGAGTTGCTGGGCTTGACTAGGTTCCACCCAGAAGGGTGACCAAGATGATTATATCCTTAAAGGTTTTGGGGGATTTCCTCAAGGTCTTTAGCATATTGCTAACCCCACTTTGATTTGGACTTGTTTCTAGGAAAGAAATGCTAGAATCTTTGAGGATAGTTGGAGGACTTTGAGTGCAGTTGGGGACTTATTTTTAATTCTCCTCTTCTTTGGGCTTTTGTAATTGAAGTCTTTGCAGGCCACCTTTTGAGCATCATTCTGCTAGATTGAAATTAATAGGCAAGACCACTAGGTTAACTAAGGAGACCTTTCCTAAATGGCTATCAAGGTTTTATTAAGTTAAATTTTGAAGGGTGTTATTTGGGTAACCTAGGGCAGCTAGGGATTGGAGGGTTGTTCAGGGAGCATTTTGGTACATAAGAGCCCTCTCCAAACCTGCATGATAAGGTTAAGCCATTCAAGGTCAGTTATAAGTGAAAGTTTAATGGCTAGTTGAGCCAAATTATTGATATTCCTTTAGAACTAGGGATACTCCTTTTGTTGTGCTCCTTGCTTAGCCAATCATGTGGTGGATCCATTAGCAAAGTGTGGAGAAAGACCTTGGTTTTTTTATAACATATTTTTTACCTCCTTGACTTTGCAGTGAGCATTGCTTTAACCATTTCGAGTCATGCAGATATATTAGACTGTTTGGATTAGTAAACATTTACGTTTCCTTTTTTTTATATCTACAACTGTTCCAACATTTCTTGATTACCAACTGTTCCACAATTTAAGAACTACCTTAAAACCTTATTGTGATTTTCATTACATAATTTAAGTCAGCAATTATTCCTCCTCCTCTTGATGTCTTCATCTTTTATATCTAATGCACTTAACACTATCAAAGTCTCTAGTCTTTATCTCCCTTAATGGCTTACACATCAAGTTTTCTACATTTATCGCTATACTTTAGCACCAAACTAACAGTACAGATTGTTATGACCATTGGACTTAACCTCACCATTTTCTAGACTTCATATATCTACTTGATTTTAGAACCCTTCTTGTTCCTACTATTCCACATCTTGCTAAGCTATGTATATCCACACACACACACACTCACTTGTTTTGCACTAACTACAACTTAAAAATAATTCATTTAACTATTAAATTTCTTTAGGTCATAAGTCATTTGCTTTAGAATCTCACAGGAGCTCCATTGCTGCTTTTCGGATTCAAGTCAGCATCCCATTCCACCTAATATTGGTTTCTCCATCCCTGTTCAGAACTGGTGAATTTTAGAAAGAAGCAATTGAGCTGCCTTGGCTCTTTGAATATACTCAAGCAATCAATCAGGATACTGGGTCCTTTGGATAACCGCAGAGTCCTTCAGATTATTATGGAGCCCACACAAGGTCAGAGCCAGAAGTAGACCCATAGCTCATGAACAACTTGCACCCAGAGGAAAAAAGAAAATGGAGTACATGTCATGAAAATTCCACACACGTCCACCATTCTCAAAGAACTTGGAATTTTAGGATTCCTCGTATAGTATTAACTCTATGGAAAGTTAGAACTTGGAATTTTTGGTATACTAGGTATATGGACGAATGATATCAATACTTTAATAGTTTGATAATAGTATATTGGTGAAGGAGGAGAGAGATCATTGGAACCCTTGCTTTTTGAGGTTGTTCCATGATTGGGGAGTTGAATCAGGTGGCTAGCTTGCACATTCATTCAGAGCCTCTGCAAAGAGGACAACTTGGTGTGGAAAGGGGGGAAAGAAACAGATGTTTTTCTTTTAAATCTTTCTACTCCTCATGTTCAGTGAGTTCTATGCAATTTCCCACCCAGGATGTCTGGGTTCTGGGTGTTCAGAGCTTGACTTTTTGCTTGGGAGGCTGTGTGGGAAAAGATCCTCACAATTGAGCAGCTTATGAGAAAGGGCTGGCAGTGGTAAATAGATACTACTCGTGCAAGGAGAGAGGAGTCAGAGAACCACATTCTTATCCATTGCAAAAAAGCTTACTTGCTTTGGGACCTTTTGTTGTCTGAAATTCACTTTCTTTATATATGTCATTTTTTTTATTAGAAACAAATTAATTCAATTATATGAATTTTCAAATACAAAAAATAAAATAAAAGAGTCGAGAAATCCTTTCAAAATATACAAAAACTAATAAAAATAACAAAGAAAATGAAATTGTCAAGTCGAAACAACAGGACAGCTATACATCTCAATGAATATAACATGAACTTGCACAAGTTAGAGCAACTCTACAATCCTTAAGGGAGTGAAAATCCCCCAACAAAAAGATCGACGTTTGGCTCCTCGATTTGCTACAAGATCAGCAACATGACTGGCTACACAAGAAGACCAAGGAAAAGAACAACCCAAGTTACTATCAATATCTAGAGTTTGGCAAAGCCACCAATCATACCAATGAGGTCCTCTCTCTGATCTAGACATCCAAGATTTCGGGATAGCAGAATTAACTTCCACCCATGAGTTAGAAACACAAAGAGCCTTGACCCATAGCAAACCCACTAAAAGAGCTAAAAAAATCTCAGCCTCAACAGCAAAACCCTTTTCAAATAGTTTTAAAAAAGGCCTCAACATTGTATACCATATGGTCTTTGCTCATACCTACAATCCCCATCTAGCCTGAATTATCCAAAGCACATCCATCAAAATTTAAACTAAATGAACACACTAAAGACAGAATCCACATAGGGAGCAAGCTGTGGGAAGTACATTTGAAAGTTGTAGTAGTAGAGGTCCAAAAAGAGGAATAAAAATAAATTAAGTCCTAAATAGCCTCTAAACTCCTTCACTTGTCCTAAAAAATCCTTGAATTTTTCTCCCACCAAACTATTCAGATCAATGTGAAATAAACAACACACTAAAGTACTTTGCCTTTGAAAGCACTCCCAAAAGCCCTAAAAGTAATAGTTATCATGTCACTCACACTTCCAAGGAAAACTCGATCCATTACAATTAGTTTGAATAACCTATGCCATAAGCCCAAGCTTCCAAAAACTATAACAAAAGATCAATCGACTCACCACTCCCCAAAGACAGTGTAACAGTTAGTACAAAAGGTTTATTAAGGAATATACGTAACATATTTTCTTTATATCTATTTTCTAATATGAGTGAAAAAAAAAGACAGAAGGGAAAATGACACATGCTATTTTTACAAGTTGACAATTATGCCAGTATTTCATGGGTTTCTTCAAGAGGCCTGTATGTGAAAACTTTCTCTTATTGGATGAGGAGGATCCATGCTTTTTCCAGAGACATGTTATCTTCTTTCATGTAGAGACATAGACCAGTCAATCAAACGGATGATAGTTTGGATAAGAAGGGAGCTGGGTTTCCATAGATCTTTATTAGGGACAATCAACTTCCTTGAGTGTAAGGATTTTATAGTTGGTATTTTGAAGTTCTTTTTTTCCTAGCTGTGCATGTCTTCACTTTAGAAGGATATCTTATCCTTGTTTCCATCTTTGATTCTAATAAAGTTTACTTCCTACCTTTAGAAAAAAAAAAAAAAAAGATGAGCTAGATTTGATGATAGTTAAAATAAATATGAAAATACAATGCTTAAATCATGTCCTCTTACAGAAAAAATAGAAGTCATTTTCTACCAACTAAACAAGTCATGGATATTGATGTAAACTTAAGAAATAAAACTAGAGTCACAAATACTAATGGGTAATGCATCAATAACCACAGGCTCAAAAGTAGCATCATCCATCATTCATACAAACTGGAGTTATAGGCCCATTGTTCATGGACAAAGTAAAATGCAACAAATTAAATGCAATTATTAAGTAAGAAAGAAAGGAACATTTATTTCCCTGTACCTGTCCTGTACTTCTGCTGATAGATGCATGCTCCTTAAGTAAAACCTGCTCAGAGCCACCACCTTCTTCCAAGTCTAGCCTACTCCTGTCAAACTCTCTGAAATCCTCAAGCAATGACGCATGCTCCTTCTTAGCTCTAAAGCTAGAGCGAAGCCTATAAAACTCCTGCAATTCAATCATGTTAAACACCGTGAGCACTCGGAAATCAAGTCTTCTTAGTCAATCTACCTTAGTTATTCAGAGTTACAGGATAGCCAATCTCTATATACTGAAAGCATGAGGTCAAGAAGTTTAGCAGTAAGTATTGTCTGTGAAGCTCATGGCTATGCTATTTCTGAATAAATATTTTCAGCTACAACAGAACTTTAGAAGGTTTAGCAGTAAAATCATATGAAAACTTGGAAGAACTAATATAAAGACAGAAGAAGTCAATGTTTCAAATTCTAAATCATCAACTAGATAAGGGTCAATATTCATATAAATACACTATATTTTCAAGTTTTTTGACACAATGAAATATGTAACAAAGAAAAGTGAGTCTCTTCCAAAATATAAACATAGACATATATATAAATCAAAAAGAGAGCGAGAGAGAAGAAAAAGAAGAAGAAGAAGGAGATGAAGAACCTGAATGATTGATTTTAGCCACTCAGCTGAGTAAAACTTCTTAGGAAAGAAAAGAATATTTACAGAAGTGTTGAAAGAAGAAACAAATTTCAAATTCCATGGGTACCTATTTTATTATGTTGATCATTCTTTTTTTTTTTTTGGTGCATAGATAGCAATATATTAAAAAGGGAAAGGGCGCATCAAAGAAGCGCCCCAAAGTATACAAGTGGTATACAAAAGAGATTAAAAAACCCCTTAAACATAGCCTAACCAATCTACAAAATCCACAAAGGAAGGGGGGCCAGAGTCAAAAAATCCCTTAGCCCATGCCCAAAGATTACAAAGGAAAAAAGATTTACACCCTTGAACCGAATGCCCCTCATTTTCAAAAACCCTACCATTTCTTTCCTTCCAAACTATCCAAAAAAGACAAAAGGGAGCTGAAAGCCACACTTTCTTCCTCTTCTTTCCCACACAAGACCTAAGCCACCCCAATAACGCCTCTCTAATTGAATATGGGAGCACCCACAACACCCCCAAAAGGGAAAATAATAAGTTCCATAAACTTTCTTGCCAACTCACAATGCAGGAGAATGTGATCAATAGACTTTTCCTTTGAAAGACACAAATAACATCTATTAGCCAAAGAGAACCCTCTCCTCTGAATATGATCTAAGGTTATGACCTTTTTCCACGTAGCCTCCCAAGCAAAAAAACTCACCCAAAGAGTTCCAAATTAGTCGTGCAGGAAAATCCCCTAGTCTTTCCAATTCTAAAGCCTTATAGAGAGACTTGATAGAGAATCTTCCATCCTTTGCCTTTGTTCAAACTACTTGATCTTCCACATCACTATGAACCCTCCTCCCTTGCAGCCTTAAGAGAAAACGCTCCACATCGAACACTTCCCAATCGTTAAGTCGCCTAGAGAACCTTGGAGCCCACACTCCCCCCCTAGAATGGCTCCACACATCCTCCACCCAAGCCTCCTTAGCCAAGGAGATAGCAAATAAGGAGGGAAAAGAAATACACAAAGGATCGTCTCCACACCACTTGTCCTTCCAAAATCTAACCCTCCTACCATTCCCCACAGAATAAACCATATTATTACCTATCACATCCCAAACTCTCCTAATAGTTTTCCACATACCAACCCCAAAACTACCTCTCACAACACAAGACCTCCAACCGCTTGCTTCTTTCCCATACTTCCCACAAACAACTTGCCTCCACAAAGCCTCCCTCTCCACCGCAAAACGCCAACTCCATTTGCATAAAAGAGCCTTATTCAACAACGCCAAATTCCTCACACCCAAACCACCCTTTATTATGTTGATCTTTCACCATTGAGCTCTTAATTTGAGTCCATCAAATCATGAACTCCAATAATTAAAATGAGTAATCTATGTGGAAAACTAGATATGTTATTATACTGATTGCATGCTACCTCTGTCATGGGAAAAACAAATCCCATGGATATGAATCTAGGGAGATGGGTCCTTTTGAAGAAAATTTCATTTGAGGATTTTTTACATGGTATTCTTCTCTTCCCAACCCTTACTGCACTCGCTTCCCCTCTGCTCACCATAAAAGGGGGAGACAAAAGAAGGAAATAAAGAAAGGCCAAAATAATAAGGGTAAGAGTTAAATGCATCAAGCCGACCTACTGGTTTCCCAGGAATTCTGATTTAAGAAGAAACTTGATCTGGACTTAAGTTCTGAGAAGCCATGAACTCGATAATAGAATGCTAATGGCAAGGATTTCTCTGCTAGAGAACTATTTCATGGTTCATTGTGTATACAGAGAAATGATTAATGACAGCAAACAGTGTACTATAACAATTTTGTGGTCCATTAGGCTTGACAGTAACGAAGTTTCTTTTAACAATCAATATTAGAAACTAGAAGGACCATTTGTCAACCTTTTTTTTTATAAATAGATAAAAAGGACCAACTAAAAGATGCCAAAAGAGGCATCATAATTTGAGTGCAAAGGGAGTAAACCAAGAAAAAAATCATGGAAACAAAAGGTCACAAAAACCACAGCCAACATTAGCATGTAGACCGTCTAAAACGATTTAAAACATGAGAAATAAGAATGATGTCTTTTGCATTCAATGCCAGGACCTCAACTCCTTCAAAGGTTCTCATTGCATTCTTCCCAATGGCAACATATCACAGAAAAGGTGGCAGTCTGCCAGATATATTTTATGCTTTTTCAGATGAACCTAAACCAACCCAATATCAACTCCTTCACTGACTTAGAAGAACAGAATATATTGTAAAAGTAGGAAACATCAATGATCTCATTCCCAGGCCACGGTGCAATGCAGAAGGAGATGATTGACATATTCCTAATTCCCTTTGCACAAAATATAACATTTGAGGGGGCAAGAGTGTCCATATCTGCTTTTATAAGAACCCTCCCTGCTATTTGTTAAGCTTATGAGCATAACCTTCATTCTCTAAGGCCCATCAAAGATCAATTTTAGTCCTTTTTTTGTTCCTTAAAATTTTCAGGGGAGTCCTTAAGGAAATCCATTATTATGCTTAAGTTTCTTGTTTAAGTACTCTATAGGTGGTCAATGAGATGGTTACTTTTTCTGTTTTGCAGTCTTTTACTTTGGGTCATAATCTTGTAGATGAAGCTAGGTTCTTCCAACTGATTTTAATATTATTTAAAAAAAAAAAAAAAATTAAAGAAGAAAAACATAACATCCAATATTATTGTTTAAGTCAACATTTTCCTTCAACTAGTACCTGAGTAAGATCTTGAAGGATTTCTTGATGGCGAGTTAATGTATGAGAAAATATTTCTGACCCACCAGATGATACCCAAGCTTGCATATGTGAATTTACTTGCTGAAGCTGTTTGAGTAGTTGATCTATTCCAGAATCAATCTCTTTCTCTTTATCACCGTCAACTTTCATAGAAACCAGTTTGCGATATAAATGCATTTGTTCATCCAACTGTGCTTCAAGTTTCCTAGCCTGCATGTGCAAAATCAATAGCAAAGGTTATACTTCCTAACTTCGTATGAAAAATGATGTTATATCAAAAGAAGTCTTTTCCCAGCATTACAACTGAAATTGCTCAAGTTAAAAGTCCAATCAGTGTTAAAAGGCGATTTAATAAAGGAAAATCATGATATTGTGTTATGACAAGCCACTTTCTAGCATCACCATTGAATTTAATCTTACATTATCAAAAAATAAAGTACAATTAATGTAAAAGAGTGATTTAAAACAGTATTAACTTGGTTAAGAACGCCACCCTCACTCTCTGCCACGGTGATTTCTGTAAATGGCATTAATGTCCAAGGGACAGTTGTACAAAAGGCAGGATTATTAAAGAACAATGTGAGTCCTTGTACAGCTCACCAGACAACACTACTTTAAGCTTTTTCTACCACAGATTTTATGAGGGGCACATGCAGAACATGGTAGGAACAGATCGCAAGTGTAACTAAGAAAAATGGGAACCATTATGACATTGAAATCAACCTGTATGTGATCAAATTTGGATTTCTGTTCTTTTTCTTTTCTTTTCTTTTTTTTTTTTTTCAAAATACACACACACACCACATAACCATATATCCCCATTACAGTGTGATGGATTTGTATCCTTGAAACATAAGTAGAAACATAACATGAGCATTGAACTTCCATTTTGACACACAACCATGACCTAGTTTATAAGTTATAATACAAAGCAATTTCCACATTTTCCCAAACACAAACCCCAGAAAGTTTGAATTACCAGAACCATAGAAACAAAAACAAAACATTCACCCAAAACCCACATGATAACAAAACTCTCAAAATGTTCCATAATTTCCCGAAATTTCCTTGACCCCGACTTTCACTTAAGCCCCCACCCCCAAAAATATAGAAGATAAGAGAAGATCGAGAACCATTTCCAAGATTCCCACATGATCCAAATAATCAAGGAATGACAGTGCACCTTTTATTTTCAGTTTTCTTAAATTTCATGACTTCCCTTCAAGCAATATCATCCTTCATTTATTTGCCCAATTATTTCAGATAATCCTCCAAATCACGAATTATTTAAACTTCAAAGTAAAAGAATGCAAATAATGTATCCAACCAACAGACTACCACAAATGCATCAACACATTCAAAGCTTCATAAAACCCTAACTGCTAAGATAAGAAATGCGGTAAATCATATACTCCTCACACCGAGAGGGATCGGGATATATATGCATTTCCTAACATCTAAAATTCAACCAGAAGACAGCGTCTATAGACAGATCATCCAATGAGCAAATCGAATTTCATAATATCTGTTCGGATCAAAACCTTGAATTCCCATTTGGTTGTCTCCTGATCATTTTCATTACGCGAGAGCCGACAAAGCAAATTTTCGCTCAATTCGGCTCCTAACAGCACAAAATTTCTCAACCATGAAAAGAAAAAATGGAAAACCGAAAAAGCATATTTTCATTTCATTTTCTTGCGTTTTCTGGGGCACCAGACAAAGGGAAATGAATCGAACCTGCTTCCGGAGGGCGTCCCATGAGCTAGGCGGATCCATGAGGGCGGCCTGTTTTTCTCCGAATCCCAGATTCAGAGGGTCCAAATCGGAGAGCTGTTTAGCAAGGAGATATAATTAATTTCGCAACGCGGTGCATTTGCTTCTTCCACGGCTGTTGCCAGAGCGTGATTGTGCAATCACTGGCGGGAGGGTGTGGAAGCAGCCAAGATATGCCTGGCGATGGCAGTTTGGGAAATTCCGGGGTTGGTGCGGGAGGGGCTGGGCTTGCAAACGAAGCAAGGTCGGTCTAAATTCATTATTCATGTTAGTTGTGGGCGGACACGTGGGGACCTTTTATTGGATTTCCGTGTCCAATGAAGATGCTTTGATATTGGCCGTTGGATTCTACAGAGACGTTTGGTACGTAGACATCCGCCTGGACTGTTTGTCAGGAGAGAAATACAGTTGGGAAAATTATTTCCTCCGTCTCAATGCCCTCTCCTAATTACTTTTCTACAAATATGCTAGTTTTTTTTTTTTTTTCTTTTTTAAAGCCTATTATTAAATTTCTCATCTTTATTATTATTTTGTGCATCTTTATGAAATTAATATTCTAATAAATATTTTAATAAAAAAATATATTTAAAATCAATAAATTATTTTTATATTCTACTTCAAATTCATTTCAATTATTTAATTCTTTCATATAAGGATTAAATAATTTAAAATTTTAATAATATTTTATTTTATTTTATCTTTTTGTATTTTCTATGATAAAACTAATCATGAGGAAATTATATTTTTATGTCATGTTTGATTTTGGAAAGAGAAAAAAAAAAGAATTTTTTTTTTATATTTGGTTTTATTATGAAAAATGTGAAAGAAAGTCGATTGTAATTAAAATTATTAAGAAATTTATATATTTTTAAATTATTTAATCTTTATACAGAAGAATTAAATAAATGAAAAAAATTGACATAATATATAAAATAATTTATTGATTTTAAATCTTTTTTTTAATTTCCTTTTACTTTTCCTCTTTTAGTTTTTTTTCTTTTGTATTTTTCTTCAAATTTTTAGAGAACCAAACATAACCTTAATTTTTGTTTCCTTGACTTTTGGAGAAACAAACAAATATAATATAAGTAAAATGGTTTTCTTATATTTGATTTCATTACGAAAAAGATAAAAGAAAATTTTTATTAGAAATCAAGTAAATAAGATCTCTCAATTCTAGTTTAATGAACCAAAAATGGATCTATAAAACTCACCTTGTGATATTGCAATAAAGAGCACCTAATGTAGATTGTTTACAATATTGAGTCACCCTTGGGAGCACCTTGTATCTCTTGAATCGGTATTAACAACTTGTATTTTTTCTATCCTTCCTCTCTCACACTTTTATGTTTGTACAAAATGATGGAAAACTTCACAAACTTAGGATGAGTGGAGAAATAGCCAAGAGCCATTTTTATATCATTTCAAGTGACCTTCAATCAAGAGTCACAAATGAACACTTCCTTTTAAATACACGAATCCTCACTTCTTGATTTCATGTAGTATTCATGGTATATGAAAACGTTAATTTAAATGCATGACTTTGGTCATTGCACTTTGTACACAACTTGATAGGTTTGTAACTTTGGTCATGATACCTTGTATTTTCCAAATACCACATACTATATATATATATATATATATTTAATTTTTCTCATATGTTAATAATATATTTGATAGTGATTTTAAGAAGTGTTTTAATCTTTTTAATACTTTAAAATTTTTATCTTTCAAGTATTAAAGATACTAAAAACACTATCAAATACATTCTAAAAGTTTATTTTGACAGTCATTTTAGAAAATACTTCTAATATTTTTAACACTTGAAAAATTTTATTATTCAAGTATTTAAGAAATTAAAAATATTTTTTACCATCATTACCAAACATACTCTAAAAGGTGTAAAATATGGAAATGTAAACACATGAGGTTTATGAATTTGGCCATGAACCTTTAAAATTGTGGAGATTAACTTCATACTATCATCAAGGCCACAATAATTCCAATAAATTAAATTAGTTAAAAATTTATATATTTTAAAATTATTTAATATTTAGATAATAGAGGAAAATAAGTGAAATAAGTACAAACAAACATATAAAAATAATTTATTTTTTATTTTATTTTATTTTTTCTCTTAATTTTATTTCTCTTGTATTTTCTTTCAATTTTTTGGAGAATCAAACATAGCTTAAATAAATAATATAAGTAATAGATGTATGACTTTTAATTCTATTTACGGTGTTTGAAATGGAAGAGCACTGAATTGAATTGATTTGATTTAATATAATTTTATATTTAAAAAACAGAAATTATTTGAAAATATTTAAAAATGAGGAATAACCAATTAAAAGAGACAAAATAACATGAAATTAAAAATTTAACCTCTCATTTTTTTTTTTTACTAAAAAAATACTTACTTTGGATAAGAATGCCTCATTTTTTTCTTATAAAAATAACATTTTATTTTAAAACATACATGTAAATAATGAAAATGATGAAGGGTATTTATGTCAAAAATGGATTACTTTTAAGTTAAAAACTGGATGAGGTTAATTTTACAAATTTTGAATTTTTTCCTCCTTTTAGTCAATTAATCCAGACTGATTCGATTTGATCCATTTTGTCAGTTCAATTGATTTTTTGCATACCCCTAAGTTAGGGCTTGAAATGTTTGGGCTGGGCCTGGCTTGGAAGGGCGGGGGAATATGAAAAATGGGCTACAGGTGCCCTTTTCCCAAGCCCGGAGGCCTAAGTTCCATGTCCAGACCAAGTTTTCTAGTCTTGGATCAAGTTTCCGGCTTACTTGGGCCGCACCGATACAACACTATTATAATATTTGAAAACATATTGAAGAGCAAGCGTACAAAGATAGGATAAGAATAAGGCGGTGTTTGTTTTTTGGCTTAATAAAAAAAGCCAAAGTATTTAACTTAATAGAAAAGTCAAAATATTTGACTTTTTCCATTCAACTAAAAGCAACTCATTGACATCAACCAACATAACTAAACTAAATTTATGGATAACAAATTCACTTCAATTAATTATGTTGATTAATATCAATAAGGTACTTTTAATTAAATATTTTATTTTTTTCTATTCAGTTAAAAAACAAATATCACCTAAGAGTATAACGATTTTAGAAAGTCTTTTTAATTTAAAAAGTGTTCTTGAAAAAAAAAATGTTTTGTAAAATTTACAAAACACAATTAAAATTTTGAAAATAAAAACATTTGATAAATGATTTTCCTAAAAATTATTTCTCATAAAATACTTTTAATAGAAATATTCTAAATTGCGCTCTAAAGATGGTATACAAGAGAGAAGTTATTATCTTATTTAATTTTTAAACTAATAAATTTTTTATTCTCATTTTTATTTATTGGTTTAATTTTTTATTATCATTTTTTATTTCAATGTTCCAAAGCAACTCTTAAATGGTTAAAATTATATCAAATTTAACATACTATTTTAATTAGAAAAACGAGTAGCCATATCCAACTACGAGTTAGGAAGTTCTAATTTTCTTAAATATAAGTTCGACTTAAAATTAAGCAAGTATGTTATTATCTCTTTATAAACACCTCTTTCAAACATGTAAATATTGTCCACTTTACACACAAATGACTCTCATAACTTTAAAAGTCATTTACTAGGTTAAGAGTATGAGTCATATATAAAGATCTGCTTATAACTGTGCAGATATTATTTGTTTTAAGTTCAAAAGACCCTTACAATTTTCAAACACATCTACTTAATTAAAAAGGTCTATACATATAAAACGTTTATATAATATCATTAACTTTTCTAGTGGGTTGTCGTACTTTTACCATCATTGTATCATGTTTTCATAAATATCATTTAAGGGAACTAAATAGGAAAAAAAAATGATGACAATAATACATGCATAAAATATAGCCGACCACGTTTGTTAAGGAGTGATTTCAACAAAATTTTGTATGTCAAGGAAGATTATGGGAAAGCACTCAAAGTGTTATTATATTCCCTCATGGGAGACAACATTAGGCATGATTTTAGTATTACATGGGCATTTCATTGAGAAATGTTCATTATTCTTCTCCCCTATCCCTTATTACTTTATATCACGCCAATGGAAAGACATGTGACATTGAAATGGAGGGAATCTCAAAGATTTTGCACCAAGATGAATCTTCTAGATATCTATAATTTAATATAAATTATATTGTATGAAAAAAGTGAGATGGTTGTGATAACATCCATAATTGGAATGGAACCCCTCTTGAATTATTATATCGGTAGCAAATGATTATGGTTTGGACCGTGCACAATGACAAAAATATTGGGATCATCGTGAACACGTAACTCTAACATGAAATGACTTTTATAATTACCAGAGTGTAATGGTAAAAGTTAGAAAATTACTAAACGGCTCTTTGATAACTGTTTTAAAATATAATTTTATATTTTTTAAAAAAAGAAAAAAAAAACACATTTGACAACTAAAAGTTATTTATGTTTTCAGTTTTTTGTTCTTTATTATATGTTTTTAAGAACAGAAAACAAAGTATTTTTGGAAAACATCTTTTATTTGTTTTATCTTATTTTTACTTATTTTTTAAGAGTTGTTTTAAAAAATAATTATACAAATATATAGAATGATTACAAATAAAATACTACACATAAAAATTATTTTTGAAAAATATTAAAAAATGTTAAAAACATTTTAGATTTCCAAACAAATTTTTGTTCTATAAAAAATCAAGAATTTTTTTTGAAAAACCATTTTTTAGAACTGTTTTTAAAAACAATTAAAAAAACATACTTTAAATTACCAAATTGTTATCCATTGGATACTCCTTCTTGACTGATAGAATTTAAATTATTAGATAACTGTATAAATAAATGAGATTAAAACACAATAATACAAATAAATGAAATTTGAATATAAAAGTATAAGACGTATTTGGTGATGTTTTTTGATATCCATAAAAAAAAAAAGTATTGAAAAAAAGACAAATATAATGATATAAACAAATAAAACCGATACAAAGGTATGAGATATATTTTTTTAAATATGAAAAGGAAATATTTTTACCTTTATGTTCAATTTGAAGTCCGTTAATGTTCATTTTAGATAAATTTAAACCTATTCAACCTTTAAATTTAAAAAAAGAAAAGCCACCCAAATCCTCAAATGATTTATCAACTTGAAATTTTCTATTTGATCTCAAGATGAATAACCACTAAAGAATTGACTTGAAAATAAAATTGAAGTGCAGTCCACCTTGTGGGTCTCTATCTTGATGTCATTGTACAAAAAAACTTTTTTGTGAGGATTAAAAAAAAACAAAAAAAAAACAAAAAAACAAAAGAGAAAGTGGGCAAATTGATTGAGATATGATTGGGAGTTAATGCATATGAAGAGTGAGATCAAAGCCTCTCTAAATGGATGATAGAAACCCCAAAGGAATCATCACATAATATAATGACCCACTTACCATTCCAAGCCCCACATGGGCATAGCCCATAGTGTTCTCTCCACTACAAACCACCATATAAAATAGTGGGCATTCAAATTTAAGGTCATTTGCTCCTCTCCCTTTGGTGGGGTTGTCTGCAATCATGCTTTCTCAGTATGAATCTCTCAATACTTATCACATTTTTCATCCTCTTCTGCCTCCTCCCTTCCCACTTTCCAAGAAAAAAAAAATGTTCTTTTAAGAAACCAGAGTGCTATTTATCCTTTATCCTTGTTGTAAGAATTATCAACCACATTAGGGTTTTAGATTAGAAAGGGCATGAAAAGAGTGGAATTTGTCCTTTCTCTGTTTACAACTTGTCCATTT
This sequence comes from Vitis riparia, assembly GCF_004353265.1. Taxonomy (NCBI): domain Eukaryota; kingdom Viridiplantae; phylum Streptophyta; class Magnoliopsida; order Vitales; family Vitaceae; genus Vitis; species Vitis riparia. The sequence goes on along the minus strand of NC_048434.1, from coordinate 5,832,704 downwards.
TCTTTTCCCACATATATTCTTTCTATCCAAACACTATTGATATGGACTTTTAAAAATAAATACCATGTTTTTTTTGGGGATTAAATCATTATACTCATGGTATATAAATACTATACTTATGTAGGGGGGGGTGTCCCTAGGTGAGGGTAAAGTTAAAAAGGATACTATAGAACCGACCTAAAGGCTAAAACTGAAAAGGGCCAGAGCAAAACTGACCCTTTGGGGTCAGGGCTCACGCGTGTCTTTCTCACTCTCACCATCCCCCAAAACCACCCCTCCCCCTTTTTTTTTTTAAATAATAAATATTTTTTAAGATTCTCTGTGACCAAGACTCAAGAGCTGTGTGCCTAGACTACACAATAATGATATTGTCTTTTTCAAACATTTAATAACAATAATTTTATTTTTCAATTTTTTTTATTTAAATAAAAATTTTCAAATATATATTTGAAAATTCAGTAAGCCTAATCACATGTGTCACAGTAAGGTCCAAATAATTCAAGGATTTTGGAACCCTTTCAAATGCTTTTACCATACACATTTGGAATAGAAGTGAATCAATCAATTTTGCACAATGAATTAATTATTGATTTTAAATAAATTAATTAAAATAAAAGTATGTTTATCGGTATTTCTACTTGAAATGTATTCAAATATTTTTTTTTGAAAATGTTTTTATAAAAATTACTTATCCGGTGTTTATTTGAATTTTGATTGTAGGTATATATTTTTTTTTTTCAAAAATGCCTTTAATATTGAAGTATGTTTTTTAGATACTATGAGATGACTATCTTGGAATCTATTTGTCTTGCCGTGTTTTTTGGAATGCTTCTAAAAACACCGGAAATAGGTAAATATCCGATAATTCATATCATAATCGAATCTTATTTACAATGAAACTCGTCTTGACTACTAATATAATATTATGTCGTAATTTCTTTTATATAATTATTTTAATCAGTTTCAACACAATTCTTTTTAATATAATTTTAAACTTGTGTTTTTTTGTATGAAATAGAATTCATACTCATGGTATATAAATATTCAATTTTTAAATTCTAAAAATTTTCTTACAAGGCTTTATTATTATTATTATTATTATTTATGGTAAGAGTTGAATTTAAACAACATATGAATAGGAATGAGAGTCATATGATAGGAAGTTATAATTCAATGAAAAAGAAAAATATTTTTGGATAGAAACTCATTAAAGAAATGATAATTAATTTGAGGATTTTCAGCGCATGTTTTTATATTTATGAATTTTTATGGAAATTAATATTAAAATATCAATATTTTACCCTTAATTTATCATAATTAGCTTTTAATATCATGTTTTAACTACTAATTGCCTTTTATAATTTTATCCAAATTTAAATAATAATTCAAAATTTATTTCCTTAATTTGTAAAAATTAAAAACTAAAAGAAGAAAGGTATATTTTTTTGGACAAATTAGATTAATAAAACAATTTTTTTTTTAATATTAGGCCTTTTAAATTAATTAATCATTATTTTTTAAATATGATTATAATTTAGAATTTTAAAATTTTGAAAAAAAATAAAAATGATTAATACAGACAAATAAGAAATTAAGTGTGTTACAGAGGAAGAAAGTCTTATATTTTCAGAATACAGCTCTGACAATCCATATAGAAGTCTAGATTCCATTTTCTCTCTCTTTTTTTCCACAGTTCGGAGAGAGAGAAAGAGCCAGTTTTTGTCTCTTTTTCACTGTTTGGAGAGAAAGAAGAGCTGGTTTCACTGTTCTGTTTCGGGATTTTATCTCTCTACATTTTATCCAATATTCCATCTCTGCCAATCACCTTCCTTAATCACTTTCTCTCTCTGCATTGACCCATTAATCTCCATTTTTTCTCCCCTTATACTTGCTGGGTTTTGTTGGGTCTTTGTTCCAAAAAGGCCATAGATACGGTGGTTGTAAACTTGTGATCTTCGAAACCCAAAAGGAAGTCTGTAATTCTGCGGTTTTATTTGATACGATGACAGTTGAACCGAGGGTTGAAGACCCAAATGATCAATTTCCGATTGGTATGGGGGTTCTCGCCGTTGATGATGACCCTACCTGTCTTAGGCTCTTGGACACTCTGCTTCGTCGATGCCAGTACCATGGTCTGATTCTTTGGCTTTGTTTCCCATTTCTTTGATTTTTTTAATGGTTTTTGGATATGGGCTCTTGGATTTGTGTATTTTTGTTTAGATTTTCTTGCTTCCTTGGTAAGTAGCATAGAATTCATACATATGCGAAATCTTCTCCTCTCTAGCGCTTTTTATTTTGATTTATTTTGTCAGTTTTTTCATTTTGTTCTTAATTTTGCGGATGGGTTCTGGGATTTGCTTTCTGTTCTTCATTTCGTGGTTGCCAGAGAATATACAAATGTGACCCACAAACTCTCCGTCTCTCTAGTTGTCTACGATTAAAATATGGGGTATATATGATTTGTTGACTTGATTGCAGGACTGTAGAATTTTAGAACTTTAGAACTTTTTCTTGTTGACCTATGATTAGTGGGTTGATTTAGAAAATTAGATAGATGTATTCTGTACACGGGTTTTTTTAGTGTTATTCAAATCTTAATATTTGTCTCATGATTCAATCGACATATTCTGGGATCTTTTTTGATGTTTCCCCAGATCGAGTTTTTGTTTGGTTTGTGGTATAATTAGCTTTTGTTCATTGTACATATGACTTTTTATTTTTATTTTTTTTATTTTTTTTGTGAATATCTGTTTTCACTGTGGTATGGATTTGCAGTTACGACAACTAGTCAGGCAATCACAGCATTGAAGATGCTGAGAGAAAACAAAAACCAGTTTGATTTGGTTATCAGTGATGTGCATATGCCTGACATGGACGGTTTCAAGCTGCTTGAGCTTGTGGGGCTTGAGATGGACCTACCTGTAATAAGTAAGCAAGCAACACTTTAGATGATATTCATTGTTATTATTTTAATATTTTTTTCCTTTTTCAATTTTTTTTTTCATCTAAATTGAAATGCATCATGTTTTTATTTTCCAAGGTCTTAAATCTCCACAAAAATTTAAAAAATTTTGTATTAGCCATTTGAGAAATTTTGATTTTTTGATTGATTTCATCCTTTCCATTGAAAATTTTGAATAAGAAAGAAAGAGAAAATTTTGGAGACTGTTTTGGACCAAGTTCAAGGAAATGATTGCAGAGCTGTATTCAGAAACTTAATCTACACCCTTGGAAATATTCAATTGGGTTGACATGTAGTCTATATTTATTTTCAGTACTCAAGGAGAATCATCTCTAAACTATGCAGCAAGTTGTTCTTTACCGGTTTAACCCAATTTTTATTATAATCATTTTCTGTTAAAATGGTTCTAGTGCTATCGGCAAATGATGACCCGAAGCTTGTGATGAAGGGAATTACCCATGGGGCTTGTGATTATTTGCTGAAACCTGTTCGAATTGAGCAGCTAAAGAACATATGGCAACATGTAATCAGGAGAAGGAGGTTTGATCCTAGGGACCAGAATAATTCTGACAGTCGAGACAAGCGTCAAGGACCTGGTGAAGGAGGACAAGGGTCCAGTGAACCAGGGAATCCTGATCATGGGAAGCTTAATAAAAAGCGGAAGGACCAGAATGAAGATGACGATGAGGAAAATGATGAGAATGGACATGATAATGAGGACCCATCAAGTCAGAAGAAGCCTCGTGTTGTTTGGTCTGTAGAGCTGCATCGCAAATTTGTTGCAGCTGTTAATCAGTTGGGCATTGACAGTATGTTTTTATTTTTTATTTTTTAAATACCCCTTATTTCTTTTTTTCAAGTTTTCCTGGTGTTATCCAATTGTATAATGTGCATATTTATTCTAATGCTGCAAATTCGTCCACATTTCCTGACCATCGAGGATGATTTCCAGTTTGTGGAAATCTTGAATTATTCAATTCACTCACTCAGATTTGTGATTGAACTTTCCTGAAAAATTTCTGAATCATACTGTAATTCTAATGTTTACTAATAAATTCCAAATATCTTTGAATTGTTACCAGGTCTTCATGAGTCAGCTTTTTATTTCATATATGTGAAACTAATAATGCTGGGAGCCTTTTAGTTCCATTTCTTTTGCCTTTCCAAATTTGTTGCAGCTACTGATCAGTTGAAGAATATATCTATATAACACACATTTTTCAATTCCCGAACCTTTCTTTTTTAAAAAGTTTGACATATGTCATCCTATTTTATCATGTATATTTTTTATCTAGCAAGTTTATGTTCAAATATCCCAGTCATTGAAGATAATTTCCACTTTCTTTTGTGTTATTGAATTTTTCCTAACCATATTCCTGAACCATGAAGTATATCTAATGATGAATAATAATTTCCTGTTTCAGAATTTTCACCACTTACCATGCATGCATCAGCTCTCAATGTTTCACTTCATCACTCTCTCCCTTGTTTTGAATGCAGGGGCTGTACCTAAAAAGATATTAGATTTGATGAATGTTGAGAAGCTTACAAGAGAAAATGTAGCAAGCCATCTCCAGGTGAAATCCTTTTCTTTCCTGCATCAGCTCAATGTAATCTAAATCTTTTGTTTCCTGGTAGCTTACTGTCGTATCTCATGGTTGCAGAAATATAGGCTTTACCTAAAAAGGATCAGCTGTGTGGCAAATCAGCAAGCTAATATGGTTGCAGCCTTGGGCAGTACCGATTCTACCTATTTGCATTCACTTAATGGCCTTGGAAATTTCTACAATTTGTCTGGATCTGGGCAGTTGCCAAACTCTACTTTCAGATCCTTCCCACCTAGTGGAATGCTCGGTAGATTGAACACTCCTTCTGGTATGGGTATGCATTGCCTTTCTTCTTCAGAGATGGTTCAACTGGGACATTTGCAAAACTCAAGCAATCCTATTAACAGTGGGGGTAAATTCCAGCCGGTGTTACTACCTGGAAACCAAAATGGTATTATACTTCAAGGGATGCCAATGTCCTTAGAACTTGAGCAATTGCAACATAATAAAGGCATCATCCGTGTTGGAGAGCTCTCTACTACTATTGGGGATTCAACTGTTTTCCCTGCTTCAAGTGGCTTCCCAGATACAAAAATGACTTCCAGTAGGTCATCCAGCTCTCTTCTTGTTGCTGCAAACAGTCCCTTAATGTTACAAGGACACTCCCAAGAGAACCAAAGAAGAGGAGGGTTGAGAAATCAAAATTCTGCTACATTGTTAAACGCAGAGCTTCCTTCTTCATTTCCAGATCATGGTAGATGTAATGACAACTGGTCAACTGCTGTTCAGCCATCTGGGATCCAATCAAGTTCTTTTCCATTAAGTGACTGCTTTAAACAGGCTACTTTGCATCCTAGTAACTTGAGAGACAATATCCCTTCAGTGACCCTGCAAAGTGGGACTAATCTACGTGATGTTTCTTGTGTCACTTCAATGCCTCCTCCATTGCCAGATTCAAGAACAGATTTAGAATGTCAAGCAATGACAATCAGTAGTAATTCTGTAAAAATTATGAATTATTCCCCAAAAGTGTGGGATGACCATAAACACAAGCTCTCTCACCATTCAAGTCTCGGATGCAGCTCAGCAAACTCTTTGATCCCTGCTCCTGGAGTAATGGGTACATTTGACCAGGGTTTGGACCTGAAAAACACAATATCTGACAGAAATATGGATTTCAATTTGATGGGGGAGTCAAATTTTGTCAATCCCTTGCCCATGCAGCAGAATGCAGTCGAGGAATCAGCTTCAGATACAGCATTGCAGTTGAAGCAAGGTTGCACCTTGGGGCAAAGAAAACCACAAAGCAGCTATGCTTCTAATAATGTTGGTTCCTTGGAAGATCTAGTGAGTGCAATGATGAAACAGGTAAGGTTATCTTCCTTTATCTTCAAGGTTTTCTGTTGAAATATCTTCTTTCTCATTTCCTTTATAAGAATTTGGTTTAGAGTGATCTTTCCATCAGTTTTGAGCTTGAAGTGATAAATTAAAAAAAATTAATTAAGACTTAATTGTCTGATGCTGAAACTATTTTAATTTCAACTTCTTGGTAGCTTAACAAACTCTGGTCTTTTGCTCATATATATCTGATGTAGAAGAAAATACTGGAACTTACCAAATGTTCCAGAAGCCTAATTTGCCTTGTTCTTCTTAAACATGCTCTGCATCACTAGTGTTAAATATTGACAATTTTGGGTGAACAAATCCCGCTAAGTTGGAGTTGTGGTTTTAGGAGTATACTGAATAAAAGTGAAGGTTTATCATGATTACCACAATATGGATGTGCTTCTACATGCGAGGCCTAATATTTATCAGTTAATACCAAAAGAAAAAAAAAATGTAAATTTTATTTGTTTTTGAGAGTTTTTCTGTCGCAGAAAGTTTTAAGTTACAATGTACTGTAATTTCTTAGTTCTGACTCTTAAGAAATCACTAACTAGAGCAAATAAAAAGAATTTCTTTTTAATCCATTGGAAGGTTCCAGTGCCATTGATGTTCTCACAGCTGGTTCAACCATATGAAAAGTTCATGTGACAGTCTTTTATTTTATTTTTATTTTTTTGAAAAATATGGATTTGAATTGCTGAAATAAGGGAATAGAGTAGGATTTGTGTTGTTGATACTGAATGGTTGAAATAATTTTTTTTTTTGATAAATAAGCACAAAATGAATGGTTGAAATAGTGGATCATCAACAGACTCTCTCTTTGTCCGAGGTAAAGTTCACTTCCTCTCTAGTCAGGGTAAGATATTCTTTTAATGAATATATCAAGGAAAGTTTCTCCCCCTTTTGGTGAAAATGTTGAGGGAAGTTTTCCCCCATCTTTTGTTATTGCTTGGAATTCTGTCTGACATACTTGTACCTTGTGTTACATTTATTGCCTATTTTGCTCTTCTATGTTGCCACCTTTTAAACTTCATTCATTTGTTATGAGTTATTGCTGGGTATGCTTGCTTTGAGAAGTGATTGATACAGGTTCAAAACCCGAGCACTCAGCATGAAGGGAAAAAAAAAGGGAGAAATCGTAGGCTCTGATACCAATGTTGGTAATTTAAAAATAACTTTCAATATGGCACCTTGATAAAATAAAAATGATTAAAATAAACATAACGGGCGGAGGGCACACAGCCCCTTCTCTGCTCCTTTCCTGAGCCTTTCACATCCCAATCATACATGATGCTAGTGTTCATATAGCGATGCTATAATTACTGAGAGTATACCAATAACTACTTGAATTTTGGTACACATGAGCTAAAAGCTGTACAATATTTCAGCGACTGTCCCTTTTTCCCACCATTCTTTGTTTTGCAGTGAATATTTCCCTTATAAGTTCAACATAATCTGGATACTGTTTTCTAGTGTGGAGTTGGAAATGCAGGCATGTAGATTTAAATCTTGATAAAGATTTATTTTATTTTCTATTTTATATTTGATAACAGTGATCATAGTTACTCTACTGACGAAATGGATTTAGTTCTCTATTAGGAAAATGATCTGATGCTTTTTGTCGGTATGCATGTTCATTTTTTGTGCTTTGGCCAAGTCATCTCCAATAGGAAGAAGGTGATACATGCCCTTATCTGCCACACATCCTAATTTGACTCAGTCTGACAACCATTTTGAATTGAAGGCTGTTGAGACTAGAGCCGTTAGACTAGGTGTAGACATTTTGTGCAATGAGTGACAACCTTCAAGAAGAGGTAGGAGAGAGAGTTATGATTGGAATGCGGGAGTAGGTGATGTGGTTCCAAATATGAGACTAGACAAACATAATTTTCTAAGTTGTTTTCCCCTCATCATGGTGTTATATTTGCAAGGCTGCAGTTGAGACACTCCTGTAATTTTACATTCTTTTTTCACTTAAATTTCACGCAGCATTGTTCTGGACATAATATTATTATATAATCATATATAGAGCAAAATTCAGGAAGTGATTTGCATGCTTAATCCCAATTGTTGAGATGAGGCTTTGTTTAGAGATTAATTCATCACCACTTTGCAACATTTTTGAGAGGGTTTATATTTTATTGTTGCTTGTAGGAGAAGTTCTTGAACTATATGTCATTGCCTGTGCTTCTAGGATATCAGAACATCACTCGGCCAATTGGTCTCACTAGAAAAAAAATGCAGCTATCTTTATGGCGATAATCTACTTGAACAATATCCAGCCCCCCCTACCTTATTACCCATCCCAATGTTGTGGGACAATGTGAAGCGAAAAAAATTGCATGCAGATGAACATCTTGTTAGATTAAAGCACTTGTATAAATGTGCATTGAATACCTGCAATGGTGCAAGCATTTCGCTCTATCCTTCGATTTTTTATTGGAATTTAGAATCCCCGTTTTCCTTTGTATCAAATTCCAAAGGCTTTGCATTATTTTCTGTTTATCTGGCTTGATGAATGTTTTTGTATGCTTTCTTGGCTTTTGAATTGTGATGTGCCTCCACCTGGTCATCATCCTCATATTGGAGAAAAAAACACTTTTCCTCTTTACTTTGATATTTCCAAACTAGGGCTGGAGTTTTTTTTTCAGTTTTGATCTTTTGTCAGAACTATTACTAACCCTTTGTCTTCTAGGCCAGGCCTTCAAGTAACATGATTTTCACATGTGATGCAGGAACAGGACAAGACGACATTGATGGAAGGAGACTTAGGATATGATGCTTATTCCCTTGGGACGTGTCTATGAAGTAGATGTTTTTGCAACAAAAGTGGTGCCATCTTTGATGAATTAGCCTCATCGCTCATGTAATTTTATACTGAATTTGTCTAATGTAATAACTTCTGAATTTATGAAAATCATTATATAGTACTTGCAATTGCTACTTGCATGCAGTTCTTCCCTATAATTTTCATGCTTGAAAATCCCTCAAATCTATAAGGTGCATTTGGATGTTTTAGCATGGGGAAATTGGCAGTGTAGAAAATATCAATTTCATGGTAAGAAAATTTCTCTGGGGAAGGAATTTTCTAAAATCCCAGGTGGATTTGATCGTAGAGGTCATAAACTTTGGTTTTGGCTTTTGTTTTTGTTGATGAAAATGCACTAAATCATTGTTTCGATTTCAGAAACATGGAGTGGAAAAAAAAGTAAAAGGGAATATCAATTTTCCTTCTTAAGTTTTGATGGAAACCAGAAAGAAACAATCATAGAAAAATTTATATGCTGTTCTTGATCTCAGCTACCAACTATATTTGAAATTAATCATGGATGAAAACACAAAATTCTGAGACCAAAAGCATCTAGATGGTCTGTTTTATAGTGTTATAAAATTAATGCAGGTCCTTGTCCATGGGCCCGACACACATTATGGAGTTAATGATGTTTCTTGGTTCCACATGCTGTGTTTTTCCAGTTTGTTAGAATGAAACCATAAAGATCAAGTCATGGAGATGGTGACAAAGCCACCACGTTCCAAACAGAAAAAGCAAAAAAGGCTCCTTTGTTAACCAAGAAAAGCTCTCTGATTATGGTTGACAGAAAATCTGTTTTGGATTATATGTCTTACCTAATGACATTCTTCATACATCATTGTCGGATAATCTGTTCGCAAACGACGACAAATCCCCGTTTATCATATCAGATAATCATTTTCTAAGCATCTTGTTTCACAACATCACCTAAGATAAACTGAAAAAAGGGGGTCGGCCTTTGAAATTATTGCATATTGGTGAGGAAGTGGTGTGAGAAGGCAGTCAAGGTTTGTGGGAGCAGACCAATTCTCACATCAATGCTTCTACTTTCAGTGGGGCTGTGCATGAAGTATGCCACTTGGGTGATAGGAGGAACCAGTGGTGATACAAAGGCAGCTTCTCCATGGAGGAAATTGACCTTGTGGAATGGCATCCTTGTCCAGTCTGAAACCAGGGTTAGCTCCTTAAGGGGAGGGAGACTGGTCTGAGGTGCTTCCAGTGCTTCCATGTATGCACAGATGTAGTCGGTGGTGACTGAGTTCTTGGCTTCCTTTATCCTCTCGATTAAGCTCCCATGGCTTTCTTCCTCCAATTCTCCTGCTGTTAGAGCTATGGATGCAAGTACATAAGCATTCCCGCTGAAGCCTTCCGGCAGTGGTGGCACCATCTTGGTCCTTGTGTCCACAGCAAATTGCAGGCACACCATTCTTTCCTTCCTTAGTCCTAAAGCTTTGGTCCTTGCCTGAAAATAGTAAATACAATTGTAGCAATTGGGCTAAGGAACAAGATAAATTATGGGAGAGTGATCATATTGGGCAGGAACACAAGAAGTTCCATTATTTGGTGGGCACAGAGCTTCCACCATGAAGCTTACAGTGTAAAACATGAGGGAGTGGAACCCAAAGATCTTCAATACTTGTGGGCTTCCACCATGAAGCTTGGAGTGTAGGACGCATTACAAATGATGTTACACAGTTATAGGATACAGTTTAACTATACGGGTTATGACTGATCATGGCCATATATCCCCAACCCTTGAGCCACCACCATCATCTTGTCTGAATGGGAAGGCGAATAATAATTGGATTTTATTGCCAAGAGATATTCAAACAACAAACAACAGCTAGCTACCCTCACCTCGTTGATATCTGCCTCCATTGTCCTTGCTGCTGCTCTCTTTTTCCCTTTTTTTTTCTTTTTTAATTTGGTTTCATGCAGGTTTCAGGGTTGTAATCTAGTTTTATGTGTTAAATATAGAGTATAAATTTTGCATAAATGGAGCAGATAGTGTGCTTTTTTCCTCAACTTCTGCTTTGGTTTTCTCTTTTTCTTTTGGTATCATGCAGGTGTCAGGATTGTAATCTACTTTTATGTGCTAAAGACATCTGAGTGTAAATCTTCACAAAAGATCAAACAGTAAGCTTTTCTTTCCATCCCCAAATCCTGCTAGGGTTTGGAGCACTGAGCCAAGATTTTAAATTTTGTTTTCTGACCAAACAGTTACTAACTGTCTATCTACATGGATTTGGTGATTGTTTTTGTATTAGTCTTTGGCCTATCCAATTCTTCTTGAACTTGTAATAATAATATATTGCAAATAGAGAAATTCAAGCCAGTTGGAAGTGTTGAGAAATATATATACCTTCCACAGGTGAGCTGCAACCACCTCAAAGGATGAACATGGAAGGCTTCCTCTCTTCTCACCAAAGATCTTCCTCTTCAAGCTTTCTATCATTGAAACATTCAGATGAAAGGTCTTGAGCACATAATTGTCTTGATTTGAGCTACCCATGTGGGAAAGCTTCTGCCCACCAAGCTTCCCATCTGAGACATGATTCCAATCGCTAGCAGCTTGTTTTATCAGTAGATATAAATGATCTATTGCTGCAACTCTTGACACTGAATTCGGGTTTTTACCCAATTTAGCACTTGCTGGTTGCGATCGCATACAAGCCAACAGTGTCCCTCGATCGTGCACGGGCTTATGCTGCTGATGATCAAGACCTGTACTCCCTATCATAGTTGTATTAGAAGCCCATGCACGAAGAAAATCAAACACAGCTGGTCCATCAAATAAGGAGTGGCTCGTGCCCACACCCACCGAGTAGCCTCCACATCCAAACCTTGTCACCTACCATATTACCATCTCATGAAAAAGTAAAAATAACCTTCATAGTACAAGGATTAGACCAACTTCATTTGTTTTTATGCATCATTTCCATGAAAAAAAATCCCACTTTGTGAGTGTTTGTAGGTAGTAAAACAATCATTTCAGCTAACATGGGTGATTTTTCAGTCTTGTTCAACAATTTGGAGATGACTGAAAACCCTAATGAAATCACAATAGTTTTCAGAAGTGGTGAAACGAGCAAGCAAGCTTCAAGAAATCAATTAATACCCTCACCTGGGCAACAAGGAGAGGCATATCGGAGAAATTCCCATTAAAAGATGGCTTGAAGACGAGCTTCTCGTGGAATTCGTTGTACTCTGAGAGATCTCCAAGCTCAGAGATTTGAACTTGGGTCACTGCCTCAACTAGAATTGCACCACCGTTGTTGCACCAGAGTTCAAGCTTCCCATCACTAGGGTTCAAAGTCAGCCTACCGGCAGCTGGGTACCAGGCAGACAAGGTTTCTTCCAGGCTAGACTTCAAGCTACTGAAAACCGTCTTGATGGATAAATTTTTCAAAGCATGAGATGGGTTGTAAAAGAAAACCAAGTACATGAGTGTTGGACACTGCCTATCCAAATTGGACAGGCTGAGGAGCTGTTGGGGACGCAGTGATTTGGGGTACACGGAAACTCTCTTTGTTATAGAGACTAGTGAATAATTCTCATGTTGGGTGGCCATGAATGCTGTTCTTGATTTCAGCCCTAGCTAGCTTCTGTCTATGGTGGTGTGTGAACAAGAAGGGAAGGATTTGTGAATATAAAGAGAAGAAATAGATTCCTAGGAACCAAGCCCAGTCTCTTTATGGATTTATTTTAAGATGTTGATGGCATGGGAATGATTTGTAATCCCTCTTTCCAATTACTAAATAGAAATTATGCTTTGCATGGTACTGTTGGTTTGTATGAATAAAAAGAATTCCGGTGAGTCGCCGACTGTATTATCTGGCTCGCACTCGCTGGCCTGACAGTGACCGACCACCTGTCTACAAGGGTCTAACCTGGCTATCATCCATAGGCCCACACGTCAACCTTGTAGGGCCACCATGGACATCCAATCTGCAAGCTCCGGTTTCCGGTGAGCCTATCAAATTTCATCTGCTTTGATAGTTAGCTAGTTCCTGTTGGTCGTAATATTGATTTGGAAAATGCTAAGTACCTTAGTAGAACCTACCGAATAAAAGATCTGATCCAAATGAAGGAGACAAACGCACAAGGATACAAATAATAGGATGTTAAAATGGATACATGACACTATTTGATTGGGGGTGTTTAGTACCAAAAAAATACATTTGTGTACGGTGGCTAGACCCCATTGATCTATGATCCTTGTAGTCAGCTGAGTGTCATCCAAATTATAGCTAGAAGTCATATCAGCTTATTGAAAGAACATGAACATCAGGACGCATGAGTAGTGTGATGGTAGCATGACAGCTCACTGAATGTTACGGGGATTTTGGAGTTCTCAATTCAATTGTTGCTTTTCTGTACCATGTAAAACGGATCATGTCTCTAGTATTGGTAACTGATTGAGCAAAAATCCAAACTCATTGAGCGATTATTTGACCTGAAATGGAGAAGCATGTATGTGCTATTTTCCTGTGGTGAGAAGTATATATATATATATATGTACGTATGTATCTGTCTGTACATGATGATGATGATTGTTGGTGAAAATGAAGATTGGTTTATTACCATTGCCTCAGGTGAAATGGGCTAGTATTCAAAGAGGAAGGAATTAGCTAGATGTGTTGGGAAGTAGTTGAGATAGATATGAGTTCAATGCCATAATATTATTAGATTGTGTTATTTAGTGTATGGAGTATGGTATACTTTGATTAGTATCAAAGCAGCTAAGGGTTGAAGGAACTTTGGGAGAGAGCAACCCCATTAGAGGTAGTGAAAGAAACTTTGTTTTTTGTTTCTTTTGAAGAGATATAGAAAAGTAGAGAGGTTGATTGGTGGAACAAGGAGATGTGGGGTGAAGCTTGTTGGAAAAACAGGTTGGCATGTTTCCTCTCCTCACAATATGAGAATATGAGGAAGAGAGAGAAGGAGAGATGGGGGGATGATGATGATGATGATGATTTGGTGTTTATAGGGGGGGAGGAAGGAGGGATATATGTGTGGAAAGCATGCGTGCAATTGAAGCCCAGACTTTGTCTCTGGCTGTCTCCACTTTCCCAGCATTAGCCTTATTTCCAGGGGTATTCCTTTCACTCTTTTCCTCTCCTTTTTCTTTGCTCCTTCCCTCCCATCCACCACATTCTTTACTACACAAATCAATCCTCCTTTTGGCCATTTCTCCATATTATTTTAGTCCCTCAGGAATGTATTCTCCTGACCACATCCCATTCTTTACTACCCGGCTCCTCATCTTTTATGTTTGATCACATCCACCTCCACATGCACATCCATACATGCATGTGTTATATATGCTAACCCACTTCAGCTTTTACATGTCATTGTCTTGTCTCTCATCTTTTTAGCTTCCCCATTTCTTTCCCAATGACTACTTTCCATCCAATGCATTTCCCCTTTCCTACCATATCAAAACATCCTTCCCTAACTTTGTTGGTTTTCAAGACAAATAACATTAATAGCTCCTTCAATAATATGCTTCCCTTAAAGTCTACATATACATATATATAAATTCTAAGCCTGAAAACCTCTGTATAACCTAGTCTTTGAAATCATATACCAATAGTGGAATATTGGAGATGGGATTGTAGTTGAATGAGACGTGTGTGGGCATGCATCTATAATTCTAATATTAAAAGACAGGAGGAGTGAGGAGATTGTGATGTGTGGTTGATGAGTTGAATAAGAGAGAGGAGGGTGTTGTTCCTTACTTCACTCGAAAGATCAAATGGTGGGTACTGGGTGGTGGCTTTACGCAAAGGCCCGGGTTAAATAAACCCAATAGGTGCCTTGAGCCCCTAGCTGCTTAGGTGCAATAATGCTTCTTTTGACCCTCACAGTCACAGCTAATGGTAATGGAAAAGAAAAGAAAGATGAAGCAAATTTTTGAAAATAATTTTCTTTAAAGTTTATATTTTTATTTTTTTATTTGGGCTTGAAAAAGGAAGAAGCGATAAAAGTATTCAAAATTATAGAGTTTGGCGGTTTTAAAGTGTCCAATATAGCATCTCTGGAGGTTTTCTTGATATCCGACACTATACCTCCGGGCACTCCTTTTATGTCCAACCCTTCAAGTTAGATTAAAAGGTCAGACGCCTATACCTTTTTTCTTTCTTTCACTTTTTCCAAATGTTTTTACTTCTAAATTATTCATACATAATAAAAAAATTACATAAATAATAAATCCTAAATTATCTTCCTATATAACAAACATAATGTTTATATACACTAAATATATATATATATATATATATAAAAGAAATTGAAATTAGCTTCGAATCTAACTCAATACTTTATCATTAACAAACAAGTTTAAAAGAAGTATATTTAAAATTGCATTTGAAAGTTATTTTAATATAATTCTTCTCGTAAAAATTTAAGTATTTGACACAATTTAAGAAAGATTTTTTTTTAAAAAAATTCTAGATGTTCTGAACTACCCTTTTTTCCAAACTAATTCTTCATAGAAAAAATTCATTTTTACAAGAATCATTACATGAGTCTAACTAATTCTTTATAAAAATATTTTTTGATAAAATCAGGATAGACAAAAATGCTGTACGTTAATCATTAGTTAGTAAAAAAAAAAAAAGATGTTTTATCCCTTATCATATTTGAATGTCAGGCCTAATCCATAGGATGCATGTTTGGTCAAATAAAATAGCGAGGAAAAATGAAAGAAAAAAAAAAGAAAAATAAAATAATAAATTTAAAATTAATAAATTATTTTATATACTACTTTAAGCTTATTTAATTTATTTTTTATCTTTTATATAAGGATTAAATAATTTTAAAATATATAAATTTTTAACTAATTTAATTGTATTTAATTTTTTTTTGTACTTTCATGTTGAAACCGAACACGAGAAAATTATTTTCTTTTAACATTTTTTTTTCTTTTCTCGATATTACCAAATATAACCTAAGCATATATAACTCATGGAAAAGATTTTAAACCCAAAGTACAAATGTTAAGAAAAATAATTGTTTTATATTTTATTTCACTATAAAAAATACAAATAAAAATAATTTATTAATTTTAAATTAACTATTTTTTATTTTCATCCCACTTTTTTTTTTTTCCTTTTATTTTCTTTCCCACATTTGCCCTCAAATTTTATGGAACCAAACATAACCTAAGGTGTGTTTGTTTTTTTAGCTTTTTGTTGAAAGCAATTTGTTTTCAAAATTTAGGTTGTTTGTTTTTCTATTTTTTCAAAACTTATTATAAACTTTTTACTAAATAGAAAAAACCAAAATATGTTATTTTTTCTAAATAGAAAAAATAACATATTGATTTTTCTTTACCTTTTAATACTTAATAAAAATAAAATACTATAAAAACAAACAACTAAATATTTAATACTATTAAGTATTAAAGTTTTATTTAGAATTAAGTAAAAAAACAAACACCACCTAAGTCTCACTTAAGTCCATTTAAGTGGTTTATCATTAATCTCATTTTTCTTGTTTGCCTATCAATTCCCGACCATTTTTTCCGGGGGAAAAAAGAGGAAGAAGAAGAAACAGATTGGAATTCAAAAATGAAGCATAATCTGGGAATCTACCTTGGCTTGCATGTGCCGTGATTGAGGTAGAGGGAACAATACCTACAAACATAGGCTTTGGCATTTGTTGGGGGCCAAATTTCAGTACGCTCAGGTCCGCCCGTCTCCCATCATGTTCAATCGGGACAGAAGACTGCTCCAAACACCATCCATTGCCATCGTTATTTTGGCTCACTTCTCATCCTCCTGTATCAATACAATCAAAGGATGTGAGTGTCAGTAGAAGGAGAAGTAGAAGACCTCAACTGAATAATCATTCATGCCTTTAAAACTGATCCATTCACCCGCAAATCTGTGATTTCATTCCCATTTAAGAATCCCATCTACCATAAAAAAAGACAATTAAAAAAAAAAGAAAAAAGAACAAGGAAATACTTCAAGAGGAAACAAAAGCTGGAAACCGGTTAAATTTCAGCAAAAGTTCAATTCTACCAAATTGAGGAAAGATTACATTCATATTTTCCATTGTATCATAAACACTCTTCTTTGAGTAGTTTTGAAGTCTACCCCTTCCATAAACTTGAGAATGTATTAGACTTCCTATGAACTACTTGTGTGTAAGCAAAGTTGATCAGATTGTTACATTACACAAGCAATTAGCCTTGAAGCTTTAACCATGAGGAAAAAAGAAAACTAAAGGTATGGGTCTAATAATCATTTTTTTTTTTTTTTTGTAACTTAATCATCCAAAATTATGATCCCAGGCTCAGACTTGTGTTTGCTTCCATCTGGTGCAGCATCAGCCTCATTCTTCTTTTCCTCCATTTCCACATCTTCTCCAGTTCCTGCAGGAACACAAGTAGGTTCTACTTGAGGTGAATGTGAATCTGCAGACGTGGGAACATCACATGGGGATTTACTAGATTCTTTTTCTGAGTCAGACTTTGTTGATTGACTACTATCCTTTCTTGGATCAGATTTTGTTAATGCATCCCTCATTTCGGTATCCTGCTCAGCACTAGGCCTCTGATCATCTTGCTGCTGGATGGATGGTGAACTACTTCCAGCAACACTGGTTGGCGCTTCAGCCAGTGATTGTTGATTTGAACCTAGCACAGTCTGTTCTGAAGTGGCAGGATTCTGCAGTTGGGGTGAGAGTATTCTGTTTATGTCTTCACAAATTGCTTCGAGAGGAAGAAGTTTCTTTCTCAACTGTAAACTTGCTGATTGGTTAGCTAAGTATGACTGAACTGACTCATGGACATTTTCTGCAAGTACCTTGCACATCTGCAAATAAAATGGAAGAATAAGAAAAACCAATGTGTCGATCAGTGTGGAAATGCTTCCCATTTCAGAGTGACTAAAGCATGCACAACACTAGGATATACCTCGTTATAAAGCCGGGCCATTTCTGCACGTTCTGGTTTATCATCACAAGTGGTCGCTGAAATTTCTTCTGAAGCTACAAGAAGGAATGTACACCACCTTTTAAGCCAAGCCAGAAAACTTACATAGACCCAAAAAAATTTGCATCCATTGAGAAAGCTCTTAATGAATGCAATTTTTTTTTTTTTTGGAAGTACACAAGACTTGGATGTTAGCAAATTTTCAAAATTATTTTAGATGATTCCAAAAAGCCAATACTTCTCATCCTTGATTTTTTTTTTTTTTTTTTTCAATTTCATTCTCAATATTCTAGCATATTAATACAATTTGTTTTAGGACCAAATTAGCAACAATACTAAGAGATCATCTGGAAATATTGAACTGTTACTAAGGGTAATATGAGGCTTTTCTCACAGATTCCTTAGAATAAAAGAAGCAAAAAGGACACAACAATAAAGCACGATTCCAAACATTTATATTCCAAACCTTTCCAATCTTTCTTTTTCTTTCTTTCTTTCCTCCAGTTTTTTTTTTTTTTCCTTTTTCTTTTGTATGTGTGTGTGTGGTTGTGGAGTGAGGGTGGGGGGCTGTTGGGGAGGGAGAGGGGATGAGAATAATTTCATCTTCACTATTTTACCACTATTTATTCTAGATTTCATGGAAAAAGAAGGTAAATGAAACGAAGAAAGAAATTGAGTTTGACATAAAACAAATCCCATTGGGAATATAGATTGACCCCTAGTTTGGAAGTCCATTTGGGACCAGATCTATCTCATCAACATCTCCACAGTACATGCAAGTCCTTCTGTGTCATCCTAATCCATTCAAAAACATACTAGCTTGTTGATGGATGACCCTTCCAATCTTCAGAAAATAAAATAAGTGATACATATGATAGCAAAATAGCCCTACCTTCTCAAACTTCTGCTATCACCCCATCCCACAAAGCTACCTGTGGAAAAAAATTAATAATCCCCAACTTGATTCTGCAAATTCTTATTCTAGATTAACAATGCTATCTTCACCAATCCACTTCCACATCATCATTATCCATGCAAGTATTCATCCGGAATCATCTTGACCTTCCTTTTCTCCTTGTAAAGTTCTCAACTATCACTCCACCTCCCCAGATCAATTACTGATCACACACTTGACTAACCAGTGACAGCAGGCCAAATCATCTCATTCATAGTTGCTACTACGCTTGATTTTTAAAAGATGTATGTCTGGTTTTCATCTATGGGCAATGTAGTCATCAATCTTGCTTTCACCACCCATTTCTACTGTAAGTTAATTTCATCTGACTTATCCTAAAACCTTTCAACTCTAAAGCTTGCATCTTTGGAAAGTTATATTAAAGGCCACACCTGAAACACCAATTAAAAATGTGATAAACCAACAGTATATTCTCTAGGACATTGTTGTGCTCACATTTGCTCGGCTGGTACCCAAGGAGTCCCTTCATAAAACATCAGTGCATCATTACCATGGTTTTCCAAAGAGCAATCATCAAAGTCAAACTTGACATACTCATGGATCAATAGCTACCTAGTGATAATGGTTGATATATATATATATATTTGATAAGTAAAATAAAAGAGTATATATAAAAAGGAGGGCCAAAAAGAGCATCCCAAAGTATATGGGAAGTATACACCACTCGCCAAATTGTAGAACCAAGAGAAAAAAGCCAACCAATCAATAAAGTTAATTAAAGACAAAGGACCATCATCTATAAACACCTTAGTCCATCATCACAAAATTACAAACAAAAGAGTTTTTCAGCCTTTGATTTGAAAGTTCCTCATTTTCAAAAGCAATTTTGTTCCTTTCCTTTCAAACTGTCCAAAAGACACATAAGGGGGCCGTCTTCCAATCCTTTTTGCGCTTTTTGCCCATGAAAGAACCATACCAACCAAGAAGGGAACAGTAAAGGAGAGAATCCAAGACATGCAAAAGAGTGCAAAAAGCAACTGTCAAAGAACCTTTGTCTTTACACGATGAACAAGGATGTGGTCAATGGATTCTTCTTCATAATGGCAAAAGAAATATCTACTTGCTAAAGACTACCCTCTCCTCAAACCTTGATCCGAAGTTAAGACCTTTCCCCATGTTGCCTCCCAAGTAAAGAAGCCGGTGATGGCACCCAGGAGTTTTGCTCATCGGAAAGGAGATTGAACCTCCCAGCTCCAAAGCAACATGTCTACCTCATCCCTATACATCCTCTTCTCTTGAAGTCTCAAAAGGACCACTCCATACTTTCCATCTCTCAATCGCCGAAAGGCCTAGAGAAGCAAAAAGTCCAACCATCCCCTTCAACTGATGAATTCCAAACAACCGCCACTAACACCTCTTTTGAAATGACTAACGCAAATAAATAAGGAAAGGTTACACACAACAATTCATTTCTGCACCACTTGTCCTTCTAAAACCACACTCTCCGACCATTAACAACTAAGAAAGAAATCATACTACTCAAAAGATCTCAATCCTTCCTTATGGCTTTTTGTAACCGAACACCATACCCATCCATCACTTAATGAGAGTGACACCCTCGTTTTCCATTCTTTCCATTGATAACTTGCTTCCAATTTCATTAACAAAAAGCTAACTCCATTTGTAGAGGGGAGCCTTATTGAGCGCTGATAGACATTTAACGCCCAAGCCCCCTTCCTTTTATCTAAACAAACAACCATCCACCTTCCTAAGTGTGGCTTTCGAAAGAGAGCCCCACTACCCCAAAGAAAATCCTTTTGAATCTGTTTTAACCTCAATATGATTGACCTAGGCATGGAAAACAAAGACATATAGAATATAGGCATACTAGAAAGAGTGCTTCAAATCAGAGTATTCCCCTATTTTTGAGATATGTTGTATCTTCTTCATGGCCAACCTTTTACAAAACCTCTCTTCCACCCAATTTGAAGCCGCCACAGATTTAAACAAGGCACTCAAAGAAAGACTCAAGTAAGAGGAAGGGAGTACACCCACCTTACAAACCAAACTCCAAGGCCAAATCTTCTAAGTTTCCCATCCTCCCCATTGAAATCAACTCACTTTTATTCAAATTGATTCTCAACCCTGATATGACCTTGAACCAAGTAAGCAACCAGCTTAAATAAGTCATCTGATACTGTGAAGCCTCGTAGAACACAAGTGTCATCAGTAAACAACAGATGAAGGATTTGAACCCTTGCACCGCCCTTGCCCCTCACCCGACAAATAACCTTTAATCACAACTCTCTTAAGGCAACTAAGAGCCTACATAACAATCACAAATAAATAGGGCGAGAGGGGATCCCCTGCCTTAAAGCTTTGGAAAAAACTAAACTGAGTGCCATTGACAAGGGCAAAGAACCTTGCTATAGAAATGTACCGCTTCATGCAACCAATTCATGTCTTCCCAAAACCCATCTTTTGTGAAGGCAGAAGAAACAAGTTGACTTCAATCCCTAAGCCCCTAGAGCTTTGGAAGAAACTAGACCGGGTGCCATTGACAAGGGCAAAGAACCTTGTTGTAGAAATGTACCACTTCATCCAACCAATTCATGTTTCCCCAAAACCCATCTTTTGTGAAGGGCGGAAGAAACAAGTTGACTTCAATCCCTAATATGACATGACAAAGGGATTTATCTAAAATGAAGGGACATTGATGCTCTAATAATGTTTATCTTTTCCAAAAGTTTTCGAATCTCAAATGCCCCAACCCTTCCAAGACACCAGTTTAAGCATCATGAATTCTTATCATTCCTTTAGTTGAGAAAATAGTGAGCAATACAACATTCATGTCAAACTATTGCAACCCCTTCCTAGTTAATTTCCTAATAAAAAGAAAAGGGCAAACTATTGTATCCCACCAAACCGGTGAAGCATCTGTCTTGCCAAGTATAAGGGTCTCTTCCCATGAGAGCACCAGCAAAGGTTTGGAGATGCATAACAATGAATAGAAGTATAAATGATTAAGATAATAGTAGCAAGTATGAGCTTACTACATCAGTGCCCTTAAAAATGAATAGATGATTCAGTCATGATCCAACAGAGCAAAGCTAGAAGAAATGAATGAATAGACTTACCAATTACTTCTATACGAGGCAACTGGTCCATGATTTGAGCATCAACCTCTACATTGCTTGGACTAGATATGTCTATAACCTTGGGTTCATTTTCAGGATCTTCACTTGCAATCTCATTTGATTTTATGTCACCCTGTGATTAAAAGCAGGAAGATGAATTATAAGAAGTCAAACAGTACAGAAGAATATCAGGCATCAGCTCATTATGTGTAATACGTCATTTAGAAAATATTTTGCAATAATCAAAATAGACAGCTAGACAGTCTCCAAATGTTCACAGAAATTAAATGCACAAGGAAAACAAAGGCAGTAAATACGAAAACAAGTCCAGTAGACAGGAAATGTCTTAAATTTCCTTGTAGAACCAGTGAAATGAAAGGGATAAATATTTACAGCATATCATATTATTATAGAACATTTGCATCCTACACAGGAACACAGAAGTTGATCAATAGCTCTGAAGATGGGAATAGAAATGGAAGCAATAGGTTTTCAGTAACTTCCTGGTCAAAGGAGTTCTATAAAATAAACGTACCCCGACAAATATAATGATAAATTTCATGATTAATAGATTTTCTTGCCAATTATTGCAAATCCATATATCTAGAAGTTATGCACCATTTCCAAATTCACTTCATATGCTACCTGGATGGTATCTTCTGAACCACAAAGCTAAGAAGTGTAACAACGATTTATTTTAAACTATCCTGTCTGCAGTACAAATGATCTTTAGTTTACCATGTTCAACAAGTATCAATATGACTGTATGGCCATTTTGAAAGATTAAATAATCAATATGACTGACAACAGAAATGAAGGTAAAAAGAAACCAACGTAACATGTGGAATAAAAACTAAGGATAGGCGCGTCAGAAATTTCAACAAAAAATGACTGCAAGTAAACTTCCATAGTGAAGTTGTGTAGTGATCTACAAGGTAAGTGCAAGGATTTCTTCACATATGTGAGAAGAAATGATCATTTGGGGACTAAAAGGTAATACCATAAGGAGATACATGTTCAAACTCTGGTGACTGCTATGGAACCAGCAGGTGTGGATCACGTGGTCTTTTAATGGACTGCTGGTTAAAAATGAGCTCCAACTAAAATGAGACACCAATTGATTTTTCCTTGGTGTCTGATGATAACTACGTCATTCTAGGTCCTTTCTGAAGAAGGTGGGGTTTTGGGCTCCTCATAATTAGGAGACAAAGAAGAATGGGGAACAAGCATCTCTCGAACATTTCTTTTCCTGTCCTGAAACCATTTTCCAAACTCAAATACTTTTTATTTATTTATTTTATTGTTATTATTGTTATTGTTATTGTTATTGTTATAATTATTATCATTATTATTTATCTTTATTCTTTTGCAGAAAGGACATTCTAACTACGTTATTAGAACACACTCTACAGGACATTACTAGTGAGCCTCCTTGAAATTGCTTTCCAGTAACACACTTGATGTAGCCATGTTTAAAATTTATTTCTATAGAACATACAACACCATTCAAAATATAAAGGCACTTGAGCATGGAAATGGACTTACGAAGTATTCTTTCTGGTACTCGGTGTTGAGAGCTTTTTCCAATAGAAGCACCCTTTTCTTAATAAATTCAACCTGTCTTCTCTGCATTTCTCTAAAATGATATAAGACAGAAGAATCTTGATACAGCTGTGCTCTGTTTGAAGCATCAGTTCCTCCCTGTGTAACATCAGGGGCTAAATCAGTCCCACTGCCTGTTCCTTTTGTCTGGTTTCCAGGTGCTTCAGAATTAGCTGTATGGGTCCCATCTGGTGCTTGAGAACCTCCTGGGACAGGAAAATTTATGAAGGGGAGATTCTGCTCTTGACAAATCACTTCTTGAACTTTCAAGTCTTTGTCATCAACGATAGCTTGCCATCTTCCATATCCATGCCTTCGGGTTCAAAAGATAAATTCAGAAAATAAACAATAATGAAAAGACAATTAAACCATCAAATTTCATAATTTCTTGGTCCAGCAGTATTTTCAAGCTTGTCTAGTGATCCTACTCGAGCCCAAAACTTCCCTGCTGAAACTTCTGACAAAGCACACATACAATCGAAGTATTTGTGTTTATAAAACTTCCATTTCAGAGCCAATACACTTCTAAAATTTATTCAAGTTCTTAAGGCTTGAGTCATTCAAGAACCAATCTTTTCTCAATAGCAAAAAGATGTGTAAAATGCATATGAAGAGAATATAAAACAGCAGTCTGGAACAAAGTGCATGGCACTATTTCAAAGACATAAATAAATAAGAATAAAGAAAAAGAAACCCAGTGTACTTTACAAATTGATGAAAATAAATTTGGAATCCAATGGATAAGGAGAAATTGGCTGCAAATAATGACATGAGACCTTCAGGTTATGAGAATCATATATGCATTTCATACCGTATTAAGAAGTATAGTCTGCAAATTAACACAAGTGCATCTGGGTTTATAACCAACAGGTCTAGTTCTGCTACAGTTAGTTTCCTCGTGAATAACTTAATAATTTGGATGCATAAATGCTTAGAAATGTAAGCTACAGCCATTAAAATATAATCTGAAACCATGGATACAAGTCAACTAGAGAACAAGAAAAAAATGATTGCAGTTACTGTGCATAGCATTGAAAAACTTTAGTAGTTAAACATACTTTATTACTGCACGCAGTAGTAATAAATCATGCTCCTCCTTCCAATGTCTTCCACCTTTCAATCCAGGGAAGCGTGATACAATATCATCCTCGAAAAGAGGAGTCCCTGGCTTTTCTAAAGCAAGTTTTACCTATAATTCCACAAGAAGAAAAAAATGAAATTACCCTGAATAATGCAAAATAAAGAAAAGTTAACAGGGTAGTAATGTACATGTCACACATGAAAAAAACAAATAGTATTAGTAAGTTGCTGAAACAATCATAAATTTGACATTTGAGTTTGTTGTGTACAAATGAACTTAGAATTAGATAACTGTGGCACATCATGTCAACATGGATCCTACTTAACTGATTCCCCTATGATGGTGTTATCTCATTTTATTTTGTACAAACACTTCATTCAATTTTTTTTTTTTTTTTGGATAGGTAAGAAAAGAACTAAAATAAAAAGAGGCACCAAAAAAGTGACTCAAGGTATACAATACCTATACACCCACCGCCAAAACGACCAAAAAAGAAGAAAAACACCCAGCTGGCCCAACAAACAACCTTAGTTAGAACCCAACCAATCAATAAAACTAACTATAGTTAGAGGGCAATCAGCTATAAACAACTTAGCCTCTGACCAAAGAGAAAGAACAAAAGAGTATTTGAGTCTCTGGATAGACAACACATCATCCTTGAAGGTCAATCTATTTCTCACCTTCCAAACCGTCCAAAAAATGAAAAGAGGAGCTGCTGTCCACACCTTCTTGCGCTTTTTGCCCACAAAAGAACCATGCCAACTAAGGAGAGTCTCTCTAACTGATGAAGGTAGCACCCATGACACCCCAAACAAATTGAAGAGAAAATCCCATAAGACCCTTGTTTTTGTACAATGTAGAAGAAGATGGATGGTCTATGGTCTCCTCTTTCTCAAGGCACATAAAACATCTATTTGCCAAGGCCCATCCTTTTTTCTAAATAAGATCCAGGGTTAAGGCTTTGCCCCACGTAGCCTCCCATGCAAAAAAGCTAATCTTGGGCTGCACCCACACATTCCAAATGCAGCTAGAAGGAAACAAAGAAGAGCAGCCCACTTCTAGAGCAAGATAGAAGCTTCATTCAAAATTTTTGTCATAAATACCCTAAATCTCATTCAAAGCACTATTCACAATAAACATTTTCTTTCATTTAATCAAGATGTTTAGCATGTTGCATAAGCTTTATCTTATTATTAATTAATCTGTCTTAAGTAATGAAGAATATGGCTTGTGGCTTACACCTATAAATAAGAAGCTCCAAAAAACTTGCCAATGTTTTAACCATTTTAAAACATGAAGAAAAGATAAGTAAAAGGGAAAATCATATAGTGCACATGGTGGGAGTTGTCTGTCAAGAAATGTATGTCTTAAGGTGACAATTTAATCAATGTGCCTTTTAGTCTCCTAGTCAGTCTCTTAGATATAGAATTAAAACTTTGCTTGAGCTGCATGTTGTGTTAACATTAACCACTCTTTTACGATGCCAAATATTGGATTTGAATTAATTTGGTTTTACTTGTAACCATCCTAAACCTTAGATTTGTACCACTTTAGTCACTGTTTTTTTCCATTCCAAAGTTAAGTAGCATCTCCTTTTCTCTACCAGGTTTCTATTACGTGCACCTAAGGCATTGGAACTCACCCATCCAGTTTCGCATGAAGAGTGATGCAGGCTAGGAATAGTCTCAACAGAAAAATCATCCACAATGGTTTAAAATAAATAATATGAGGCTAAATAAAAATTCTCAACAAAAATGGAACTAGCTACAAAAATCAAAACTCTTGTCACTCTGACAGTTTCAACATAAAACTGCCGGTAAATAAGAAAATAAAACTATAAAAGAGATGACAGGACAGAAAATTATGGTAGTTTTCAAGTTATGAGCCACTGGCAGTAGAGGGCTAATATCAACACTAAAATTAGTGATAACCAAAAAACATGCAAATTAGTATTTTAAAAAAAGGATTGATGGAAGGCAAACATGTTAGAAGGAAAGTTTGAAAGAAGGTGCACAAATGCAAGAACAAAAAGAAAAAGGAAATTTACCATGAAGAAGTGTACAAAGCTAACATGTGAGCACCCTCAATCATAAGAAGGCACAACTATGAGAAAGTATGACACAAAAAATGTGCTTGCAAGGGGATGATATGGAGAAAAAGAAGAGAACGTAAAAGAAGGTAATATTGAAACTAGGATTTAATTCCTTCAAGCGGTCTCTAAAAATTCCTTTAATTAAATCTTTGTGTTTTTGGAGGAAAGGGAATGACCTTATCAGCCATGGATGCGAAGGAAAAAATTCCAAATCATAGTCCCAGACGTACTAGCTCTTGATTTACTTGTGCTATTTAAGCAGTTATTCATATGTTATTTGACAACTTAAGTAAAATAGAGCACCTTACTCTACAAATTAATTTAGCGTCACAATCTAAGGTGGGATGTAGACATTTTTTACATCATAAAGCAATGCTAACCAGTGACACAATATGATGTGGATGAATCTCTAAGATATACATCAAGAAATGTAATTTGTCTTAGTTGCAATTAAAGTAGGATCGGTATTACTTGGAATTAAATTAGGATTAATATTAGTTGGAATTAAATTATAATTAGTATTAGTTGGAATTAAAGTAGGATTAGCATTTGTTAGAGTCAAATTAAGATTAGTTAATTAGGTTATAAGATAATTAGAATTAGAGTCATAATAGGTTATTAAAATCCTAGTAGACTTTGGATGTTATAATAAGAATTAGAGTCATAACAGGTTATTAGAATCCTAGTAGATTTTGGATTTCTTAGAGAAATCTATAAATAAGGTTAATCAATGTAAATCAAAGAATGAATTGATTGATGTTAATGATTTATTGCAAGTGTTACAATCCTCAATGGTAAGACTCCATTGATTTTCATATAGATGAGACTCTTAGAAGGCCTTAGTGAGTCTCTACGTTTTCCATCTCTTTTCGTTGTATCTTTTTTTTTTTATTATTATTATTTTATTTTTCTCTACCATAAACTTTATTCCTTGTTAGCCTCCTTACACCCTAAAAATAAAAACCCTAGCCCACCTATTCGAGTGTAAGTAACCATACTAAGGTTGTCCCACATTAGTTTTAGTATTAGAGTGAAAGTTCTTGGCATGAGGGCATATGCAATTGAGAAGTGGAGCAACGTATGCGAACATGGTCGAAGGCTACAACTTTTTTATGCAACCATTGGTGAACATACCAAGGCTAAATGAAAAGGAGTATTAGCGACATACTAGCATCTTCCAAACCTGTGTTGCTTGCCAAGGGAGGCTATGTACTTTGATTATTGATGCAGGAAGTTGTTCCAATCTAGTTTCAGAGGACCTTGTTGAGAACTTAAGATTAAGACAGAAGATCATCCAAATCCCTATCAAATAGCATGGGTAAATGACACATCTATTTTGGTGAGTTCTCGTTGTCTAGTGACATTTAATTTCGATAATAATTTTGAGTTATCAGCATGGTGTGACGTCTTGCCAATGAAAGATGCTCATATTATGCTTGGAAGACCGTAACTTTTTTAATAAAAGGGTCCAACATGATGGATATGAGAATATTTACACACTTGTGCGCAATAGGCGTAAGAAGATCCTACGTCCAATGAAGGAAATTCCACCACTTAAGCAACCAAAGGAAAAATTGGCACCCTTAAAATCAAATACTCCTATTAAAAGGCAAGTCAAAGTTACTAGTAAGGAGGAAGAAATCATCAATGATGAATCTAAAATACAAGAGGTGATGGAACTGATCCTAGATCAACCAGTAGAAGAGCTCAAAGAGGTTATAGAAGCTTCAGAAGAACCCGATGCTTGAATTCCTAAAGCAAAACATTATCATGAGTAGTGGTAAACATGAAGAATTTGCTGAAATTTCTTTTGAATATAGGGAATTCAAGAATCTTATTCTTCCAAAAGACAATTTGCAAGAAGAGTTTGGGAGGCAACTTTCCACAGGCTTGTTGATGAGATATAATTATTTCAAGAACTATCAAATTGTTTTACAACATTGGAAAGTTTTTTTTTTTTTTGATGGGTAAACACAAAAGAGAATATATTAAATAGAAAAGGAAGCCTGGAGGGCAACCCAAGGCATACGGGAAGTATACAACAAGTGCCAAAAGGCTAAAAAGAGCAAAACAAGAAGGAAAACAAAAACCTCACCCGTCCTCACCTAGAGCCCAACCAATAAAAAAAGTCGATTAAAATAAAGGGCTAGCATCTATATACAATTTTGGTCAAGACCATAAATAACATTGGAAAGTTTTTTAAAGCTTAGTAATTGCCTTGCATGAAATTAAATAAGTTCAAGAGATCTTGATGTCTTGTCTTACCATGGTAAAGAATCGATGAAGAAAGAAAGGGTGAAACACATTGCTTGGGATTTCACACATTGCTCGGGATTTCAATTGATCGTGGAAAATCACTAAAACTCGAGGTTGAGTTTTTTTTCAAGTTAAGGGGAATTGATGAGGATGAATCTCTAAGATATATATCAAGAAAGGGAATTTTTATTAGTTGCAATTAAAGTAGGATTAGTATTACTTTGAATTAAATTAAAATTAGTATTAGTTGAAACTAAAGTAGGATTAGTATTTGTTAGAGTCAAATTAGGATTAACTAATTAGGCTAAAAGATAATTAAAACTAGAATCATAATAGGTTATTAGAATCCAAGTAACTTTGGATGTTATAATAAGAATTAGAGTCATAATAGGCTATTAGAATCTTAGTAGACTTTGAATTTCTTAGAGAAACCTATAAATAAGGCTAATTGATTAAATCAAAGAATGAATTGATTGATGTTCATAATATCATGTTTTTTTTTTTTTTTTTTTTTTTTTTTTTTTTTATTGCAAGTGTTGCAATCCTCAATGGTGAGACTCCATTGATTTTCGTTTAGGTGAGACTCCTAGAAGGCTTTAGTGAGACTCTAAAGTTTCCATCTCTTTGTCATATCTTATTTCTCTCTATTATTATTTTTTTATTATTTTATTTTTCTCTACCACAAACTTTATTTCTTGTTCTTCTCCTTACACCCTAAAAATAAAAACCCTAGCCCACCTATTTGAGTGTAGGCAACCATCCTAGGGTTGTCCTACATCATAATATCTACAACAAACTTGTCATGAGTATAACATGGTAACTAGGATATAAGGGTAAAATACTCCTAGAAAGGGGGTGCCAAAGATGAATTGCTTAAAATGAAAAATATAATCACAATGAAAAGAGCTTCAAAATTTGTATGCAGAATAGATGGTACAGAACTCTTATAAGAACAAAGACTTATTATCCATGTAAGAATCTCCATTATAAAAAAATTTAAAATTTTTTTAAAAAAAATACCTTGTCCCTTACTAAAAGCAGGACTGCAATCCTAACAAGTACATCAGGTATTCGAAGTCCTTCTTTCGGAACTCCATCTATGACCATGTAGGAACACAAAGTTAGTGGCAGGCCAAACAAAGAAATGTAATTTCTTAAAGGAATAGCATTAACTCAAAGAATCCATAGCGAATCTAAAAGTACAGAAGACAAGAATCACCTGAAAAGGTTGGTGAGTCAGTTATATCTTCAGAAATGTGAGCCAAGAAGAGAGTCCCATAACTGAATAAGAAAATATATTCACCATATTAATACCCCAGATAGCTACAACTTTACAACTAAAAACAAAAAATGAAACTTCATGTGAATCTAATTTTAGTGCGGCCCCACCCCACCAAAAAAGATAAATAAATAAACAAATAATAATAATAATAACAATAATAATAATAATAATAATAACTTCATGTGAATCTAATTCAATGTAATAATAATCTAATTTAATAATAATAATAATAAATCCTGAACCGTCTTTGGATTACAGTTTATTTTATTTCCTTTTTCAATTAAACTTCAATTTAATCCATCATTTTCTGTTTCCAGTTCTTAATTTTATATATTTGGACAGTGGTTAGCTTCTTTCCTTTCTTTTCCTTTTTTCCACACAATCAGCAAAGATATAAAGAAGAAAGTACCCAGACTTGAACTTGCTTACTGAATTCCCAATAATGGATTCAAATTTTTAATAGTTAAATAAAAATTTGATCTTTAAGTTAAGCTTATGTTTTTAATTGCTTAATTATTAACAAATTTTCTCTTCAAACAAGTTACAATTTCCATGCTAGTGTTTCACTTAGATGAACTTATAACATGCCATGCAGATGCAACAGGCACATATAAACATGTACCCCTCTATGAAATATATGTATGTGCAAATACATTACATAAATATGTAATGAACACACAGATACACAAGGCTGCAAATCAAGCAGTTCAAAAGCCAATCCAAGCTCAATCTGACCTCATTTTTCCTCATCTCAGGTTGAGCTTGGGTTCGTCGATTGTCTCAAATTCAGAAAAGCTTCTAGAGTGGTTAAAACCTATGTATAGAGAACTATGAGGGAAGAGAGAGAAGTTGCAACCCCATAACAAGATGCAAGCAGTGTCAATGGCAAGGGTGATGACAAGATGCAAAAGTATGGCACTAAGATGCAATGGTGGCACAAAATGCACACACACACAAGGCAACAAAATCAGGTGGGTTGAAAGTCAACCAAGGCTCAACCTCGAATCATTTTTCTCATCTCAGGTTGGAATTGTGTTCATCAGGTTGTCTTAAATTTAAAAAAGCTTCTAGGATGGTTAAAACCTAGAGAAAGAAGTTGCAAGACCGCACAAAAAGCAGTGGCAATGGCAAGGCTGATGGCAAGATGCAAAAGTGATAGCATTGAGACACAATGGTGGTGCAGCGAGATGAGACAGCAGAGCAACTAGATATTATGCAAATGATTATGTTTTCAGGGTGAAAACAGTGAGATGCAACAACACAGTGAAAGCCTAGAAGAGTACCAAGTTGCATAGAAAGTTTCACATGGAAGCAGAAATTTCAAACAATTCCAATACACACAATTTTGGGATAAGGCCTTGTTAAATTGAGTTGACTTAGAGTTAGAACCCTAGATGGTACCAAGTTTCATAGCAGTATAGGATTAAACCATGCATATGCAGAAATATCAAAGAACTCCAATTGCACGGGAAATTCAATTGCAGTTTAGCCATGGTACAATCAGTTTAGGCCATAAATCATGAAACAACATTATTGCATAAAAATATGACTACTGCAATTATTTAATACATAATGATAAGCTTTCAAACACGAATCCAAAGTTAAACCACATACTCTTTAATTTCTTCAAAAGTTTTCTGCTTCAAGCGGGGTGTAAACTCTGCCCAGTCAAACTCCCCAACCCCAAACCTGTAAAACCCAGCCACAACAATTACAGGAAAACAAAAAAGTATGTGCATATCCATACATTTAAAAAAATAAAAAACAATTAAGCTATCAGGAAAATTTGTGCCCGTGAACCCACACAAACATACACACAGAAAGAGTGACTAAAATATAGTAAGATATTACATATGTAAGAGTAAACCTCATCAAAACTTGGACAAATGCAGCCCTTTGATTTTGATTGAATCCCAGTACTCTAAATGATCTGCCTTCACCTTCCATCAGAGGGAGTGGTTCCATATTGTCCACTGGAAATGAATTCATTGAAACACGGCTATCATCAATACATAATCATGAAATTATTGTCAATAGCTCATCAAGATAATACTGTCAGGAAAAAGATACCCCGAGCTTTCTTTCTGTAAGGCTTTCTCCCAGATGGAACTCCAGCTGATGTTGTTTCACCATCAGTCAGATCAGCTTCATAGTTATCATCCTCACCTTCAGAGCTTATATCTTCCAAACCAGCAAGGTCATCTTCTTCAACAGATACCATCTAGATGAGTTACAAGGGCACAGCAGACAAGAAGAAAACGGAAATCAGGAATCAGAACAGTGCCACCATTAATTAAGTGAGATATTGGTCAGAAGAACTTGCCAAGAAAACTTGAAAAGCAAAAGTAAGACAGAAATTTGTATCTTCCTATTAAATAATTTTCAAGTGTAGCAGCAGAACTATGCAAATAAAGATTTAATTCTATGAAAGTTCAAAAGTTAATTCCTTTTCCAAAATGAGTAAAGTTAATAAAACTCTTATTTTTTTTAAAATTAGAATTTAAAACACACAAGCACAAGGATGAAAAAACTTCTTCAGCAAAGAAACAGTACAGATAATTTAAACTTTTTAAAGAACAATTTTCAATGGATAAATTTTCCTTTTTGCATGGAATTGAACCTGGGATCTCTCCATCCCCACCCCGACTCCTTCGCACTTTAGTCAGAAAAACATATGCCCTTAGAAAAACTGAAGCTTTGTGAACCAATTTAAATAATTTATGATAATGAAATTCATGCTTTTCTATCAAAATGGCTTATAGAACATAATGGTACCTGTTTACGGCTTCTCTTTCCCTTGCCCAAAGCATTAAACTCTTCAATTTTATGAACTTCATATCTGTCTCTTAATAACTCTTCCCAATAACTTGTTCTTTCAGAATTGTTGACAGCAGCTTTGTTCTCCACAGGAGCCTTTTGTACTTCCTCTTCTACTACAGCTTCTACTTCATCAATATATTCAAAATTTGCTACCTATACAGCATACAGTGTAAGGTTAATTTATTAAAACTAAAAAACTGAAAAGAGAAAAGTACAGAATACAACAATCTAGAAAGCATAAATGTCCAAAAAAGCCACAATAGAAATAAATCTGAGGTTTAAAAATATGAAAAATTTCCATCAATGAACAATTTGAATGAGGTCCTATGACATCAATTGAAAGCAGCATTCCCTAGGTCTGCATCTAGTGCAGAAGCCACTAAAAGACCAGACAGAGAATCCCTTGATGACAGGTCAAAAGTTCAAGCTGCACATGATCGTAATCCAAATTAAACGATTCCATGCTTGCTCACTTTTACTTGTTCAGATATGGTGTGAATAAGGGTACACTTGTGTCCACTAGCTTCAACACCAAATACAATGACCCACTCCAAATACAAGAAAAGCCAAGTGGATGGAAACCATGTCTCGTGTTGGGATAGAGCCCTATAAAGCATGACATAATGTAATAGTTCTAGATTCATTAATAAATTCATTTATTTATGTTTCTTGGTTTCCCTTTATTATCCCATATGCATTACTTGTTTATCTAAGCATACACAATGAATCTCTTACATTGCACATGACTTGAGTGTATTAGGAGTTACATAGAAGATACAAATTATGGGTTCCTTGTAAGATGATTATTGGTTCATAGTCGGTTTATGGATTTGGACAATCTAGTAAAGACTATAGTGCACTATCACCTAATTGGAAGGATGGATTGTTTTGATTGTCAGAATGGGTTTCTCATGGTAAGTGCACTAGTGTATATAATAACACATTGGACAAAACCTACGTTGAATCATGACGCAAGGTTATCAATTGTCATGATTCACCAACCTAATATGTTGCATGGACTTTGAATCTTGATAGGATATTGATTTTATGTCAAAGTCAATGGGAAGCTTTGACCTATGGGTGAAATCCGAAGGTGGTCATAAATTCTTATGGATTAGGTCGTTGTTGATGGAGGCTGATGGCAACAGGTATTTTCAATAGTGGCTCCATCATATCTCATGGGAGTGAGATAGTGTGTCCCATTGGGTAATCTAAAGAACATGTGATCTAGAAGACTATGGTCATAATATTTCCTTGTTGGAAATTTGACATATGCTCCTTAGAGCTAAAGTACGTCAATTGATCACATATTAAGTGAGATCTGCAACTCAATAATTGGAGAGGTAATCTTGATAAGTGATAGCACTACCTTGTTAGATTGTAGACACTAGTTCATGGGAAGTCTACAGGCAATGGATATTAGGTCACGGACCTGAGCATTCACTTTGTTGTAATTAAGGAGATACCTTTGTTTTAAGCATTTTGAGTTTCAGGTTCATAAATGTGCATAATAGCGTTTTGGTAAAAATGCAAGGTTGCATTAGATCTTATGAATTGACTTTCTAGTATGGGCTAATTAATTAATTAAAGCCTAATAGGTCTAATAAATTAATTAGGATCCAGGTGGGCAAGATTAGGAGACCCAAGCCTAATTTGAACTCAAGTTACTTAAGCCCACTAGGAGCCCTATATACACCCCTTGGGGATAGGGTTTCCTAAACTTTTACAATCTTCTTCCAAAAAGCCTCCAAAGAGTGAAACTCTAGTCTTCTTCTAGGGAGAAAAGCCCAACCTTTTCTCATATCAAGAGTCTTGCGAGGAGTGATTGGGTGGAAGAGTATCGGGTATATGAGTTCTAGAGAGATTTCTACAGTTTCAAAATCTTCTACAACATCACCATCGAATTGGAATTGATATGAAAACATCCAAATCAAAGGTATGGTCTCTTCTTGTCTAGATCTATACTATGCTATGGTTTTTGTTGCCATTATTTCCACAGCAATAGATTTAGAGAAACCTAAAATAAAATGAATGTACCTTATACGATCCAAGGCTAAGGAACAGAGTAATTCAGAGTTCCCAACATCTTGTTCCATTTAGTGGTGGATCATGGGCGGCCATTGGTCAACACTATGGAATAGGAGTTTCTCTAACTATAAAGTACATTTTTTCCATTACCAAAATCGGATTTAAGGCAAAATGTGTAACATTTTGATTTGAAATGTTACTTGAATAGAATAGGGAAGTTTGGGATGTATCCTTTTGCCCCCTGGAAATACAAAAGCAGAACAATTGCGTTGCTAATCAAGGATTCCACCATTCCCTATTTCATAAAGTAAAAGAAGAGCTACCTCATTTGCTGGTAGTCTATGTAAAACTGCTTAATTAATTTTATTCAACATTAAGAATGCTCAAAAAATGGAATCTATTTAGAAGATTTAATACCATAATGCTATATTATAGCCTATATAATGGAGGAAATAAGAATCACACATTTTATATTAGTGCTCTGACTATAGCAAGAATAGATGATGGAGAAATAAATATGCCCCCAGTTGAGCAATTATGGCACTTTAATCTTTGAACACAGATTTTATGTGATGATTATGGATGATAGTGCTCTCATGCAACAGCAGATACAATGATTTCTTTTGCCAGGCCTTCTGCCCAGACCAGAATGTTCTGTGCCTAGATTGCAGTGGTGGATCATCTCTTTATTCATCACCTAGTCCTTTTTGCATTGTCACAGATAATTTAGGTTTGCAGAGATGGATCGAGTTCCTTTCAAGAGTGTGATAGATATGATCTCCCTCCAGTATGAAAATTCATCCAGGAAGAATGTATTGGAGGTGCCAGCTGAATGGAAATCTCCCTCCAGTCTGAACATTCAAGCTTAACTTTGATGATTGTTCTTCAGGTAACCTGGGTCAGCTAGGGATTGGTAGGGTTATTAGGGGGCATGATGGTAGTGCATTAAAAGCCTTCTCTAAACTTGCCATTCTGGATTGACTATTAATGCAGAAATTCAGGCCTTCAGGGAAGATTGCTTTTGGCTAGATCTCTGGACCTGTCCAGCCTCATAGTGCAGAGAAATTCAACTATTGTCATTTCTTGGGTGTCAAATGAAAAGACCCTTAGAAGTATGAAGAAGATTGCTTCAAGTTGTTGACAATGCCAGAATTTTGAGGTGTTCTTTCAATTGAATTCCTCACACAGCCAATTGGTTAGCAGACCTTTTAGTTAGGTGTGGAGCCTCCCAATTAGACACTACTACTAGTCCTTGAGTAATAGGACTAGTTAACCTCACAGTTCTTTAGTATTAGGTTTTCTGGTAGTGTTGCTGCTACTAGTCCTTCCTCACATACTCCCCTCTCCACACTTCTCTCCTTTTTGTGTGTCAGGTTTTGGTTTTTGAGAAGCACAACTCCATTTCTTTTTTGCATATATTTGTGCAATTCTATGAAATGAATTGCTTGTAAAATAAATTTAAAAAAAAACAAAAAACAATAGTATGAAATCAAGCATGCAACTCACTTGAACAAGGAATCATGCTTGGTGCAAATAACTAGAGGCATTTGCTTACTACTGTGGATACAGATGATGGTTAAAGAGATAAACTACCTTAAATGCTTTTAAAAACCCATCATCCTCATCATCGTCCAATGTAGCCTCTTCATCCCCAACTTGTTCTCGATCAAGTAATCTATAAAAGGAGAAACCCAAGGGTCAAATCTTGAGGCCAACTTAATAAATGTCAAAGCAATGAAGATTATGGCAGAAAAACATAGTTTACCTATCTATTGCAGCATCGTCATAATGAATTTGGCGGGATTTTCCTGCTTCATCATTCTCATCAGCAAATAGCTCCTTTGACCCGTACCTTATGATGTCGTCTAACTCTTCCTAAAATCGAATAAAAATCATTTTACAATATTAATCAATTCTTTAATGTAATTATTCAAGATTAGGAATGGTCTTTAACTTACATAAAACTTTTATCACTATAAGTTCAGGAAAGAAAAATGCCCCAGGAAATGCTTACTAATCTATAACCAAAATTGATGAGCATCTCTCAAAGAGCCAATCAATGCATCCAAGCAAAATGAATATGCACAACTTAAAATGATTATTGTGTACCATAAAACATTTTTTTAAAAGCAGTTCAGCTTTTTTTATATCTTTATGCAGCAATAAAATTCCCCCAATTTCCCTAGTTATATGCAATAGCATGTACTAAGGCACACTGGAAACAGATCCAAAAACATGATTCTATAGAACACAAGCAGCAGTCTTAAATGTACCAATCTGCACATAAAGGAA
Source organism: Vitis riparia (assembly GCF_004353265.1). Lineage (NCBI taxonomy): Eukaryota > Viridiplantae > Streptophyta > Magnoliopsida > Vitales > Vitaceae > Vitis > Vitis riparia. The sequence goes on along the minus strand of NC_048434.1, from coordinate 5,795,547 downwards.
AAATGGCATGATTGCTCATAGAAAGAGAAATGAATATTCAATGATCATAGATCCCCTGCTTCCTGATAACAATTTGGAGACAGGAATTATAAGGTTGTCTTCAGTCACACATTTCCTTTTCATTTCTTATTTCTGGAAAGAAGAAACATGTTGGTACTCTGTTTCCTAATAAAAAAGGTAGTAAAAGAACTTCAGGAGAAGTATATGAATTCTAATGGATTAGTGAAAGTGCCAAAAGGTAATGATGATGATGGAGAAAGAGAATTATTTACCTGGTTAATGTTTTGAGCCTTGAGCCTCCCAACAACAAGATGCTCTAAAACCATTTTCTTCTTAGTCATTTGCATCATCCTTTCTTCAATGGTCCCCCTTGTTATGAGTCTATAAATCAGTACCTGCAACATGAGAAGAAATTAGCAAACCGATCTTCTCATATTAAAGCAATCAACAAGAATAACAGCTTGCTAACTAGAGGACAAACTTTTACCTTGTTGGTTTGCCCAAGTCGATGAGCCCTAGCCATTGCTTGCAAATCAGCATGAGGGTTCCAATCACTAGAAAAGGAAAGTATATGTCCAGTGAATAAATAGATCATAATTAATGAAACACAAAATTTGAACACATTATACTGATAAGTAACACAAGAGAAAGTTGGTGTCTTCACATAGTTGTAATCACAAGTCAGTTAACCAGGTGCCCAATGGTTTTGCTAAGAGGGGAGCTACATCCTTATGGGACTTCATTAGGATCTAGATCCTTAGTGGACTTTATTCCAGATCCAGATCCTTAAAGGGCTCAGGGATCTCTGTTCCCATAATGATGTTGGTTTTTTGTAATTTGTAGCATTTTGATATCTAGAAATTCTGTTGGTTGTCCTTTGCTAATCTGTTGTTTCTTGCTATGTTGTGTTCATCAAATTATGTCTTGCTCTTCTGTCTAAAAATTGTTTAATTTTGTCTTTCAATTGTTTTCTCAGCCTGATCAATTCTTCAATTTGCAGAAACTTTTCATCAGTTGGAGGAGTAGGAATCCCTTTTCCTTATTTAGCATGTCCATGTATCTTAACTATTTCTTAGCATGTTGTCTTTTCACATTTCTAACTTCTTAGGAGAGTTCAGGACTACTTTTTGAGCCTTTCCAACAGTTCAGTTTTTTTTTTTTTTCAAGTATCGCCTCAGTTTTCATTGGGTAGAGATATAGTGTGGTATCAACTTTCACGCTTTTCAAGATACCGAGCTTCCTATTTTTTTAAAGCATGGGGTTGGGAGCCCTTTGCTTCGATTTGCAGGGTTGCTTACCCCCATTATATTTGAATGTTCTACATGAACATCCACTCTGTCGTGAAAGGGGTCATGTTTCAAGTCTTGATGTATGGCTAAACTTCTATGGTTTCTACTAAGTCCATTCATCATGTCCTCATATGCCTACCCTATCTGATCACCTTCCTAGCTTCTCAGCTAAGGTCCAAACCCTCACCCATTTCAAGCTTGCTGCCATCCTGTCTTCTCTATATGGTGAGCCTCGTCTTCTACCTGTACACATATCTATTGCTAACTTCACCTAGTCAGAATGGGTCCTTGCTATGTTTTTCTTGTATACCTTTTATCCTTCCACCCATTAGACCTAGATTTGACACCTTGTGGTCCGTTTCATACATGCTATATTGACTGGGTAGCAATTGGACATTGCCCAAATCATTCTAAACCTCTTGGCTTCCTTACGTGATCCTGCTCGTCCCGATAGCCTCCCATTTGCGTTGATTATCTCCCATTTATTGGTGGACATTGGGTTTGAGATTGATCAGACCTTAGGTACACCTAGGTCATGTGCTCTCATTGATGAGAGTTTGCGGTCCAAGCATGTGAGCCTCGTCACTGGTCAAGGCTGCTCAGGAGGAGACCGAGATACATGCCATGGCACAAGATCCTCCTGTGCATGAGCCTAATTTTCCTTAGCCCACTCTAAGAAGGCATTATAATTGAGTGTGCAAGCTCAACCCGACCCCGAGAGCTTCTACACTATATGCTTTTAGTTTCCTAATTTTTGTATCAAGAACCACTATTTCTATTTATGAATATCAATTTTTGTGTTCTCTATATCTTCCTTCGTGTTTATTGCATTCTTTATTCTCTTTGTCATATTTTGCAACAAGAAGGGGGATTCTCTTTGTCACGATGTTCTTAATTTGATTGGTTTTGACATTGGTTTTGATATGATTTTTTATCCATTAATATCCATTTGCATGCATGACTCACACCCTTGATTTGTTTGTATTCTTTATCCTGATTTGATAGCATTACTTATATATTTTCCCACACACTACTTTATCCTGAGTATTTATGTTTGGTGTGTGTAGGTTACAAGTATTGGGATATTTCACGCCATTGGATGTGATGTGTTGTCCTCTAACGTCGCAGAATGAATAGGTTTAAACAAGTGTTATTGAGAGATTTGTAAACTTCATTTGAAAGTATTGAGGGGTTTATATAATCTTTGTTTTGTCATAAAATTGTCAAAGGGGGAAATTGTTAGTGCATTGAGTCTTGTAGTTTATGATTGACAATTTTGTTTATTTCATTTTGGCATAGGACCTTTCTAGACTATGACTTACTCTCCATCAAAGACTTGAGGTTGTTGATTGATCAATCAGAATGTCACAAGTAAGTTTGGATAGGTTCGGGAAAAGACAAATTATGATTGAAAAGGTATGGGTTGGATTGTGTGTCCGGACTTTCTATTGGATCTCGCCTCAGGCCCTGAGGTGAGATTCATTGGGAGCACACGAGGTGTTGTGTTGCAAATATGGATTATAATAAAGGTTTTGAAGAGTGAGTCTAAGGGTAAGCATCTACTAGGTAATTTTGTTGTGGAGAATCTAGGAATATTGTTTATCCTTAATTTAAATATTAGTATTTATCAATTTATTATTAGTTTGAATTAGAGTAGAATATAGAGTTTTAATTAGAGTAAAAGTCTACTATTAATTTGAATTAAAGTAGGAGATGAGTTTGAAGTAGAGTAGGAGATAAAATCTGGATTAAAGTAGAATTCAAATGTATTTGTATATAAAGATCCTTCATTAGAAGAAATAATAATATTTTTTCTATCTTCTTCTTTCTCAATATGGTATCAGAGATAGAAGAGAAGAGGCTAGAAGATCCATTATAATGAACCTTGAGTCACTAAGGGCTAGAACAAAATTTGATAGTTCTGCCCTTGTTACTAAGGGGTTTGATCAAGAAGGAGAAAAAAAGAATTCTAAAAGGGTGGTAGACCATAGTGTGATCATTGTAAGAAACCTTGGCATACCCATGATACTTGCTGGAAGATTCACGGCAAGCCATCAAATTGGAAGAAGAAACCTAGGGAGGAGAGTCGTGCATACCAAGCCAGAAGTGATAAACAGGGGCAACAACCTTCCTTAGAAACATCTCCTTCTACTGAAAATCAAATAGAGCATATGTACAAACTTCTTCGGTCTCAGGTCTCTTTAAATTAATTCCCCTCTTGTTCCTTAGCCCAGGAAGGTAATCATCTTCCTACAGCCCTTGTTAGCCTTGATTCACACAGCCCATGGATCATAGATTTTGGTGCCACCAACCATATTACCGGTTCTTGAAGTCTGTTTTCTTCTTATAGTCCATGTGTAGGAAACACAAAAATAAAAAATAGTAGATAAATCCCTTTCAGCTATTGCTGGAAAAGGATCAATCAAAATTTCCTCACTTCTTACACTCCATAATGTTCTTCATGTTCCTAATTTATCTTGCAATTTATTGTTTGTTAGAAAATTAATCTCTAATTTAAAGTGTCAAAACTAATTTTTTTCTCATCTCGATGTGAATTCCAAGGTTTGAACTCGGGGAAGATAATTGGTAGTGCTAGACAAATTGGAGTACTTTATTTCTTTGAAGATGGAATCAAACTAGGTAAACAAAATCAACATACTTGTTTTGAATCTATTTTAGTAACTAATGAAAATGAAATAATGTTATGGCATTTTAGGTTAGGACATTCCTATTTTCATTATCTGAAACATCTATTTCCAAAGTTGTTTATTAATAAAGATCCATCTTCATTCCATTGTGAAATTTGTGAACTTGCAAAGCATCATTGTGCATTTTTTCCTTCACAACCCTATAAAGTCTCTAAACCCTTTTCTGTAATACATAGTGATGGTTGGGAACCTTCTAGGATTGACACTTCTTTAGGAAAAAAATGGTATATCACCTTTATAGATGATCATCCAAGGGTTTCTTGGGTGTATTTGCTAAAAGAAAAATCAAAAGTAGTACAAGTGTTTAAAATTTTTCACAAAATAGTTAAAACACAATTTCAAACAAATATTCAAATCTTCAAAATTGATAATAGAAAAGAATACTTTAATCAATTGTTGGGAAACTATTTTCTGGAAAATGGCATAATACATCAAAGTTCTTGGGTTGATACACCTCAACAAAATGGAGTGGCAAAAAGAAAGAGTAGACATCTTTTAGAAGTTGCTAGATCACTCATCTTTTCAACAAAAGTTCCTAAATATCTTTGAGGTGAAGCTATTTTAACCGCCGCCTATTCAATAGGATGCCTACTAGGGTTTTAAAATATCAAACTCTACTTGATTTTTTCAACATGTGTTTTTCTACTTCATGGATTTCAACGAATTTACCTTTGAAAATTTTTTATGTTGCACCACATTCATTCATGTCCATAATCATAACTGTGAAAAATTTGATACTAGAGCATTCAAATGCATATTTGATATTCTTCAACACAAAAAGGGTATAAATGCTTTGATCCACTTACTAAAAGAATGTTTGTAACAATGGATGTCAAAAAAGCCCTATTTTAGTCCTGATCATCCTTAGGGGGAGAATAAGTAAAGGTTCAAGAAGGGGAGGATTCCTTAGTTTGGAAGATCAATGGGAGGGGAAAGTTTAATGTCAAATCATATTATAGGTCTTTAAGGGTTGAGAATAGCTTTTTATTTCCAGCCAAAGAGATTTGGGGTTTGTATGCCCCTCTTAGAACTCATTTTTTTGCTCGGGAAGCAGTTTGAGGAAAATTTTTAATAGTAGACATGTTAATGAAGAGGAGTTAGCCCAGGTTCAATAGGTGCAACCTTTGTAAAGACACTAAGGCATCGGTGGACCACATTTTGATTCATTGTGGTAAGACAAGGGAGCTATGGACTTTGTTTCTATCATCTTTTGGACTAGTGTGGGTGTTCCCAGCTTCAGTGAGAAATCTACTTTTGGAATGGAAAGTTAAGGGGCTAGGGAAGAAGAAGAGACTAGTTTGGAGATTGGTGCCTATTTGTCTTTCTTGGTGTATTTGGAGAGAGCGTAACCAAAGAACGTTCCAAAAAGAAGAGTTGTCAGACCAATGTTTGAGAAACCTCTTTTTCCGTTCTCTTCTAGAGTGGTCTCAACAGTTTTTGGATTTAGACTTTCCCTCTTTTCTAAAATTTATGGGTGATAGGCATGATGGCTAGTTTTTTTATCTCTCTAGGTTTTTTCTTTCTTTTTGTAGCCTTGTTTTGGCTCTTTTTGTATACTACATGTATACATAGGGTGCGCCCCCTGTTTTGACATTTCCTCAATTCAAATTGTCTTTACCTATCAATAAAAGTGTAGATTTGATTCCTAGTAAGGTGTTTGAGTTAGACCAGCCACCATTCCAACCATTGTTACTTCGTTAGTTCAATAGCAATTATAAACTCTAAGAAAATTCCTAGAAAAATCTCCAAAAAAAACAGAAAACAACCACCCGTGCTGATGAATCAATTGGTAGTAGACAAATTTTGGGAACAAATGATCTAGCTATAGAAAATGTTGGACAACTCGCCTTAATGCCAACACATGATCAAGATCATGAAAATACTAAATTCGGTGAATGTACAAATAAAAACAATCAAGAGCTTTGTGTCTACACAAGGAAAAACTGTATTTAAAGGATGGAAGAACCTACTTTACAACAAGGCCATGAATATGTCCCAAGAACAGATCTAATCTCACCACTTAAGAAAGGTAAGCCTCCATCTAAACCATGTTCTTCTTCCAATATTAATCATGAAGAGTCTTGTAGTGATCTTGATGTCCCTATTGCATTTTGAAAAGGTGTTAGGTCTTGTACTAAACACCTTATGTCCAATTTCGTGTCTTATAAGAATTTGTCATTTTCCGTGATCGCATTTACCTCTCAACTTTCTAGTGTAGAAATTCCAAAGAATGTACAAGATGCTTTAAAAATTCCAGAGTGGAAGGAGGTTGTTCTTGAGAAAATGAGAACCCTTGAGAAGAATAAGACTTGGGAAGTGGTAACTTTACCTAAAGGGAAGACTACTATTGGTTGCAAGTGGGTGTTCACTATCAAATATAACTCTGATGGTTCTTTACAAAGGTATAAGGCATGTTTTGTTGCTAAGGGATTTGCACAAACATGTGAGATTGACTACTCAAAAACTTTTTCTCCCATTGAAAAATTAAATACAGTCAGATTTCTTTTATCAATTGTTGTAAATTTGAATTGGTCATTACAACAACTAGATGTTAAAAATGCTTTTCTCAATGAAGACCTAAAGGAGGAATTGTACATGGATATACCTCTAGACTTTGATAAAAGGGTTGACTCAAAGGTTTGTAAATTACAAAAGTCATTACATAGCCTTAAGCAATCTCCTCAGGTTTGGTTTGAAAGGCTCACCCGCTCTATGAAGAAAATAGGCTTTTGTCAAGGACAAACGGATCACACCCTATTTCTGAAATACTCTCTAGAAGTTAAAGTTACAATCTTAATAGTTTATGTGGATGACATTATTCTAACTAAAGATAATATGGTTGAGATATGAATCATTTGAAGAAGTGTCTAGCTGCTAAATTTGAAATTAAAGATCTAGGACGAAAATATATCCTTAACCTCCTAAAGGAAACAAGAATGAGTGGTTATAGACCTTTGGATACTCCTATAGATTCCAATGTAAAGCTCGAAAAAGTAGAGATTGGGGTTCCAATGGATACTACAAGGTACCCAAAATTTATCGATAAGTTGATTTACCTATCTCACACTTGATTGGTTTGCAGTTAGTGTGGTAAGTCAATATCTGCATTCACCTTTTAAAGTACATCTTGAAGTAGTTGATAGAATTTTAAGATACTTGAAGAATACACCCGGAAAAGGACTATCTTTTAAGAAGAATGAGCAGCAGGGAGTTGAAGTACACATAGATGCAGACTGGGTTGGTTTAGTAACTGATAGAAGATCGACCTCAAGGTATTGCATGTTTATCTAGCAAAATTTGATTACTTGGAGGAGTAAAAAACAGTGTGGTAGCCAGGAATAGTGCGCAGGCAGAATTTAGAGTGATGGCACACGACGTTTGTAAAGTGTTGTGGTTTAAGCATGTCCTAAAAGAGTTGAGACAACCAATTATTTACCCTTTGAGGCTTTATTGCGATAATAAAGTTGCAATTAGTATTGCACATAATCCAATTTAGTATGATAGGACTAAATATGTGGAGATTGATGGACATTTCATAAAGGAAAAACTTAAAGCTGGTATTATAGGCATATCATTTGTTCCAACAACCCAACAACTAGCTAACATCCTAGCTAAGGGACTTCATAGACCAGTTTTTTAATATCTAACAAACAAGTTAGGCATGATAGATATCTATGCATCGACTTGAGGGAGAGTGCCAAGAATCTAGGAATATTGTTTATCCTTAATTTAAATATTAGTATTTATCTATTTATTATTAATTTGAATTAGAGTAGAATATAGAGTTTGAATTGAAGTAGAAGCCTACTATTACGTTGAATTAGAGTAAGAAATAGAGTTTGAATTAAAGTAGAATTTAAGTATATTTGTATATAAATATTCTTCATCATCAATGAGAATAAATAATAATATTTTTTTATTTTTTATTTTGATAGGAAACGACAAAGGAATATATTGATAAAAAGGAAGTACAAGAGAAGGATGAGGAATCCTCCCACCAGAGAAAAACAAGACTACAAGTAATAAATAATAATATTTTCTCTATCTTCTTCTTTCTCAATATTTGTGTACTACTTTCTCAAATAGTGGATCATTGATTTGAGATCTCGGGCCCCATGGTTTATTATCTCCGCACTTTGTGTGGAGGTTTTCCACATAAAAAATATTGTGTCTTGTGTGTTAATTTACTTTTATTCTTTCCAATACTCTCTAAGGTATTAATTGGATTAAAAACTTAAAACTTTGGGGCTATTAAGAGTCAAAAACACCTATTCACCCCCCTGTAGGTGTTACCCTACTGGAGATTTGGTTTTTCAACTTTTATTACCACCATGTACCTACTATGCTGCTTTGTCCACAAAAAGGCAATGCAAGAAGTAAGAACATAGAAAAAATTCTAGAACACAAACATATCACCTGTCATATATGATAACTGTGTCAGCAGTTGCAAGGTTTATTCCCAAACCACCTGCTCTAGTAGAAAGTAAGAAACAAAATCTTGAAGAATTCTTTGCATTAAACCGATCTATTCGAACTTGTCTTTCCGCCCCGCCAACCTTTCCATCAATCCGTTCATACTGCCATTTCTGATCAAAAAACAAAAAGATTATGAAAATACGTCAAACCAAATTTCCACATACGAAAAAAGCTTCAACTAATTCAGTCACAGACAATATACGAACATTGAATAATATAGAATAATCTAGCTTCACATCCATACCTTATATGTACAGTAATCTTCGAGTAAGTCCAGCATGTGTTGAAACTGTGAATATATAAGAACCCTATGTCCTTGCTCTTTAAGCTTCACCATCATTTTGTCCAACAGTTGCAATTTCCCAGAAGATTCCAGCAGTAGTCTGTAAAATAGTAAAGAAACATACAAAAGCAGGGAAAAGATGTCAATCGCTAGAACATAGAAACATAATTTCATCCAAGTCAAAAAGCTAATCCTTTAATACATCTGAATTATCAGAATACTCCTTTCAACAAAAACGCACAACAATAACTACTAATTTCAGCTCAAATGAGTAGATCAGTTTCTGGACGCCAAAGATAACATGAAAGAACAGAACAAATTCACTGCTCCCTGTAAGCAAAACAGGTATTTTCAAACAGAAAAAAGGAAAATTTAATATAAAAAATGTACAAAATTACTTGAAAGCTTCAGTTGCATCCTCGATATCCGGTTCAACTCCTTCTAACATATAAGGGTGACAACAGAGCTTGCGCAATTCCATAACCACATTTATAAGAGAGATCTGATTTACGGGACAATAAATGACAGTTAACATCATAGGTCATTATAAGATAATAAGAATCCAATAATAAGAATCCACTGAGTCATGTATCTTACCTGTGCACCACCCCGACGAGTTAGGATCTGATAGTTACGAGTCAGAATGGCCTTGTAATATTCTTTCTGCTTGCTACTTAATTCAACACGTAAAATGAGCTCCTTTTTAGGAGGCAGTTCTTTCATGACATCTTTCTTCACTCCTGCAGTTGCATAAAAAATGTTTATACCTTTTCAGCATTATGATTCTGCAACCATCATATATCTGTTGTTTATGGTAAATATATGTTGGACAATCTAGAAAAAAAACCATTTATAGAATAAGCCACAAAGAGGATGATGAAATGGATAAGTAACAAGAAAGGAGGAAAAAATTAGAAATCAGTGAACAGCACAAGCATATCTAGTTAATGTTGCCCAAAGATCAAACAAGTTATGTTGACAAGCTGAACTACCAGTGAATGAAATGAAATAAGATTACTCGAAAGTTTAAGATTTATACTTCTAAGAAGATGGGGAGCCAACATTTTATGAAGCCTTGAAATTTGCTCCTCTTGATTGATATCTTTGAACTCTTCCTGGAACTCCTCTAAACTTCCAAACTGCAAGTATTAAAAAATTATATACTTAGTGAATGGCTTTTAATTCATTACCAATATTGTAAAAAAAAAAAAAAACCTAATTTGTTTAATACTAGCTTCACAATACTGACCTTTCCAGCATCAAGGAAGTGCATGAGCATGAAAAGTTCATCCAGATTGTTCTGAAAATATAACAACCAGCTTTAGTGACTTTGTAACAGGCAATTCACATGTATGATAGCTAGTGCATTTAAGTCGGCACTACAAGTTCCGAGGTAAACAGAAAAATAATTCAATGAGAATGAAAATAAAAGTTGCCTCAAATGATTTGAAAAATAAAATAAAATAACAATCAGAATTTGTTTCCTAATAAGTGCCTCTGCAAAAAAAGGGGGAAAATAATGATGAAGAAGAAGAAAACGGGCTGTTGCATCTGGATTTCAGACACTGAAACATTTTTCTTTATCTTTGTTCTAGTAAATAGGAAGAAAACTAGGGAACACCCATCTTACCCTATTTTAGTACTCAAGTCATTTTAAAATGATGCATAACTCAATTTATTTTTAAATGATGCTCATAGAAGGCTTAAACCTGGCGATTTACAAAATTGAAGCATCAACCTGCAAATCAATAACTTTGCTGGTGTATTTAAATTAGGAAAAATAAAAAACAACAACAAAGAAGGCCCTACTGCAACCTAACCTCCGCCTGAGCTGGCAATGAAATTTAAGGAAGAGACATCATCACTCCCCATAGGATCCAGAATTTGGCAAACAAAAGTCTAAGAGCTTTAATCCCAGATCCGAATGAACCAAACCCTAAAAATTCCCAAGATTCCTCTCTTTCCAAATACATACAAGCAAGCACAAAAAGAAGCAAACCTCAATACAACATGCACAGACAAATCCAGTTTCTTTCTTGCTTTCTTTCTTCTCTTTCTTTCTTTTGATTTCCTTGATAGACTACACATATTTATCTGATAGGCAAATTCCTAAACACAATTTTCTACATGTTTTTTTTATAGGAAAATTAGAAGTATATATTTTTGTATATGTTTCTTCATACACGAATTAAATATTTGAATTCTTGTATATGTTCCTTTTTTTTTCCTTTTTTTTAAAAGAAGAAGCACACTAGATATTTTCTATTAATAAAAAGATCAAGAAGAACAAGACATCCTTCCAGAACATACAAATTTGATCAAATAATAATAGAAACCCCTTGACAAGGAGTCATACAAGCTGAGCAACCAAAACAGATTATGTAAATCTAAGAGCAAAACATAACAAACACTCATTAAAGCCCAAGGAGGCAAAAAATCTCCAACAAGAGACATCAAATGTTTCACTCCTTTTCTTTCATATGTATACTACACACACACACACACACCTATATATATACATATCCATTGATTTTTAAAATAAAATAAAAATAATCAGAAACAAAATCATACAAAATAAGAAATTACAAGAGAAGGATGAGAAATCCATCCCTAAATTACAAAACCTAATAAAAAGGAAAAAAAGAAAAGAAGTACACTCCAATAAACATCAAAACAACTCAACATTGTTATTTTAACCCTTTTGATCTACATATCAAGTTGAATAATGTTGAGAGGTATTGATGTAGAACAACCCTATGATGGTTGTCTACAATCAAATAGGTAGGCTAGGATGTCTATCTTTTAGGGTTTAAGGAGAATAACACAGGATAAAGTGTATCGTAGCAAAATAGAATAAAATAAAGAGAGACAAGATAAAAAGAAAAAGATACAGGAACCTTATAGTCTCACTAAGGCCTTCTAGGAGTCTCAACTAGAAGAAAAACAACGAAGTCTCACAATGAAAATTACAAAGTATCCAAGAAAACGTAAAATTATTAATCATCAATCAATTACTTTGAACTATATCAATTAGCCTTATTTATAGGTTTCTCTAAGAAATATAAAGTCTATTTGGTAACCTATTATGACTTTAATTATAATTCTCCTATAACTTAATTAACTACTCCTAATTTTACTTCAATAAATACTAATCCTAATTTAATTCCAACTAAAATTAATGTCCATTCTAATCAATTTCCCTCGACTTGAAAAAAAAAAAAAAAAACTCGACCTCGAATTTGAGTGATTTTCCATGATCAATTGAACTCTTAAGCAATGCCTACCACCATTTTTTTCTTTGTTAACTTTGCACCACAGTAAGATAGGATCTCAAGATCTCTGGAACTTCTTCAATTTCATGCAAGACAAGTACCAAATTTTGAAAGACTTTACGATGTTGTAAAACAAATTGATAGTTCTCAAAATAATTGTGCGTCATCAACAAGCTTGTGGTAAGTTGTATGTCAAGTATAGAAGGAAGTTAATTATATAATTCTATAGTCCACACAAGTCAAAAAAGTCACCGAGGATATCACGTACTTCTGCTGAATATTCCTTATCTTGCTTTTTAAATTCATCCACTTCTCGGGCCATTAGAGCAAAAACAATTTTAGTTTCCATGATAGTAAACACCTTTTTTGGTTATGCCTCCTCTGGCTTCTTAATTGGCGGGATTTTTTTCAATGGCAAAGGATCTTCTTATGCCCATTGTGTATGAGAGTATATGTATAGAACTAATGTGAAAAAAAATATTTTGGTTTATATAGAACTAATTATTTATAAAAATCCCAGAGATTAAAAGCGTTTTTACAAGAATCGCCTCCAAAAAACCTTTTAAGTTTTTTAAAATTTCACTACATTTCTTCTTCTTTTTTTGTGTTTTTCATAACAAATTAAATAAGAAATTAAGTCTACTTGGCAACATTTTTTAAAATAGTTCTTAAAAAAATTTCAATTCATTTTAAGAATAAAATTTTTTTTGAGAACTCAAATACAAAAAACAGTTTTCTTAACTTATTCTTCATGAAGTTTTTGTATACGTTTTTATATTATAAAAAATTTCAAAGTATTCTCCATTGTTTTAGTTATTTCTCAAAACATTTTACAAAAAACACTTGAAAAAATATTAGAATTATTCTAAAAACAAAAAGGGCCTCTATTGAAAACAATTTCATGTTTTCAAGCAAGCCCCTACTCCTTAGCATTCTTTTTTCTATTTTTTTCCCATTGCCTCTACTTTTCAAGTCCAAAGGCTGCTTAAGAATTTTGACTTGTAGCAGCTCAATTAGCGAAATGAAATTTGACATTATTTGTTTCAATAGACATATGATTAAGTATTCATAAAGATAGCTCCATCTTTCCTTTTACATAAAAATAGTTTTATTTTATCCGTTATGGCCGTCATGTTGAACCCTTCTATCAAAAAGCCAAGGTCTTCTAAGCAAAATATGACTTACTTTTATTGATTAGACTCCACACCATATAGACTCTTCGAGGTCCTTACCAAAAAGGAATGTGACAAACCAGCGACAACTTACTATAATAGAGGTGTCATTAACCCATGCTACTCAAAATGGATTTGGATCTCTCTGTTTTAAGGTTCAGCTTCTCAACAAGCTCTTTCGAAGCTATATTCAAACCGTTACCTTTATCGATGATCATGGTACATAACCTCTCTTGGCAAGAAATAAGCATATGGAAAATGCTAGTATGTCGTTAATCTTCTTCTCTTTTTACCTTTGGGATGTTGCTAATAAAGGTTTGTCATACCATCATAGTAATCGCATTCTTCGCTAAGTTCATCTTCATTGTGGGTATCTTCTTCCTTTGGGTAACTCTCTAATTCAGATTCTAATTCTTCAACACAAAAGTGTAAACCTTAGCTTAGGCATACAATTGCATAATGACCATGCCCATCAAACTTAAAGCAGAAAGGAGCCATGCTTAACTTTTTATCTCCAATACTCATTGAAGTTTTACAGTCATTAGCATCTCGATTAGGCACATTCAAAGCTTGTAGATTGCTACCCTCACCATTCACATAGTTAAAAGTTTGTTGTGCTTAATGGTTTGCTTGTTGTTTGGTTGTAGAAAGTGCTCCCAATTTGTGAACTTCAACATTTGGAAGCCAAAAACTTGAGCCCTTCTTCTATTTTAAGGGTTACTTGATAAACATCATCTGCAGTGTAAGTGTGTGCAGTTATCATCTCAAGCCGAATCTCCATTCAAAGTCCAACTTTATAATGGGTTGCAAGTTGAGCATCACTTTCCCACACTTGATTCCGAATGCTCAACTCATGGAATTCTTTCATATATTCTTGAACTGACTTGGTACCTCGTCGAAGGGAAAACAATCTTGTGTTACTTTAGGCCCTTTAATAGAATTGCTTTACTTATCAAAAAAAATAGCTTCTGTCACAACGGTAAAGTCATCTAACAGTGTAAAGAAATGTGACCTATCGATTCTTAACTGCTCATACACAAAGTGCAACAATCCAAACTAAGGGCTTTGAAATGTCTTCTCACCTAAAAGTAAGTCATTGGTATTAACCCATTTCTCAGCCATTGACAAAGCAAATGACATTACCTTTGATGGGCTTTTGATTTCCATATGAATTTTTACGGGGAGAGAAATCTAGAGTTGATTGCCTAGGTAAGGCTAAGAAAGATCTAACCCAAAATAAGTTGGAAAACGATAATGACCAAACTCTCACATTTGGGGAAGGCAAAGAAAGGTTTGCATGATCAAAAATAAATATTAGACTTTCAAGATCCTTTATCTACAAATTGGTGAGGGAAATCTAGAGTTGATTGCCTAGGTAAGGCTAAGAAAGATCTAACCCAAAATAAGTTGGAAAACGATAATGACCAAACTCTCACATTTGGGGAAGGCAATGAAAGGTTTGCATGATCAAAAATAAATATTAGACTTTCAAGATCCTTTATCTACAAATTGGTGAGGTTTTTCCAAAAGTTAAAGTTCCAAATTAAAGGGGAGTTCAAGGATAGATGAAACAAGAGAATTTTTAATTGATGTGACTCTATAAAGACAAGGAAATTGAGAATCCAAAGGTTGAATCCCCCACGCGCCCCCCACCAAACCCACTACCAACACAAATATTCTTAGAAACAAATCTTTATCCCATCATCCACCATAAAACAAGTATGGCTAGAGAAATTCTGGAAAACATAAGCAATAACCTCCCAAGGCTAACAATGTGTCCACCTAACTAAAATGTTTGTGTCTCAATCATTTTGATGTGTCCCCATAGATGCTTAAAATAACCTTGTGCCAAAAAGTTGTACTCTCCTTAAGAAACCTCCAAAATCACTTACCTAGGAGGGTCCTATTCCTCAAAAGATACTCTCCCAAACCCCAACCCTTCTCCCTCCTTTGGCTTGTATACTTGGATACAGCTAATAAAATGATCTCTCTTTTCGTTCATATGTATGTGATCTTTCCATAAATAATTATATCATCTATAGATGATATGGGAAGGAGTGGAAGAAAGATTCCGAAAAAGGCTAGCTTTGTGGAAGAAACAATACCTTTCAAAAGGTAGAAGGTTGACTCTAGTGAAGAATACTTCATACAGTTTGCTGACTTACTTCATGTATCTATTTGTCATCCCAAAGAAGGTAGTTGTTAGATTGAAAAAGATCTTTTTGTGGGGAGGGGCTTTGGAACAAAAATCATATTTGGTGTGTGTGTGTGTGTACAACTGTGTGAATATTCAGCTGTGTAGATTTATGTATATTTGTATATATTTATGTATATAATCCCTGATTAGTAGGGATCTTTAATAGGGTAGTTTCCAATTCTTTCTTTATTCTTTCTTTTCTATTGTTATATATATTTCTAGGGTTGTATGCTTTTAAAATACGAATGAGAAATAGAATTTTGCTCCACAATAACAAATGCAATTGAGAGTGATTCCAAAAGAATATGTATATGTAATAAACATTGATATGTCTCATTCTCATGTTAAACCATAGTTTGTGTGGGAGGGGTTTGGTGTGGGGTTTTGAAAGGAAATTAGAAAGGAATGGTCTTTAAGGCAAAATAAAACCGTATTCTCTGTGGGGGATGGTAAAACAATGAGATTTTCAAAAGACAAATGGTGCGGGAACAATGTTCTTTGTGATTCTTTCCCCTCCTTGTATGCTTTAGCGATTTCAAAAGAGGCATGGGTAGTGGAGTTATGAAACTCAATGGGTGTGGAAGGGGATTGGAGCCCTAGGTTCTCTAGGCCTTTTAATGATTGGGAGGTAGAGGAGGTGGTGAGGTTTCCTTTTGACAATTCAAGGGAAGAAGATAGCCGCAAATGTGGAGGATAGGGAGCTTTGGAAAGGGACTAAGGACAAGAATTTTTCTGTTAAGTCCCTTTATAGTGCCCTTAAACATAGAAGTGCAGTATCTTTCCCGAAGAGCATTATTTGGAGCCCTTGTGTTCCCACAAAAGTGGGTTTTTTTGGTTGGGAAGCTTCGTGGGGCAAGGTGCTTACCTTGGATCGACTAAAAAGGAGGGGGTGGCACTTAGCCAATAGATGTTTCCTTAGTGGTGTTGAAGAGGAGTCTATTGACCATATTCTAATCAATTGCACCAAGGCAAGGGTTTTGTGGGAGTTATTATTTGCTCTTTTAGGAGTGTTGTGGGTCCTCCCGTTCTCAGTTAAAGATACACTTCTTGGTTAGCATAGTTCTTTCATGGGCAAGAAGCATAGAAAGGCTTGGATGGCAGCTCCCTTATGTCTCTTTTGGTCGGTATGGAAGGAAAGGAACAGAATTGCTTTTCAAAATGAGGAGTTTTCAGTTCAAAGGATGAAAAATTCTTTTGTATGTAATTTTTGGTCTTGGACTAAGTCGATTATAGATGAAGGACCTTTACCTTTAATCAATTTTTTTGATGAAGGACCTTTACCTTTAATCAATTTTTTTGATGAAGGACCTTTACCTTTAATCAATTTTTTTGATTGGTAGGGGATGAGGATTGGTGTGTATTTTTTGTCCCCCCTCTTCTTTTTTGTTCATGCTTTTTGGTGCCATCGTGCATACTCCCTGTATGCTTTGGGTTGGCCTTCAAGCACCCTTTTCTTCTTTTCATTTTTGTCCAAAATTAGGAAAAGACGGGAGAGGATACATAGCAAAGGGTTACTGGAGAAATCAAAATTTGAGAGGGAGCTCAAAAGGTTGGAATGTTCAGTCAAATATAAGGGGAAGGACAAGAAGAACAGTCATCTAAAAAGTAGAGGGGGCCAATTATTGTTGGGTTAATGAACCTCAAGCTGATGAGTTGGAATGTGAGGGGTGCAAATGACGTTAATAAAAGAAGGATTATGAAGTCTGTGGTCAGAAAACAAAAGGTGGACTTGGTGTGCATCCAGGAGACAAAAATTCAGTTAATGACTGATGCGGTGGTGAAAAGCTTAGGGGTGGGAAGATTCTTAGACTGGAGAACCCTTGAAGCTGCTGGAGCAGCTAGAGGTGTGTTGATTTGTTGGGACAAAAGGTCCTTGGAAATGCTGGAGTGGGAGGAGGGCCAATTTTCTATTTCTTGTAAATTCAGAACTGTGGAAAATGGGGCCGTATGGGTGTTCACGGGTGTTTATGGCCCCTTCACCAAAGAGGATAGGGAGTGTCTTTGGGATGAACTGGGAGCAGTTAGAGGTCTGTGGGGTGAGCCATGGTGTGTAGGGGGAGATTTTAATGTTATTCTCGCTCAAGGGGAAAGAAACAGACAAGGGAGGGTGACCTCAGCTATGAGGAGGTTTGCTCAGGTTATGGATGAGCTTGAGCTAATTGATCTTCCCCTTCAAGGGGGCTCTTTCACGTGGAGTGGGGGACTTCATAATCAAGCCTGGGCCAGGCTGGATAGGTTTTTGGTTTCTCCCGGATGGCTTGATCAATTCAGCAATGTGACTCAGAAGAGATTATCTCGGCCCATATCAGATCATTTTCCAATCATAATCGAGGGGGGTGGCAAAAGAAGAGGTCTGTCGCCTTTCAGGTTCGAGAACATGTGGCTGAAAGTGGAAGGGTTTAAAGACCTGTTGAGGAGTTGGTGGCAGGGGATGTCGGTCAGTGGTAGGGCTAGCTATAAGTTGGCAACAAAACTGAAGGGGATTAAACAAAATCTAAAAGTCTAGAACAAGCAGGTGTTTGGGAACTTGGAGAGGAATAAATTGGGTGCCTTACAACAAGTGGACTGTTGGGACCAAGTGGAAAGTGAGAGGAGTCTGTCAGAGGAGGAATTTGCCAGAAAGAAAGAAGCAAAAGAAGGGTATGCTAAGTGGGTTAAGCTGGAAGAGATTCACTGGCGACAGCTTTCAAGGGAGTTGTGGTTAAGAGAAGGGGATAAAAATACGGGGTATTTTCATCGAATGGCAAATGCGCACCGAAGAAGGCATACCATGAAAAGAATTAAAATCAGTGGGGTCTGGCTGTCAGAGGAGCATGAAGTTAGAACCGGAATAGTAGACGCTTTTCATCAGTTGTTAACGGAAGACTCAGAGTGGAAGGCAGATATAGGGGGGTTAAATCTGAATCAGATTAGCCAACAAGAGGCGGATATCTTGGAGCTGCCATTCACGGAAGAGGGGGTCCATTCGGCCCTAATGGACATGAATGGGGACAAGGCTCCAGGTCCGGATGGTTTTACGGGGGCCTTTTGGCAATTCTGCTGGGAGTTTGTGAAGGAAGAGGTTTTGGAGATGTTCAAGGAATTCCATGAGCACAATGCTTTCCTCAAGAGTCTCAATACCACGTTTTTGGTTCTGATCCCCAAAAAAGGAGGAGCGGAGGAGCTGGGGGACTTCAAGCCGATCAGTCTATTGGGCGGGTTATATAAACTCTTGGCAAAGGTGCTGGCTAATAGGATCAAAAAGGTGATTGGTAGAGTGGTCTCTTCGGACCAGAACGCTTTTGTCATGGGTAGGCAGATCTTAGATGCGTCTCTAATCGCAAATGAGGTGATTGACTCATGGAAAAAAGCAGGAAAGAAGGGCCTGATCTGCAAACTTGACATTGAAAAGGCGTACTACAGCGTCAACTGGCAGTTCTTGATGAGAGTTATGGAAAAAATGGGTTTTGGGATTAAGTGGAGGGAGTGGATATGGAGCTGCATCTCGACTGCTAAGTTCTCTGTGCTAGTAAATGGGGAGTCAGCTGGGTTCTTCTCTAGTTCCAAGGGGCTTCAGCAAGGCGACCCTCTATCCCCATATTTATTTATCATGGGAATGGAGGTGCTGAGTGCCCTTATTCGGAGGGCTGTGGAAGGGGGCTGCATCTCTGGATGTAGAATCCAGAGGGGTAGGGGGCAGGCTGTTAGTATCTCTCACCTCCTCTTTGCGGACGATGCCATAGTTTTCTGTGAGGCTAAGAAAGATGATATAACTTTTTTGAGCTGGACCTTGTGTTGGTTTGAAGCAGCTTCAGGGCTGAGGATTAATTTGGCTAAAAGCGAAATTATTCCAGTGGGGGAGGTGGATGAGATCCTTGAGATGGCTGTGGAGTTGGGCTGCAAGGTTGGTCAGCTGCCTTCAACCTACCTGGGGCTGCCTCTGGGTGCGCCTAATAAAGCGGGTTACGTGTGGGATGGGGTGGAAGAACGGATGAGGTGGAAATTAGCTCTTTGGAAGCGGCAATACATCTCTAAGGGTGGTAGAATCACCCTCATAAAGAGTACGCTAGCTAGCATGCCGTTATATCAATTGTCCCTCTTCCGTATGCCTAAGGTTGTGGCAAGAAGACTAGAAAAATTGCAAAGAGATTTCTTGTGGGGAGGGGGAAGTTTGGAAAGAAAAGCACACCTAGTCAGTTGGGAGAGGGTGTGTGTGAGCAAGGAGAAGGGGGGGCTTGGATTGAGGAAATTAGTTCATTTGAACAAAGCCCTTCTTGGAAAATGGGTGTGGAGATTTGCTCGTGCCAAGGAGGAGATGTGGAAACGTGTTCTTGTGGCAAAATATGGGCAAGAGGAATTTGGGTGGAGAACTAAAAAAGCAAATGGGGCGCTTGGTGTTGGGCTATGGAAGGAGATTCTGAAAGAAGCTGATTGGTGCTGGGACAAAATGACTTTCAAGGTAGGAAAAGGCACTAAAATCAGGTTTTGGAAGGACCCTTGGTGTGGGGATGTGGAGCTGGCCTGGAGGTTCCCTCAACTATTCAATGTGGCTGCCCAAAAGAGTGCCACTGTGGGGGAATTATGGGACCAGAATTCTGGTCATGGAGGTTGGAACCTAAGGTTTATTAGAGGCTTCAATGATTGGGAACTGCCCTTGGTTGACGAATTGCTTCAAATTCTAAGGAGTCAAAGAATTAACTTGGAGGAGGACTTGGTCTTATGGAAGGGGGGAAAACATGGGAAGTTTGACGTCAAGGATGCGTATGGGCTGCTGACCAGCCATGGTACCTCTTTGTTTCCCAAAAAGAGCATATGGGTGGAGAATGTCCCTTCCAAGCTAGCGTTTTTTGCGTGGGAAGCTGCTTGGGGGAGGGTTCTTACTATTGATAGGCTTCAAAAGAGAGGATGGCAGATTCCTAATCGGTGTTATTTATGTGGTAGTGATGAGGAAAATGTTAACCATCTTCTTATTCATTGTACAGTGGATAGGGTGTTGTGGGGGATGGTTCTTAGTCTGTTTGGAGCCCAATGGGTCTTTCCAGAAACTGTAAAGGAGGTGGTTATCAGCTGGAAGGGTTCATTTGTGGGTAAAAAGAGGAAGAAAATTTGGAGATCCATACCGTTTGTTGAATATAATGTATTTATAGTATATAACCTTTCCTTGTTAATATAGGATACATGTATGGTAGTTAGGACTCCTAGCCTTGTATATATATATATTTCTCAATTGTAAGTAGATATTACATTAATGAGAATTAAGGTTTTTCTTCTTTCTCTCTCTCTCAACATGGTATCAGAGCCAAGGAAGAAAACCTAATTCTTTCTTGTTTCCCGTGTCATCAACTCCGGGAAACCTTCCGGTACCGTGTTTCATTCCGGTCACCTTCCCCATCTTCCAATACTTTCCGGTCATTCGGATCGTCGACAGAAACTACTCACCGCCGGCGAACTTTTCCGGCGAATTTTCCGGCGACGTATTTTTCCGACACCGACTATACCAGAAGGAGCGCCTGGAGGAGATCTACAACTTTTGTGAAGGCACCGGCACCAAAATCCCATCCACGCGCCGTCCACGCGCAAATTTCCGGCCGGCGACTGAATCTCACGCGCCGGCGCGTGAGGGCGCGTGAGGCCTTTTCCGGCGACGCACCTCCTCCTCCAGCTTCGCCTGACGCCGACCAGCCTCCCTACCTCCCTGGTTCTCCCATCCGAGCCCTGCACATACCTCTTTTGGGGATTTTTGTCTCCGTCGGCCCTCCAAACAGCCTTTCCGGCGAAGCTCCGACTACTTTTTCTCCACTCCAATCCCTGCACGTGCCTTGGGAAGTGTTCTTCTACCTTTCTGGTGGTACCACGCCGCGATCTGAGGCCGTCTCCCTTTTTCGGTGGTGCCACGCCGCAATCTGAAGCCGTATTAGGGCTCTCTTCGATCCAAACATACTTCATTCTTCAGATAAGTAGATATGACTACTAAAAATTCCATTTTTTCCGCTGTTATATCTGGATCTCCTATGATTACTTCGGAGAAATTGGTTGGCAGTGACAATTATCTTTCCTGGTCTGCGTCTGTTGAACTTTGGTTTATGGGTCAAGGATATGAGGATCACTTGATTACACAGGAGGCAGATATCCCTGAGGTTGACCGCGTACAGTGGAGGAAGATAGATGCACAGTTATGTAGTGTATTATGGCAATCGGTTGATCCCAAGATTCTTCTTCATCTTCGGGCCTACAAAACTTGTTTTAAATTTTGGACTCAGGCCAAAGGATTATATACGAATGATATCCAGCGTCTTTATAAGGTGGCTTCTGCAATTGTCCATCTCAGCCAACAGGACTTGGATCTATCTACTTATATTGGCCAGATTGCCTCTCTTAAGGAGGAGTTCTTGACTGTGATGCCTCTTACTCCTGATGTTGGGGCTCAACAAACACAGCTTGACAAGTTCTTCATGGTTCTTACTCTTATTGGCCTCCGTCCGGATCTTGAGCCTGTCCGCGATCAGATTCTTGGTAGTTCATCAGTTCCGTCCTTGGATGATGTGTTTGCTCGCCTCCTCCGTATCTCCTCCACTCAGACTTTGCCATTTGATAGCACTTCAGATTCTTCTGTGTTAGTTTCTCAAACTAACTCTCGAGGAGGCCGTAGTGGTACCCGAGGTAGAGGTCAACGTCCTCATTGCACCTATTGCAATAAACTTGGCCACACTCGCGATCGTTGCTATCAGTTACATGGACGACCTCCTCGCACTGCCCATGTGGCCCAGTCCTCTGATTCTCCGCTGCCTCAAGCTCCGAGCTCTTCCGCATCTCAGGCTTCTGTTGCCTCTGTTGCCCAGCCTGGTAATGCCTCTGCCTGCCTTACCCACACATCTTCTCTTGGACCCTGGATTCTAGATTCTGGAGCTTCTGATCACTTATCTGGTAATAAGGATCTTTTCTCCTCTATTACTACTACCTCTGCTTTACCTAATGTTACCTTAGCTAATGGTTCTCAAACTGTGGCTAAAGGTATTGGTTTGGCCCTTCCTCTGCCTTCTCTACCTCTCACTTCTGTCCTTTATACTCCTGAATGTCCTTTTAATCTTATTTCCATCAGCAAAATCACTCGTACTCTTAATTGCTCTATTACCTTTTCTGATAAATTTGTGACCTTGCAGGACCGGAGTACGGGGAAGACGATTGGCATAGGACGTGAGTCTCAAGGCCTCTATCACCTCACCTCGGATTCATCTCCTGCAGTTTGCATTTCCACTGATGCTCCTCTCCTCATTCACAATCGTCTGGGCCACCCTAGTCTCTCCAAGTTCCAGAAGATGGTCCCTCGTTTTTCCACTTTATCGTCGCTTCCGTGTGAGTCATGTCAGCTTGGGAAACATACTCGTGTCTCGTTCCCAAAGCGTTTGAATAATCGGGCAAAGTCTCCTTTTGAGCTTGTCCACACTGATGTTTGGGGTCCTTGTCGGACTGCGTCTACTTTAGGATTTCAGTATTTTGTCACTTTCATTGATGATTATTCTCGATGTACTTGGTTATTTTTAATGAAAAATCGAGCTGAGTTATTCTCTATTTTCCAGAAATTTTATGCTGAAATCCAAACCCAGTTCAATGTTTCTATTCGTGTGTTACGCAGTGACAATGCCAGGGAATATTTTTCAGCCCCATTTACTTCGTTTATGTCTCATCATGGGATTCTTCATCAGTCTTCTTGTGCTCATACTCCTCAACAAAATGGGGTAGCTGAACGCAAGAATCGACATCTTGTTGAGACAGCTCGTACTCTCCTCCTCCATAGCAATGTTCCTTTTCGTTTTTGGGGGGACGCTGTTCTTACCGCTTGTTATTTGATTAATCGTATGCCCTCCTCTGTCTTACATGATCAGATTCCTCACTCCCTTCTCTTCCCTGACCAACCACTTTATTTCCTTCCTCCTCGTGTCTTTGGTTGTACTTGCTTTGTTCATATTCTCACTCCTGGACAGGACAAGCTTTCCGCCAAAGCCATGAAGTGTCTCTTCTTGGGATACTCTAGACTTCAGAAGGGTTATCGTTGTTATTCCCTTGAGACTCATCGATACTTTATCTCCGCTGATGTCACCTTCTTTGAGGACTCACCATTCTTTTCCACCACTTCTGAGTCTCTTCCTGTTTCTGAAGTCTTGCCTATTCCCATTGTCTCCCCACCTGATGCTATGCCTCCTCGGCCACTTCAGGTTTATCATCGTCGCCCTCGTGTCGTTGCTCCTCTCCCTTTTGCTGAGGCACCTGCTGACTCACTTCCTATCCCTTCGGCTTCACCTACCCCGGCTCTGCCTTCTCCTAATGACTTACCCATTGCTGTTCGGAAAGGTACTCGCTCTACTCGTAATCCTCATCCTATTTACAATTTTTTGAGTTATCATCGATTATCTTCACCCTATTCTGCTTTTGTTTCTGCTATATCCTCTGTTTCTCTTCCAAAGAGCACCCATGAAGCTCTTTCCCATCCAGGCTGGCGACAGGCAATGGTGGATGAAATGGCTGCTCTGCACTCTAATGGCACTTGGGATCTTGTTGTTTTACCCTCGGGTAAATCTACCGTTGGTTGTCGTTGGGTTTACGCAGTTAAGGTTGGTCCTGATGGTCAGGTTGATCGCCTTAAGGCCCGCTTAGTTGCTAAAGGCTATACTCAGGTTTATGGTTCTGATTATGGTGACACATTCTCTCCGGTTGCCAAGATTGCTTCTGTTCGTCTGCTTCTCTCCATGGCTGCCATGTGTTCTTGGCCTCTTTATCAATTGGATATTAAAAATGCCTTCCTTCATGGTGATCTTGCCGAGGAAGTTTATATGGAGCAACCTCCTGGTTTTGTTGCTCAGGGGGAGTCTGGTTTAGTATGCAGGTTACGCCGTTCTCTATATGGCTTGAAACAATCTCCTCGAGCATGGTTTAGCCGTTTTAGTTCTGTTGTTCAAGAGTTTGGCATGCTTCGCAGTACAGCAGACCATTCAGTTTTCTATCATCATAACTCTTTGGGGCAGTGTATTTATCTGGTTGTTTATGTGGACGACATCGTCATTACAGGCAGTGATCAGGATGGTATTCAGAAACTAAAGCAACACCTTTTTACCCACTTTCAGACCAAAGACTTGGGGAAACTCAAGTATTTCTTGGGAATTGAGATAGCTCAATCCAGTTCTGCTGTGGTCCTTTCCCAAAGGAAGTATGCTTTAGACATCCTGGAAGAAACTGGTATGTTAGACTGTAAACCGGTAGACACACCTATGGATCCGAATGTCAAACTTGTACCAGGACAGGGGGAGCCTTTAGGAGACCCCGGGAGATATCGACGGCTCGTAGGTAAATTGAACTATCTCACCATTACTCGTCCAGACATTTCTTTTCCTGTGAGTGTTGTTAGTCAATTCCTACAGTCACCATGTGATAGCCATTGGGATGCTGTAATCCGCATTCTTCGATATATCAAAAGTACACCAGGCCAAGGTGTGTTGTACGAGAACAGAGGTCATACTCAGGTTGTTGGTTACACAGATGCAGATTGGGCTGGCTCACCCACAGATAGACGTTCCACTTCAGGGTACTGTGTTTTTATTGGAGGTAATCTAATATCTTGGAAGAGTAAGAAACAAGATGTAGTGGCCAGATCTAGCGCTGAAGCCGAGTATCGAGCTATGGCTTTGGCAACATGTGAACTCATATGGTTGAGACATCTTCTTCTAGAGTTGAGATTTGGAAAGGATGAACAGATGAAACTCATATGTGATAACCAGGCCGCATTACATATTGCATCCAATCCAGTCTTTCATGAAAGGACCAAACATATTGAAGTTGACTGTCATTTCATTAGAGAGAAGATCGCATCAGGATGTGTTGCTACAAGTTTTGTTAATTCAAATGATCAACTAGCTGACATCTTCACTAAATCTCTCAGAGGTCCTAGGATTAAATATATTTGTAACAAGCTTGGTGCATATGACGTATATGCTCCAGCTTGAGGGGGAGTGTTGAATATAATGTATTTATAGTATATAACCTTTCCTTGTTAATATAGGATACATGTATGGTAGTTAGGACTCCTAGCCTTGTATATATATATATTTCTCAATTGTAAGTAGATTATTACATTAATGAGAATTAAGGTTTTCTTCTTTCTCTCTCTCTCAACACCGTTATTTATTTTTTGGACGGTGTGGAAGGAAAGGAATAGATTAGCATTTAAAGGGGGGGGGGGGGAGTTAACTATACAGAAAGTTAAGTATTCTTTTGTTTGTATTATGTGGGGGTGGGCAAAATTGTATAATGGTGCGGAGTCTCGTTCCCTTATAGGTTTCCTGGAGTGGATAGCCTCCAGTTAAGGGCTGGTGGGTTTTTGTTGTTTTTTGGTCCTTTTATTGTGAGGCCTTCGTTGCCTCGTATACTCCCTGTATGCTTTGCGGCGATTTGCCTTTTGCTAATATATGTGTGTTTACTTATCGAAAAAAAAAAAAATATATATATATATATATATATATATATATATATATATATATATATATATATATATATATTTCTGTGTGTTTTCCTATCAAAAAAAATATATCAGCAGGCAAACAACTTCCAATGTGGGACAAAAATAGTTCACATGGCAAACTGCCATCCAATATATGGGTACCTTAAAAAACCTACAGAATACCAAGAAAGCAAATGAATGAGAAATAATCTGAAATACCTGCATAACACAAAAGGATAATCTGACAACATACCTGAAGAGGAGTTCCTGTCAAAAGCACACGATGTTTACTCAAATATTGCTTCAGTGATAGAAACAACTTCGAATCCTTATTCTTGAGACGATGACCTTCATCAACAATCTACATAAAGAGATCAACAATAAAGTAGCAATACACATTTGAGGACAAGCAATGAAATCAATTTGCCATAGAATTTACCATACACTCCCACTTAATTGGTTTCAATGATGCAGAATCCAAGTTTATCATTTCATAAGATGTCAGGAGAACATCAAATTTTATCCTGTCTTGCTTGCTTTCAGTGACAATTTGACCAGATTTTTTTTTCTTGATCTTCTTATGACTTTTGGGAAAGTAAAATTCATAATCCCGTATAACAGAACGAGCATGGGAAGAACCAACATACATAACCTGCAGCAAGTTAACTTTTATTAGGAATAATGTATATTAACTATTTAATAAATTGAAAATTCACATGTCCTGATGCACATACAACATTCATCTGAGGTGCCCATGTTGCAAATTCACGTTCCCAGTTTCGCAAAGTTGAAAGTGGCGCTACAACTAAATGTGGAGAGACGTTCTCTTCAAAAAGAGATGCTAAAAAGGCAATACTTTGTATAGTTTTGCCTGCACCCAAACAAAAACCAAACTATAACCAACAAGATGCAGAAAGCCACCAGGAAAAGAAATGAAACAAACAAACAAAAAACAAAACTTACCCAGGCCCATCTCATCTGCAAGTATTACATGAGTTTGTTTGCCCCAAGAGAACCTTAGGAAGTTCAATCCTTCAAGCTGATATGGATGTAGTGAGCCTTCGTTTACACCAAAAATGCGCTTAATGTTCATGGTCATCATAACAAAAGCAAAACAAAAAGTTGTAGGAAGCACATTTCTGAAAATAATATACCTCCAGAAAGAAATTCAGGACTATGTTCAAACTGTTGAAATTCTCTCTGTTTCCTTTTTGAGTCACTAATATCACGAATGGTAACCTTCTGCTTACTGGACGAAAGTTTGCGAGACCTAGACTGAATTTTATTAAATCTTTCAATTTCAGGTTGAAATGCAGAAATGTCTGATTCAAATTCCCAATAACATTCATCATAGGAAAGTTCTTTCCATTTTACAAGATACTCCCTCTCATCATCATTTCCCCTGAAAAGTTTCACAAACAGTGTTTCAGTTAACAGCCAGTTCTCAGTGATAACATTTTATATTTATCAGAAAGAAGAAAACAATATATGAAAATAACAATATAAAATATACGAATCAAAAACCCATATAGATACTACAGATGAATGTCTGTTTACAATTTCTGGGATTTGTATATGAAGAATTTCTGAATTCCTTTATTGATCCTTTAGGTACACACCATACACATATATATACACAACTGACTGAATAAGAAAAAATCAATCTAGCTTGATTCTCTCCTAAAATTAGGAAACTGAATCATCCTAAATGATCTCTCCTTCTTTATTCCTAAAATACTTTCCTAGATTAAAAAACCCTAACTTTGAATGCCAAATTTCAACACTCCCCCTCAAGCTGGAGAATATATATCATATAATCCCAGCTTGCAAATTAAGTCTTCAAAGTTAGGCCTAGGTAAAGCTTTGGTGAGGATGTCTGCGGTTTGGTGCTTGGTAGGAACATAGTTCAATCTAACCGTCTCACTAGTCACCTTCTCTGTGATGAAGTGTCTGTCAATCTCAACGTGCTTGGTCCTGTCATGATGCACGGGGTTCTTTGCTATGCTTATAGCTGCCTGATTATCACACATCATCAGAATTGGAGATGAACTCGTTTGCCCCAGTTCACTAAGAACCCTTTTTATCCAAATCCCTTCACAGATTCCCTGTGCAAGAGCTCTGTACTCAGCTTCTGCACTACTTCTGGCTACAACTGATTGCTTCTTACTCCTCCAGGTAACAAGATTTCCCCAAACAAAAGAACAATATCCAGAAGTGGACCGCCTGTCAATGATGTTTCCTGCCCAATCAGCATCTGAGTATACTTCAGTGTCACGGTTCTCTGTCTTTCTGAAGAATAGACCTTTCCCTGGTGTCATTTTTAAATATCTAAGAATCCTGTAGACTGCTTCCATGTGTTCCTCAATGGGGTTGTGCATGAATTGACTTACAGCACTCACTGCAAAGCCAATATCTGGCCGAGTGTGTGAAAGATAAATCAAGCGCCCGACGAGCCGCTGATATCTCCCCCTATCTACCGGTGTACTTTCTTTCTCGATACCAAGTTTCTTCTGACTATCCATAGGAGTATCAATTGGTTTGCATCCAAGCATACCGGTCTCCTTAAGAAGATCGAGTATGTATTTTCTTTGAGAGACTACAATTCCCTTCCTTGATCTAGCCACTTCCATACCAAGGAAATATTTCAAATTTCCAAGGTCTTTAACTTCAAACTCCTCTGACAAATACTTCTTCAAATTCTGTAATTCCTTCATATCATTCCCAGATAGAATAATATCATCAACATAGACTATCAATATGGCCATTTTCCCGGCATGAGACTTCTTGACAAATAGAGTATGATCAGCCTGACCTTGTTTGTAGCCCAGCTTCAGGACTGCTTTTGTGAATCTATCAAACCAGGCTCGGGGAGATTGTTTAAGGCCGTACAAGGATTTTTTGGAGTTTGCAAACCTGATTCTTTGCCATACTTCCTTCGAAACCAGGTGGTATTTCCATGTAGACTTCCTCTTCTAGGTCACCATTTAGAAACGCATTTTTTATGTCCAGTTGTTGCAAGCACCAATCTTGATTGACAGCCAATGAGAGAAGAATCCTGATAGTGTTCAGTTTTGCAACAGGAGCAAAAGTCTCCTGATAGTCTATCCCATAGGATTGCGTAAACCCTCTAGCTACCAAACGAGCCTTGAATCTCTCGACTGATCCATCTGCTTTGTATTTTATGGTGAAAATCCACTTGCACCCCACGGGCCTCTTCCCAACCGGCAAATCTGTGATAGTCCACGTCCCATTCTTCTCAAGTGCATCAATCTCATCTTGTACTGCCATCTTCCATTCTGAAATTTTTAATGCCTCTTGTATTGTGTTGGGAACCTGAGTATCATCAAGAGAAGTAGCAAATGCTCTGTAAGATGGTGATAGCCCTTCATATGTAACATAATTCCCAATTGGGTGATCTGTACATCTCCTAACACCCTTCCTCAATGCAATCGGCAGAGTAGAATCATCAATGCTGGGAATTAACACCTCTCCAGCCCTATCCTCACCTATGTTCTCTTCAGGAAGACTTGAATTGGAGTCAATATATTGGCCACATGTTGACTGTGATCCGTGCTCTAATTCCTGTCTTTTCCTCCTCCTGATGTAAACTTGTAAGTTCTCATTAGCAAGTTGTGGGGCTATAGGTTGAATAGGCATGGGAGACTGGATGGTCATAGGAGATGGCTGGACTGATGACGGTATGGGTGTGGACAACTCAGTGGGCGCGAATTGAAAAGGATTTGGTGACTCTGAGTGAAAAGAAGGTACACCCTCAAGAAGAGACTCATTTGGTGACTCTGAGTGAAAAGAAGGTACACCCTCAAGAAGAGACTCCCAAACTTGATGTTCATTCATGCTCTCCCCCTGAACATGAGATTTGGGATAGAAGAATACATGTTCAAAGAAAGAGACGTCCATGGTGGTGTAAAATCTTTTGTTGGTTGGAGAATAGCATTTGTACCCTTTTTGGGTTGGAGAATACCCTAGGAAAATGCACTTATTCGCTCGAGGAGCAAATTTGCTACGATTTTGAGGATACACATGAATGAATGCCGTGCAACCAAATACTTTGAGTGGTAAATCAGAAGAGGCTACACGGGTGTGAGGAAATTGTTTTAAGAAAAGTTGACGTGGGGATTGAAAGGTAAGCACTCTGGATGGCATACGGTTAATCAAATAAGTAGCTGTGAGAATAGCTTCCCCCCAGAAATAGTTTGGAACATTAGAGGAAAACATAAGGCACCGGGCAACCTCCAAGAGATGTCTATTCTTGCGTTCAGCCACCCCATTTTGTTGTGGGGTGTCAACGCAAGAACTTATGTGGATAATGCCGTGATTTTGAAGATAAGTACTGAGACTACTAGTAAAGTATTCCTTTGCATTATCTGACTTGAGGACTTGAATTTTGGAATTGAATTGATTTTGAACCATAAGATGGAAGGTTTGAAAAATGTGCCCGACCTCTGACTTTTCTTTCATAAGGAAAACCCATGTTACCCGTGTATGATCATCAACGAATGTCACAAACCATCGAGTGCCAGAAATATTTTTATCCGGGAGGGACCCCACACATCACTATGTACTAGAGAGAAAACAGTCGAAGGTTTGTATGGGATTTGAGGATAGACTGTTCGAGTATGCTTTGCAAACTGACAAATTTCACAGTGATAAGATGCTGGATTTTTATTGATAAATAATTTGGGAAACAATTTTGCAAGGTAAACAAAGCTAGGATGACCAAGGCGATAGTGTAACATTATAATCTCACTATCTTTATTGACCTTAGAATTTGACACAGAATTGAAAGACTCTAACATACTCTGAGACTGTACGCAACTTGCTTGAGAAACTTGGTTTGAGAATTGACCACATGAGAGGAGGTAGAGCCCGGAACACAGTTCAGCACTGCCAATCATCTTCCCCGATTTCAAGTCCTGAAAAACACACAAGTTTGGATAAAATTTAGTAACACATTGGAGATCACGGGCCAATTTGCTAATGGACAAAAGATTACAATCCAAGTTTGGAACATGGAGAACAGAGTCAAGATACAAGTCTTTAGTAAGTTTTATAGAACCTGTCCCGGCAATTTTGACTTTGAACCATCAGCAATATGGACGGATGAATGACCATTACTTGGCTTGTAATTTTGAAGAATGGTAGCATCTCCTGTCATGTGATCAGAAGCACCTGCAATTTGCATGTCCACTATCCACGACTTCATTCCTCCTCGATTAGCAGTGAAGGCTACACCGGTAGTACTGCCACTGCCAACCTGGCTTAATAGTTTCTGTAGCATCTCCATCTGCTCTTTGTTGAATGGACTCGGCTCGGGAACAGAGGTGCTCTCAGAGTTGGCAGCCACGTGTGCTCTGCCATCTCTGTCAGACCGTGGCTTTGGTTTCCAATCAGCTGGTTTGCCATGAAGCTTCCAGCAAGTCTCCTTATAATGGCCTGGTTTCTTACAATAATCACACCAAGGCCTATCCCGTTTCTGACGATCTCCACCACTACTATTAAATGACCGAGTCGCAAGGGCAGAGGCATCCAATGTTGGGGCAGGTTGCTCTTTGGATCCCATCATCACTTTCTTTCTACTTTCTTCACGCCTAACCTCTGAAAAAGCCTCCCTGAGACTTGGCAGGGGTTTAATGCCCATGATTCGGCCTCTAACATCATCCAATTCCCTGTTTAGTCCTAGGAAAAACTTGAACAGTCTCTTTTGTTCCACAATTTTCCTGTATGTTGCTGCATCATCAGGACATTTCCATGAGTGAGTCTCGAATAAGTCAAGGTGCTGCCAATACCTTGTGAGTGTGTTGTAATACTGAGTAACTGTCTGCTCTCCTTGGCGGAAGTCATGTAGGGCTGATTCAACCTGAAAAAGTTCTGAAATATTTTCAGAACTTGAGTAAGTTTCTTTGGCTGCATCCCATATGTCCTTTGCAGTCCTAAACAGCAAGAAATTTTCACCTATGTCATTATTCATGGAATTGATAAGCCATGACATGATCATGCTGTTTTCAATCTTCCACTTCCTGAAACCCGGTTCTGTAGTTTCTGGCATGACTGCTTCTCCAGTGAGGTACTCATCCTTTCCTTTACCGCAAATGAACAGCAACACAGATTGTGACCACTGTAAGTAGTTATGGCCATTTAATTTGTGTCCTGTGATGAGAATAGGAGAGGAATCACTACCACCAAGGTTTGGAATTTCAGATCTGCCTCCTAATTCTGGTGACGTGACGCTGGATACTTGTGATGATGCCATTCCGTATTTCGTCATGGACCGGAAAGGTAGAAGAACACTTCCCAAGGCACGTGCAGGGATTGGAGTTGAGGAAAAATAGCCGGAGGACGTCGGAAAAGCTGATCGGAGGGCTCGCGGAGGCAAAAAGACCCCAAAAGAGGCACGTGCAGGGCTTGGATGGCAGAAACAGGTACGTGGGGTGGCTGGTCGGCGTCAGGCGAGCTTGGAGTAGGAAGCGCGTCGCCGGAAAGTGGCTCACGCGCCCTCACGCGCCGGCGCGTGAGATGCAGTCGCCGGCCGGAAAAACGCGCGTGGGCGGCGCGTGGATGGTTTTCTGGCTCCGGTGTTTTTGGAAAAGTTGTAGATCTCCTCCAGACGCTCCTTGCGGTGTGAAAAAAACCGTCGCCGGAAAGTTCGCCGGAAAAGTTCGCCGGCGGTGAATGTTTTTCTGACGACGATTACCGACCGGAAAGCGTTTTCTCCCTTGGCTCTGAGAACAGGGACTGATGACCGGAATGAGAGATGGTCGGATTGAGAGATGGCCAGAGAGATTTGGCCGGAATGAATGATGGCCTGAATACGAGGTGGCCAGAAGGGATTAGGGTTTCAGAAAACTGGCTCTGATACCATGAAGAATTTCTGAATTCCTTTATTGATCCTTTAGGTACACACCATACACATATATATACACAACTGACTGAATAAGAAAAAATCAATCTAGCTTGATTCTCTCCTAAAATTAGGAAACTGAATCATCCTAAATGATCTCTCCTTCTTTATTCCTAAAATACTTTCCTAGATTAAAAAACCCTAACTTTGAATGCCAAATTTCAACAGTATACAAACACTTTCTTTTTGCACAATGCAAAGTGATTTCATGTTCCCACTCTTACTGCAATAGAAAATCAATTTTCTTTATATGGATAAGAGATAACCATATTAGTGTTTTGATATAGAACACAGAATATTATGAAGGTAGACAGAAGGGAATAAAATAAAGGATGAGATAGCCTTCAAACAGAAAAGGAAACTAAGCCCCTGCTCCAAAAATACCCCATCTAAAACCAAACACTAGAGACCAGCAATGCCCCTAGTCCCTGAACAAGAAAATAGGCTGCCTCCATTTCCAAAGAGACCAGGCCAGAAGTAATGCCTGCAAATTCCATCTTCACAGACATCCAAAGAGAAATCAAGAAGGATATTCTATCTTGCAAGCAATAAGTCTCCATCTATCCTTAAAAATCCTGGTGTTGCTTAGCGGAAATACAAGAAGTGTACAACATGCATGACCAAAGATAGATAAAGAGAAAATTATCAGCCAGCAAGAGATCTGGTGTTGAATATGCACTAAAGCATAAGATAGAAATGCCATTACATCCTGTAGATCTATAATTATTATTGTATAACTTTCTCAATTAAAGCAGAAATTCCAGACATACTATTTCATAGAAAAAGGGTATTATGATACAGTACCATGTCCCCAGTTTTATTGGATCTAAAAATGTGTGCATCTGGTTTGTGATCAACAGAATGAAATTCACAATTTTTAAACTTTCAACGAGAAACAATATCATCTTATATCATAAGAAAGGAAAATTGTAGCACCAAGGAGGATGAGATATCACGCACATGAAACAAAAAGTAATAATTAAAGCCTATCAAATACCCCTTCAAATATGAGGGTATCAAATGAGGATGGAATCCCCGACACCACCTCCAACATAGTGACACTTTGAAAAATGAACTGCTATCAAGTTGGACTACTTAGGCTTCCAAACAAAGGAACAACCAAGACCTCTGCAGAGGTCCAGTATCCTGCATATTATAGAATAATAATAACTCCAAGGTCCTCTTCCACCTCAAAAGACCCGGAAGAGGATAATAATTGAATCCCCCTCCACCAAAAGGTAACAAACACCCAACAAAGTTGCTTCAGTCAATCCCTCCACTAAAGCAAGGAGCTCCACTTCAAAGCCAAACCCATGCCAGTAGGCTTAGAAAAGTCTC
Organism: Vitis riparia; assembly: GCF_004353265.1. Taxonomy (NCBI): domain Eukaryota; kingdom Viridiplantae; phylum Streptophyta; class Magnoliopsida; order Vitales; family Vitaceae; genus Vitis; species Vitis riparia. Next base: position 5,761,425 of record NC_048434.1, on the reverse strand, counting down.
TAACCAGACTGCCTTGGTGGTCCCTTAATACTCCACCATGCCCCATTTGCCCCAAGTTACCTAATGAACATCCACCAAAATAAAGCATAAAGTTCTCCTACAAGGGCATGCACTTGCTCAGCCCTAATCACCTCATGTCTACAATAACCACAAGCCTCCCTTCAATACAGCAAGATTATACTAAAAAGGGACACCTAAGAATCTTTTGGCAGCCAATGCCAAATATGATGTCAGAGAGCATACAAATTCCAAATAAATAATCAATTAACTTCCTCCTCCTTGAAGATATCATTGTTCGTCCACAGCCAAATAACCCATAAAATGGCTAATGTAGCCCCTCGGCACAATATTCCCTGCCAGGATTCCTCCAAAATCTTTGAAATATGATAACCATCATGTCCGCAATGTTTTCAGGTGGAACTTCCAACGTCCACTAAAGAGAATAACCTTCATCATAAGCCCATAGTAATAGAAAAGTGAAGGAAAAGATGGTCAACAGTCAGCTCACCCCTCAGGACAAGACACAATGCTTAAGACTAACGGCTTTATAGAGTATTATATCCTATAACAAGTCGTTAATATTAACCTTCTTATTAGCTGCTAACCATGCAAAGGCTCTGACCTCTATCAAGCTTTAGATAAACCTCGCACAAGGAAAAAGGGTTGGATACTCACTTTTGGAAAAGGGTATAAAAGAAAGATTTGGAAGTAAGGGCATAAAAGAAATATTTAGAAGAGACAAAAATAACACACACAGAGGAGAAGGTCCTCCCAAACATGAACTTGCCATCATGGGAGGGGCCAAAACATCAGAAGGTTGACTAAAGGGAATGAAAACAAATTATCAAACTTGCCACAGTTTTTCATATTGATACATACTGTTCTATTGTAGATGAATTGGCAGGCCAGCCATGCAAAAACACATCAATTGACAGTGAAAGATTCAACTTTGACAAAACAAGTTATTGGGCAATATATGAACCTTGCATACATCAAATCAATCAGTAATTTAGTTGCTGACATATTAGTAGTTTCAACCCATGTCCAAGACAGAGGTTTCCCACAAATGCTATGGATGGAATTCTTTCTTTGCCGGAAAAAAAATAACATGCTAAGAGAACTAGTGGCATCTGGCATATGCTATGCTCATGTTCCACACCTTACAATGTTCCAAGAGAATTTAAGGGGTAGTGATATCTAAGTACCGGCAGAGATAGATGCAAAAAAAATAATAATAATAGCACACATGTACTTCCAATAGTTACAACATACATCCACAGGTTCTTCTAATGTAAGAGTGTATATATATATTCATACATATTTTAGACTATGGCCATAATAAAGATCCAAGTATTGTCCTGAATTATTTTAACTTGTAAGAATAAACTCTGTTTCCTGATGTACTGAAGTTCAAACAAAATTTGAACTTTACTTAGCAGACTTGGAACCCACAAACTTGATTCAAATTCTTAAGTGAGCAAAGTTAAACTCAAGTTCAAAGTTTAAAACCTCTGGTTTAAAGCACATTACTGAAAGAGAACTTATACGAGGAAACAACACAACAGTTTTCAGAGGGTTTAACCTGCAAGCAATAATCCGATCAACAGTAGTCCATTCAGGCCGAACTGCAACAAAGTCTTCTTCAGAGTTATTGTTTGATGCCATTTGACGATTAAAGTTGTTTACTTTAGTCTTTAACCGAGGATGCGTCTTGAAAGCTTTAAGGAACTCTTTCTCAGGCACCCTAGAAGAAAGTGTGGATGGTAGGTGAAACAAGACCATCAGAACTAATTAGAACGCCTTTGAAGATAATGTACCACAGCAACACAACAGAAAAAATTAGAAAGCATTATTAAGGGCTTAGCAGAGTTTAAAAAAACTTTATAGCTAGAAATTATTTCTCATGTGAAAACCATCAACTACAGAACGTTTCCTCAAAAAATAAACATAATTAATGGAGATAATTAACAATGGAATTACCATGTGCAATGCAGATAAGATAATCCCTTCCACTTTACAAGATACTGTTTTACAAATATTTGCTTAGATCCCAGCTTAGAGGCATCACTATCGCCAGCAACAGTAGGGCGCATTTCACAGTCCAGTATCTTGTCAATATCATTTAGAGGACTAACCTGAATAAAGAAAACATTTTCATTATCAGTTATAACCAAAGCATAATCGTAATTAGGTATAATAAATTAACAATGGTTCCGAACATATTAAGGAATCATACACATTGAGGACACCTCCAGTTGCTAGGAAGAGGAGCTTTCAGTGGTGGAAGTAAACACTTGGGATGGTAAGCATAAGTACAAGTTTCACAGCTCAAAAGATTCCCACTTTCTCCACAGGCTTGACATGAGTCATCTTTCTGTTAGGAATAAACAAGATGAAATTAAAAAGAGAGAGGAAAAAAAAGTCAAGTAAAACTTTGCATTCTCAAAATCTGCAAAAATAAGAACAACAAACATGACAAATAAACCCCAGGACAAGTGCAACTGCAATAGACGGAGAAACATTTCAAATCAGTAATCCCTTCTATTGAATGTTCAAAATATGCTTGAACACCATTGTCAATCCATCTGAAACTTAAAAGGCCTCAAATCACAGCTATGTATTTCAAATTAATATACAACAAATGTAACAAATCTGAAATTTTCCAAGAAAAGTTTAATTAAGACAGATACTCAAACATATCTTCAAACAGATTGCATAACTATTAATGAGGCAAACAAATTTTTTTAAATTCAATGGTTAGACCAAACAGCAATGTTAGTCTTTGCAATTGAGCAATAGGCAGTTGTGCATAGTGCGTAAGGCCAAACTTACAATTTTATAACAAGTAAACACAGTACAGAAAGGAGAAACAGACTGATCAAATGAAAATTGGTGAAAATGAAATTAAAATTTAAAAATAAACAAATAGAAAACAAACCGCATCACTCCTAACAATCTTTTCAAACTTCTCCTGAGACATGCCAGATTTCCCATGCACAAGATCAGCGTCATCATCTGATTCATCTAAATTGTAAATTGGCCTTCGATCTGACCTTACACGTAGTCTCTCAACCAAACTACTCATATTCTGCAACAAAGACAAAAGAAGAAGAAAAAAATAAGAAATTCTACTATCTATGACTACAAAAATACTAAAAGCAGCAGTAATCAACAAAAATGAACATCCAAACGCTTTTTATTAACCTTTTTCATAAGAAAGCAATTGTTAAAATCTTTAACTGGCAAAAATGGGAGGCAATCAACCAGAGAAACATAAGGTTCATTCGCACACAACTGAACAAAAGAAAAAACAAGTTTTAGTTACATAAAATTTGAATAAATTCAGAGATTATTTCGTAGGATGTTCAGCTTATGACCAGAAAAAACACCAAGACATGCCCCAACACAATCCTAACTGTTTTCTATAATTGAAAAATAAAATAAAATAAAATAACAGATACAGCTACTAATTTCCACCTTTGACATAGTCAAACACTTCCACTTTCCTGGGGCAAGAGCTGATATAAAATTTAAAGAACAAAATAAATATTATGGCTAAGTGGAGCCCTCCACCAATCAATTGCCTTAAGCTCAAATTTGTAGGTGCTCCCTAGGTAACCTGGGACTGAATTGAAGAATGAAAAAATTCCACCACTTCTTCAAATAAAACCAATTCTCTCTTCAATTCCTTCATGTTACTGATCTCTCCTTTGAAGATATCCCTCCACAAGCTTTATAATGTTGATCATGGAAAAGGTTTTTTAGATCATGGATATTTAAAATCAAGAACATAGAATAAAAAACATTCATAGAATCATGGTATTCAAGGCAGCCAAGATGTCTGATAACAGGGGAGGCTACAATGACAAATATAATTGCTCATCCATGCCCCTTCAGCTTTAATTTGCAATTGCATCTCAGGTGACATATCCTAGGCCATCTATCGCTCATGTGCCAAGCACTAAGGTTCAACCATCACACTTGTTCCAAAATTGGAATCAACGATACAAAAAACTTCTCTGCAAGTGTGGTGATGGTTTGCATCTCATGTGCAAAAAGTTTTCCTCTTCAGAGCTGAGACAAAGATTCTAACCTAGTTTCTAGTTTAGAGAATGTCCTCTCTTTCTCAAAAACAAAGAATTCATTAATAAGAATTAATAAGGACGCAATAAAAATTTATCTTTGTTTCTGATAAAAAAAAAAAAAAGAATAAATAAGGATAGAAGGATGAGACATCATTCTAAAGCATATAAAATCTGATAAAAAAGAAGATGTTCAAACCACTTAAGAGAAAAGCTAATTACTTTGCAGTGTGATTAGCTAAGCATCCCAACTACCTAGCAACAACAATAAATTGGTAAGGGCTATAGAGCTCTGTTTGGATGTTTGTAGTTTAGCCAACTTTACCCATCATTTCTGTAATGGGTGTGTGCCTCATGACAAATAATGCATTTTAGAAACAAATCATGGAACACTTTAATATTAACAGTCAAGGGCATCCAAACTCATATTGAACACTTTTTAGTATTGTATATGGAACCATGCATCTAAAAATGATACATACTTCCTCTGGTAAATGAATGTATTCTTCTTTAGATGGGGCATTGGCGGGCTCAGGATTCAACACTATCGCCATATATATATGTATATGTATATATATACCCACATACATCATTGCAGAATGCTGAAGACGCCGACTTAGGTTTATAAGTGCAAATTTGTAAAGGTAAGTAGAGTTCAGATAAAAATCTTAAATTTGCCAAAAAGTTTAAATAATAGTGTTTAAATTTTAAGTGATTCTAATAGCCTTTACTCTTGCAAAATTTCAATAATTACAGCCTCTACCATTACTCCAAGCAGCATCTTAAAGACCAGATTTCTAACCCAAAGAAGCAACAACTTTGTACAGAGATTACCAAATCAAACACAAGATCCACCATTTAGAATTTTTTTTGATAGGCAAAAGCACAAAGATATATTAGAGAAGATCCACCATTTAGAATTAAAACCAAAAAAGGCCACAATTGAAGCATATACACCCACACACATAAGTGTCTTAACAATCTAGAATATAAAATCAATCTACTGTTTTCAAATTCAATCTGCATATGTTCTAGCATCGTAATTTTACAAAATTCTCAGCTAAAAAGCAAGAAACCGCATCAGAAACAAGCATGGGAGCTAAAACTCAGCAAAACAAACACATAACCAAGTACAAAAGCAAACCCACCAGAGTGTTCCCAGTAAATATGCATTTAATTGCGAAATAAAGCATCGCCCACATGTCAAAACGACAAAATTAACCAAAAAAACAAAAATTAACCCCAAATCATCAGGACTTCTAAGCAAGAGTTCACATATAGATGTTCAGAATTTAGTAACCCATTTTCGAAATACTACTTATTGAACTTCCGTTTTGCATGCCCTTGAAGCTTATTTGAGCTAGGGTTTCGATTTATAGACAGAAAGCATGAAAGTAAAAAGACGGAGATGGAGTTACTGTAGACTGCCGGATCTGCGCGCCGGAGCTAGTGAAACACTGCCAATTGTGGCCGAGATATCACCGTAGTCGGGGGGCTTCGCCGGAAAATATCGCCGGAATTGGGAGTTGAGAGAGTGAAAAAATGGGAATGCCGAATAGTTTACAGGGGGGCTTTACTGTTGAATTCTCTATACAGGTGTAAACTTGGTGTATTACCACACTAAATAAGATAGAAAGACAAAAGTGCCCTTGCATAAATTGGAATTTTATTATTCTTGCAGGGTTAATATGGTCTTTTATGAATACCATTGAAAACTTATTAGAAAGAAAAAAGAGAAATAATAAATATAAAAAAAAAAATCAAAAAAGCCCATTTAAAGAATAGTTACAAACTTTTAGTATAGTTTTGGCATATTAATAAATATTAAAGATCCCATGAAAATTTCAACCAAATTTTGTAGGGTAAGAATAAGTAATTAAATGTAAATTAAACTAAAATGAGAAAATAATAAGTATAAGATTTTATTTTTTATTTTTTATAGCCATTAGTACTAAACTTAAAGGATTATAATACCATTCGAGACAATATAATGATATCCTCTTATGAAAAAAAAACATTTATTTGAAAAATAAATGAGGGATAATTTTTTCATCAAAGAGGACTATTGAATTTATTATATAAGAAATTTTAAATCAACCAATGTATTATATAAGAAAAATGTGTATGTGAGATATAAAAAGTGTGCAATGAGGGTGCTCATAGATATTAGTGGTTTATGATCAATAGGTAACCAGTCTTTACTTAACTTAGTCCAAGCGCCCAAGCAATGCCCTAATTGATTGAGTCGAAACTTATCTTTGTATTGATTTCCCTCTAGGTAGCAAGCAATTCAAACAACCCAGTATTTGGAATCTCCAATAAGGTAAGCATATGATAAACCCTCCAATTAGGACACAAGCGTTAGAGTGAGCAAGCAAAGCCTTCAATTTAGTGGCTTCCCCTTTTTTCCTGATGGGGAACGAAAAAGAAAAAGAAATTATGTAAAATAATAATAAGAAAATATTAGGATATGACATTAGAAAATGCAATCATAAAATAACACTTTTTATTATTGCAAAGTCTAAAGGTTTTCATATTCCAGATGTTATTAAAACTAACCGAAGCTTTTGATTTATTTTTTTTAATGTAACAAGTATGGAAAAGCAATATATATATACCTAGCAATTTATGGTCTTTGAGATTTACACACCCAAAAACTGCAACTAATTTGACATTCGCAATGTTGGACTATAATGCTCCTTAGTAGACTTCTCGTGTTTTAAAGGGATGTGAGTATCTTTCATGAACTTAAAAATAAAACAAATGCCTTTGAGAGTTGCAAGTTAAGTGCAAAGAATAATAACTTAAAAGTTTATGCATGTGAGTTGTTGAGAGAACTCTCTCAATAAATATACATTAAAGAAAACATATTACACTTCAAATTAATTTCGAAATTATATTTTACCAGAAAAACAATTTAGGAAAGTTAGACAATTGTATAAAGATTTGGAAAGTTTATTTTTCAAAAAAAGTTTAAAATGATTTAGAAGGATTTTCTTTAAAATTTTTAAATTAAATTACTTTTCAAAATTCTTCAAAGATTTGGAAAGATTCACCCTTTTAAAAATTCCTTTTCAAATTAATTTTATTATTTGAAAATAGATATATATATATATATATATATATCTTTTGAATTCTCAATTTAAAATTATTTTCAAATTAATTTTATTTTTAATTTCCATAAGTCCACTTTATGCCTTTTACATCACTATTCTCTCTTACTTCAACCATACTTACATGTTTTATCCTAGGTCGATTAACCTTAAATCTTCAAAGAAGTGTAAATTAACAGGAAAAAAAAAAGTTTTTAGAATCCTAAACTAGGATGTGCATGCAAGCACATGCGTGTACACACACGCATATATATAAGATTGTTTCAAAAAGCCTATATCAATAAAGTTCTAGAGAAATTTCAAAGGTAACAAATTCAATTTGAACCAATACTCAAGAAATGCAATTTGAACCAATACCTAAGAAATGACATGGAAAGGGAAAAAATGAAAGACATTTCTTATTCTTTTATAGTTAGGAGTTTAATGTATGTTCAGGTTTATACCATCAAGATAGAACCCTTAAAAGCACAACATGACATAATAGAATAAGTTTTCATTAATATATGTATATATATTATGATTTATGGTTTTACTTTTCTCTCCATGATTACATTATTTATTAATAGAGCATTCATATTTATATCATTTACATTGTACATGACTTTGGTTCATTATGAATTACACAGAAGATATCATTACACATTTTAAATCCTATTATTTTTTTAAAACACAATTTTTTCGTTGCATATAAGATTTAGAAAAGCCTAGGAAAGTTTTCATGCTCCTAACATGATCCGAGTATGGGGAACAAAAAGATTTGAGTTTTCCTACAACGATTTCATAGCAAAGGGCCAAGAGTAACTAGTATGTAAGTTGCATAAATCCATTTATGGGTTAAAGAAAGCATCTCACTCACGAAACAAATGTTTTGATCAGGTAATTAAAACCCTTAATTTTGATCAAAATGAAGATGAATCTTGTGTGTATAAGAAGATGTAGGGAAACATGGTAGTATTTTTTATCTTGTATATTGATGACATTCAACTCACTAGAAATGACGTAGAGTTACTATCATCAATCAAAATCTAATTATTTACTTGATTCCACGTGAAAGATCTAGGAGAAATACAATATATTCTTAGGATTAGGGTCTTCAAAGTGATGGAGAAAACTCGAATCTCTCTATTTCTCAAGCCCGGATTAGGTTAGAAACATAAATAACTATCCTAGACTTTTTAAAATCCTATACACAGTGGAAAAATATAGCATTTTTAAACTTTAAAGGGATTTCGATAGTGCTAATGAAAACCATACCTCATATTGGGATATTCTCAAATCAAATCCACATAGTGAAAATGAAGGACAAAATCATAAAAGTCTTATAAAATTGAAGTATTCTGTCTGATGACTCAAATTTTAATCTTGACACATTTTCGATGGGGATGGAAGGAAAGGTTGAGGCTATGACTCTCTCTCTGGAGGTGGAAAACGGCTCTCTATAAAAAGTTGTGGAAATCCTAACTCCTAAGAACGTATTTAGAGGGTTCCTCATTGGGCTCAAGTCACGCTTTAGTGACTTGAGCTCACTAAGGGCTTGGGTTACTTAATCTAGCTCAAAACGGGTCTTAATTGATTAATTAACCCAATATGGCCTACTAATTAATCAATTAGTCCAATCCAGAAACCTTGATCACTTACCTATGTGCAATCTTACGTAATTACCAAAATACCCTTATGCAAAAAGTGAATTTAAAGTCAATTCGACCCTCATAACCCACGCCAACAAGGTGTATGAGCTCAAAAAGGGGGTTACTAAGTCCCATAGGATACTAGCAATCTCATAATCTAATTATGAAGTTGATTAAATATGTCACTACAAAGAATCAATTGAACTCTGGTATCCTATTCAAATAACAACAAGACATCAAGTACTCAAATCCATGACCTACTATCCATTATGTTCAATCTCCCTATGAACCAGTGTCTATAGTCTAACAAGGTGAAAGTTATCTACCTTTCAAGACTACCTCTATTATCCTTAAGTTACAAAATCTCCTACTATGTGTTCAACTGACATGTCTTAACTCTTAAAAAGTCTATACTAAGTTCCACTTAAGGTACTATTATGGTTATAGTTTTCATGAACACATTTCCTTAGGCCCACCCAAATGGACACATTGTCTCGATCCTAAGAGATATACCTCTATTGAGAATACCTATTATTACTAGTTTTCATTAACAGTGACCCAATCCATAGGGAATATGTGATCGGCTTATGATCTCACCCATTAATCAAGGTTACTGCTAACTTTAGTACAAACTTAATATTATCTCAAGGTTAAGAGATAATACAATGAACAACTTGGTGAAGTCATTGCTACTTGATAGCCTTAAGTCATGACTCACCGTAAGTCATGTTCAATGTGTAACCATACGCATTAGTGCACACACTATGGGAAACTCATCTCAATAACTAAGACTAGTCATCCTTCTAATTAGGAGGTGGTGCACTATAACCTCTAATGGGTTGCCCAGACCCATGAACGAACTGTGAACAAGTCATCTATTTACAAGGAACCCATGACTTGGATCTTTTGTGCAACTCCTAATGCACTCAAGTCACGTACAATGCAAGGGATGCAGACCAGAGTGTTTATAAGATATAATGCATAGAAATATGACAAATAAAAGTGAATTGAAACTTTACTAGATAAATAATAAAATCCAAAAGTTTATTGCATCATGTCATGCTTTTAAAGGTTCTATCCTAACACAGAGACCATAAGAATAGGAGAATTATGTTGTCTCAAGGCACTTACATTGACAAACATTTGGTCAAGTACGTCGTGTAGGATTCCAAGAAGAGTTTACTACCCTTTAAGCAAAGAGTTCCTCTTTCTCAAGATCAATGTCCTAAAACATCTAAGGATATTTGCTTTGTCGTAGGAATGATGAATAGATATCAATTCAATCCAAGACCAAATCATTAGATGATTGTATATATACTCAAGTATATTAAGAAAACATGAGATTATTTGCTTATGTATCATTATTATGAGTTGATACCCCTAGGGTACACGAATTTAGACTTTCAATTTGATAAGAACTCTCGCAAGTCTACCATTAGGTTTATGTTCACTCTAGGTAGTGGGGTTGTAAGTTAGAGAAGTCTAAAGCAATCTTATGGTGCTAGCTCCACTATGGAAGCTGAGTATGTTACCATTTTTGAAGCAACAAAGGAAGTTGTTTAGCTTAGGATGTTTCTTATGGGACTTAAGGGTAGTTTCCTTAGTTATACTGTCAATATTTTGTTTTGTGATAATAGTGAAATGGTGACATAATCTAAGAACCAAGAAACCACCAAAAAGGCAAACACATAAAGAAGAAGCATCACTTGATATGTGAGATAGTTCAAAGAGTTGATGTTGCTATGAAAAAGATGCTTTTGTGGAGAAACTAGTAGATCATTTCACCAGACTTTACCTAGCAGAGTTTTTTTATTGTTGTAAGGATAGCATAAGTGTCAAATGTATGCTCAACATGCTTAGAGGACTAGTGGAAGTTTGTTAGGATAAAGCTCTTAAAATCACGACATGATGCAACAACATGAGTTTTCATTAATATATTTATATATTATAATTTTTAGTTTCATTTTTATATCCATGTTTGCATTTTTTATTATACGAGCATTCATGCTTATGTCACTTCCCTTATGCATGACTTTGGTGCATTAAAATTGCATAAAAGATCCGAGTCATATATAAGGTAATTGGAAGAATGAATTATTTTGGTAATTGAGATAAGTTTCTCATGGTAAGTGCACTAGTGTGTTTGGTTACACATTAGATAGGACATATGATAAATCATAACATTAGCTACTAGATAATCATCATTTACCAAGATAATATATTGCATAGACTCCTAACCTTGAGAGAATATTGAGCTAGTATTGAAGTCTTCAGTGACTTTAACCTATGAATGAAACCTTAAGTTAATCATATATTCCCTACAGATTGAGTCATCATTGATTAAGGTAGGTGACAATATCTCATGGAATTAAGACTATGTCCCACTATGTGATCCTAAATACTTATGATTGTGTAATTTATGGTTGTAGTAATTCTTTAAGTGGAATTTAATGTATGTCCTTTATGGACTAGAGTATGAGTCCGTTTGGCAATGTTTTTAAAAAATATTTTCAACCTAAAAAGTATTTTTGAAGAAAATCAAGTGTTTGGCAAATTTTAGGAAACACTTTAGTTTCTACTTCGACCACATAAGTACCAGTTTGTTTCTTGTTTTTAAGTGACTCCACAAGCCATTTGGTTAAAGATTTTTATTTGAAGACTTAAGATTGTTGATTTAATCGTTAAGCCATTGATGATTTATTGCGATAACTCTATACAATGATTTTTGCTAAAAATAATAAGAGTTGAAGTTACATCGAACACATCAATATAAAATACTTAACCATTATAGAACATATAAAATCAAGCAAGATGGCTATTGAATATATCAATACTACATAATGATTGTGGATCTCTTAACAAAAAGTTTACCACCTAAGGCATGTAAGGAACATATTTAGCATATAGGATTCTATTTTGTAGATTTCATGTAATTATTTGGTATTCTACTTTCAAATCGTATAACAAATTTATTTAAAATTCCTTTTAGAATTGTAATTTATATTTAAAAATTAAAAAATGATTGTGAGAAATTTCTATCACCCCACCAAAAGAATTTATATCTACATTGAATCGTGTGTACGAAATAGAATGTAATAATAAATTAGCTTTTCATTCACCTTCATCATTCTTTAGCCAACTCTTCATTCCCATTAATGAGCTTTTGAGGTTCTTTCACTACAACACAAGCTACTATACTCAAGTTTTCATTTGTCATCATTGAAGACATACATAAAATACATCACAAACAATTTATATGCAACTTGGAGTGTATTATATCAACTACATATGACAAACTTTGGAAAATATTCATTTCAAAACAATGCATATAAACTCTTAAAATATGATTCCAATTGTGTTTCAAGAAATATTTAATCAATATCAGAATTGAATAGCATTAACCAAAAAGAGTTTTTTTTTTTTTTTAAATAGAAACAAAAATGAACTAATTTGAGCAAGAAATTTGCGGATTAAAAAAAATGTCAAAACGATAAGATGACACCCATTGGAAGAGTTGAAGCAAATTAGGATTTCTTCGGAAACGATAATAGAAAATGATAGAAGAAAAGAGAAAAAAATTTCAAACCTTAAAACTTTTATGACAGTAATTAATATTAATAGTGTTTTAAAGAAAATAAAATTACAATGTAAAAGTGTGGATATACGTGGATTGGAGTAATTGCACATCTACTCTTATTCATCTATCTTCTTTGATGGGAAGAAGATATAAAAAAGGGGGGAATTAGTTTATAAACCGATAGTTTTTCCTAAAAGTGTGGGTATAGATGTCTTATATTCTTTATGTGTAAAGTAAAAGTAATAGCTAATTCATTTTGGACTAGTTTTGACATATTATTTTATACCATAATGTGTTTTAAAATTTTAAATTATTTTTTAAAATTATTAAATTCATTAATAAATCCAAACATTAAATATCCCTTAACTCAAAATCAATTTGTATAATGAGAAAATTCATAAAAATACAACTATATATAAAAGGCAAATAATAAAGTCATTATGTACCAATTTTAATCCATAAATTTATAATAATAATTAGTTTTTTAGTGTTAAATTATAATTTTTAAATTAATAGACTTCTTATCCAATTTAATGCATTAAGTTTTACTCTAAAAAGAAAATTTTAAAATTTCTAAGCCAAAAATAAACTATGATTTTAAGGTAATTTTTGTCCATAAATTTATACTGTTAATTGAGTAAATATTTTAATTTTAAATTATTTTTAAAAATCACTAAATTTGTTAATGAATTAAACACATTAAGTATTATTTAATTTAGAGCAAAAAGTTCAAAAACATATCATTGTGTAAAAAAAAAACTAATAGAATAAGTTTAATATTAATCCGATAGATTTCAAATTCCATGATTTTTTTTTAATATTAATTGGATCAATTTTTTAATTTTAAATAATTTTTAAAAATTAATAAATCATATATATCAAATGCTATTTCATTTGGAATCTATTTATCCATTAAAAATATTTTTAAAATAAAAATATATATAAAAAAAATATGCGTGTAATTAGAACAATAGATAATAAATCACCACCATCTCTAGGTGGGTATGAAAATGAACATCTTAGACTATTTCCATATTTTCTAGAAAATTAAATTAGGAGTCCAAGGTTTTAGAGTCCTGAAGATCGCTAACCACTCAACCCGCAACTACTTCCCGTGTACAAACCGGGAAAAAGATGAGGTTCCAATATTCGTATGCCCAAAATTTGGAAATGTTTTGTCAAACCTTATTTTCTTCTACAAAATCTACTATCAGGCAACCATGGCGTCCATGGGAGAACTACTCTCCAACTTCTTGATCAGCAATCTCTTATGGGGAGGAATGTTGGCTGACATGTCAGCATCGATGATAATCGACTCGTCCTCCTTGAAATCCCCTCTCAGAATTCCCATTGCTATTTCGTTTTCAACCATCTGCTGTATTACCCTCTTGACTGGCCTTGCTCCGAAATTTGGGTCAAAGCCTTGCGTCCCCAAAAGTTCAACAGCCTCCTTTGTGTAATGGAGATCGATTTTCTTCTGTTTCAGCCTCTCTCTTAGTCGGTTCATCTGCAATTCACAAGAATGTAGGTGTCAAAATATGATCCAAATTCTTTTTAATTAGAATAGAAGGAGGATCATATGGATGAGGATTAACTTCCAACACATATACTATCAGAACTACAATATGCATCACCTGTATCTCAACAATTTTGCTGATTTCTTTGGAGTCCAAAGGCTGGAAGACAATATATTCATCGATTCGATTCATGAACTCTGGTCGGAATGTTTGTCTGGCCAACTCAACAACTTGTTTTTTCATGATCTCATAAACTGCTTCCTTCTTATCTGTGCTCTGAAGTGTTTCTAGGATATAGTGGGACCCGATATTTGATGTCATGATCACTACACAATTTGTAAAACTAACTGTTCTTCCCTGAGAATCAGTTATCCTGCCATCATCCAGTAGCTGTAACAGAATGTTGAACACATCGTGATGTGCCTTCTCAATCTCATCAAATAGTACCACGGAATAAGGTCTCCGGCGAACTACTTCGGTGAGCTGTCCACCTTCTTCATATCCGACATAACCAGGTGGTGCACCAACCAAGCGTGAGACTGCGTGCTTTTCCATGTATTCAGTCATGTCAATTCTAACAAGAGCATTTTCTGTATTAAAAAGGTACCCTGCGAGAGCCTTTGCAAGCTCAGTTTTACCGACCCCAGTAGGACCCATGAACATGAAGCTTGCAATTGGCCGGATGGGGTCTGACAATCCTGCCCTTGAACGCCGGATTGCATCAGCCACTGATTTAACAGCATTTTCCTGACCAACCACCCTTTGGTGCAGAACTTGTTCTAGCAAGACTAACTTGTCCCTCTCTGATTGCTGTAGGTTTGACAAGGGTATACCGGTCCATTTACTCACAATTTCAGCAATATCAAGGTCAGTCACTTCTTCCCGGAGCAAAGACTTTCCAGATTTCCGATAATTAGCAAGGTTCTTCTCAGCCTCTTCCAGTTGCCGCTGAAGAGAAATTAAGGTTCCATATTTGAGCTCAGCAGCACGATTTAAATTATATTCACGTTCAGCAGATTCCATCTCCAGGTTGACCCTGTCAATCTGTAAGAGTTTTTCAAGCCAATGAATTGAGAGATGTGAGGATGATTTAACATTATCGAATTTTACCATTTAAAGAAAACGAAAAAAAAAGAAAGAAGAATTTACCTCCTCCTTAATAGATCGGATCCGTGTCATGAGCACCTTTTCTTGTTCCCATTGATCAGTTAGATCTTTCTGTTTCTGCTTAAGTGAAAGTAGATCATTTTCCAGCTTGCTTAACCTTTCTCTGGATGCTTTATCAGTGTCACTTTTCAGGGATAGTTTCTCCATCTCTAGTTTAATCACAGCTCTATCTATCTCATCCAACTCCGTAGGCTTTGAAGTTATCTCTATTTTCAGCTTTGCAGCCGCTTCATCCACAAGATCAATGGCTGAAAGCAAACACAAAATACCAACCCTCCAAAGTAAATAACTGGATATGGTTTATATTATAAATAATTCATGAAAAGCATGATGGGTATAGCAGAAATATACTTTTGAGATTGCCAAAACCTTTCTTAAATTTTCCTTCCCTACAGTTTCGTTTTTACATTTTATTCTAAGTGAAAATTTGAGATTTCATTTCTCAAGATTCCACTAAGAAAAAAATGCAAAAAGACAAAAAGAAAGGTACTGATTGAGATGCAAGAACAAAATTCTGCAAATTTCAAAACATTCCAGTAAGCATAATGGTAGAACTCAGTCACATAGCTGAGATCTTGTAACAAGTACTTTGTCTACTTAGGCAGCCTTTGTTTATGCTATATCATCGATCCACCATTCAACAGCTACTTAGGCTCGAACTGCTAGGTTTGGGCTCCTATTCATCCATGGACCATGATAACCATTTCACTCATTTTGTAAATGGGCATTTGATCTTCTCAAAATTCCAAATCATAGACAATGAGCATTTGATCTTATTTTTGACTTCTTTTTTTTTTCACTTCACTCATTCTCTGATAATGGAAAAAAACCCAAAAAAAAAAAAAAAACAATACTCTAAAAGATAGCTGATCATATTTCTTCTCCTCTTAAAGATATAGCTTGAATAAAACCACAACCATCATCTCCTACTCATATTTGTCTTACAGAGCCTAGTGCATCTCAAAACACTCAACAATCATTTTTTTTTAATCAGAAAACACTCAACAATCATGGAGATAGATTTGAAAAAAAAAAAACATTGAAGTTTGGATCTCCTACTCTTTTATTTATTTGAAAAAAAAAAAAAAGGAGATAGAATCCTGGCCACAAACAAATAGTAGAACAACTCTATTTTTCAACTAGTATCAGTCCTATCAGCAATCTAGTAAGTTTTGGCAACAAATTGGTTCTCATATTTATATTTAGGAAGATCAAGAAAATGGGTTTCTATCTGCCCGACAAAAAGAATTTTCCAGACTTGATAGAAAAGTTATTATACCTTTGTCAGGCAAAAAACGCTCTGTAATATATCGGTCTGCAAGAACTGCTGCTGATACAAGGGCACTGTCTGATATTTTGACACCATGATGAAGCTCATAGCGTTCACGCAATCCACGAAGAATGGAAATTGCGTCTTCAACTGAAGGCTGACCACAGAACACTTGCTGGAACCTGCGCTCAAGGGCAGGATCCTTCTCAATGTATTTTCTGTATTCATTCAATGTTGTTGCCCCTATACATCGGAGCTCACCTCTGCCAAGCATTGGCTTCAACAAGTTCCCAGCATCCATTGCCCCACTCACAGCCCCTAACACCAATTATCCACAAGAAGACCACCATATCAGCAAATGATTGAAATATCGCCAATTTAAATTTGCAAAATATGATAGAAGACATGCCAAGTTGGGATGGTAGCACGTGCAAGGCAACCAAAATGGGGTTTAGACTTCCACTCAATTGCCAAGTTTCCTGAAGATTATTCCCACTTCAATAGTGTCATATGAGACAATACCCCAAACCACCACTCACCAACGACAAACTAGTGGAAGCACTAGTTGTCACAAAAAATATGCAGGAACTTAAACTCCCAAACTCCATCTAGTTTTTGAAAACAACAAAGCCAGAGCCAGCAGTTCCAAAACTTCAAAAATTAATTAATAGAATCAATCACAGGTATCATCTTGGACGTTACATATTTATAAAAGTATAGTCAAAGACAAGGACAGGGCAGTAATAGATGAGAAAATTTTTCCATGAACTGTTTTTTGCTGGTTTTTTTTCTAGATATGGGCAATTCTCTTCGCAAGGGCTCTTTCAACTTGGAAATTTGGACTAACAAATTTTTTTTCCCTCTTATGCAATCTCAATCTGTAGCTGAATTAGAGTTAAAAAAAAAGACCTATAAAATTTATTTCTTCAATCTTTTGATTTCTTTGCCTCTGAATATGTAAACGTTTGGTTAAATTGGCCATTCATCTTGAGTAATAGAAGGAAAAAACAAGTTCTATTTTTTTTTTTTTTAACTTTCAAAGTAATCAAGCCTCTTATATAAGACATAGCCCCCATCTACATTTTCTCCTACAACTGAGTCTGAAACTGAATAAGAAAGTAATATAATATGCACTGTGCACAGAAGAATATAACACTACGAGAACCAAAAAAACAAAAAATGAAGATGAAATATGGCAAATTCTCTACAGTAGCATATTGCTTCAAAGAAGGCAATCCAAAAACAAACCTGCACCCACTACAGTATGGATCTCATCAATAAATAAAATAATCTGCCCATTTGAAGCGGTGACTTCCTTAAGGACTGCTTTCAGTCTTTCCTCAAAATCTCCACGGAACTTAGCACCAGCAAGCAATGAACCCATATCCAGTGAAATCAACTGCAAAATACAAATCAAAATTCTGTAAATTTAGAATGGAACTGAAAAGAAAATTTCATTTTGAACTCAAAAGTCTCAAACTACATAATATAACGAAACATTCAGCCAAAATCATAAGGATTATCTATACTGATTTCTTTAGACACAGCTTCTATAATAAAATTTTCAATAAACCTAGTTGGCAACTGAAAATGGACACTTGACAAAAACACACACACAGACTTGCATATAAGTCTCCTTATTCTGAGTTGTCCTCAATATTAACTAAACTCAAAACCTAGATTAATATTTCTATAACATTTCAAATTAGAGTTGGAAACAATCATTTTGACCCTCTCCTTCCCCTTTCCCCTCTTGTCTCCCTCTTTGTGGAATTTTAATTTTATTTTATTTTTCTAAAATAAGAAAGTTTGATAAGTTTGTATTAATCCAAACACTTGAAATTACAAATCGTTCTGAGGTGGGTCATTTTTATGAATTTCACAGTCTACCATTTGTAAGAGGGGACCAGTATCTTTCCAATGAATTTTATGAAACACCAACATGGTTTTCAGAACTTTTACAGTGATTTGATCATCAAAGAGAGCATTTTCTAGGTTGACTTCTATTATTAAATAATAAAGAATATCAAAAAACAAAAAGTTCCTGGCTTGACCCAGCCTGCACCTTCAACTAAAAGGTGGGAAGAGAAGTTTCCATAAGAGGATGAATTTTTACCAGAAAGTGAAATGATCCACCACCCTATTTTTTATATAAAAAGCCTACACACATATATATACACCAAAATGAATGGAACTTTTAGCACAAAATAGCACATCCATAACCAAACAAGAAGTTGATTTGAAAGCCTACCATTTTAGAAATCCTAAAATGCCCTACATCAGATTGTAGGAACTTCGCAATTTCTGTAACAACCCAATTCTATGGGCATGCACCTTTAAATTCTAAGGTTTTGTTTTTTATGCCTTGTTAATTAAGGTCATGATTTTAAACAGACACTCTTGGTATTATGAAAGTTTCATGAAATGTTTGCAAAAGCCAGAAAAGGGTTTCCACAAGAAGCAATATTGTCTTTGCTTCCTTGTTCAGCTTTTTCCTAGATCAGCAGCTCTTTTAATAGAGTCATTCAAAAATCTAGAGTTAAACTTAAAAACAGAGCTTTTGGCTTCTAAAAAGCCAATCCAAATAGTGGCTAAGCAAATCACAAATAACATGCACCTAAAGTAACTAACCTCAATTAAATGAGAAAAATAAGAACACAAGAAAAGGCACAACCTTTCTGTTCATCAAAGGTTCAGGAACATCCCCACGCACAATTCTTTGAGCTAAGCTGCAAGATAAAAAATAAAAATAAAAATCATGAAGAGAAAACATTATTTATGATATACTGAAAAAACAGGTAGATTTTAACACAGTATTAGCACAAATTTCCAAATAAGTGGACAGAATTGGTGTACTTTATCAAGCTTAATCATGTTATATGGCCTAAAAAAATATACTATAAAATAGGAAAAGAAAATAATAATAATTAATAAAGTAAGTGACTTGTATTTCTATTTTTATTATAATATTCTTATAAATTTTATAATGATTTAATGAAATGGAAAAAAAAATCAATAAATTTAATTATAAAAAATGGAAAGAATGGAAATTCAACCATAGGAAATAATGATTTAGAATTTTTGATGCATTAAAAGGGCATGTGATAGGGTTTATGGCGGTTTGACTTCTTCCACACAAATAAAATAAAATAAAAAAAGATATAAAACAAAGAAACAAGAGAGATGAAGAAGGGAAGAAACAGAACCAGAGAAAGAAAATGAGAGAGATGAGCAGAGAAACCAGAGAAACGTGAGAAAAGCAAAGATAAAATCTGCAACCCGAGAAACAGAAAAGTGGCGACCCGATGAGAGAAAAAGTAGATCAAAACAATGAGGACCTTCTTGTCTCTCTCTTTCTTGATCTATTTCTATTCGATTTTTATTTTTCTGGGCACTTCAGTAGCTCTGTTGAGGCTTACACCTCACCCATAAGGTGTGAAAAGCGCACTTGAGGTGCACCTCAGCCACGTGTGAACCCCTAAGGCATACGCAATTTAGGGTTTACTTTTTTTTTTCTTACACCTTAATGTGTTTGCCAGCCACCTCGCCCTGAAGCGCGCCTCGATGTGTGCTCGAAGAACGCCTTTAAAAACTTTGTTCTCAATGTCCCTATCAATTGACTACAATTGCAATTTCCTAAAAAAATTCCCCACCTCTATCTCCCAATCCACATAACCGTCTTGAGAAATGAGGATACATCCCTTTTCCCCTTCCCGTTGCCACACCTCAACTACCCAAGCATCTTCGGCAATGATTATAAAAAACATATCAAGAAAAGGAAAAGTCACCATACCATTTATCTTTCCAAAATTTCACCCTCTACCCATTGCCCACCTTAAACCCGAGCTTCTTGTTGCAAGTCTCCCACACTCCCACTTCGTACATTTTCTTCACTGCTCTTCTACATCCCTCTTTCTCTTCTTCCTCATGTTTCCTTGTAATCACTTTCTCCTAAAGGGATTCTCTCTTTTGCGGCAAATCTCCCACACCATTACCTAAGAGTTTTACCAAGATTAGACAGAGTTCTAATGATCAAAACCCTTTCCCCCTTGTGTATGCAAACTATCAATCAATTTACCCGATGGGGCTTTTTCTCCATAGCACCTCCTCCCCAAAGGATGTCCCTCTGAATCTTTTCCAACTTTAAGTTTATCTTTTTTAAGATAACAAATAACGACATGAAATAAGTTAGGAGCCTAGAGAGAGTGATTTTTATTGGTGTTAATCTCCTCCCCCTCCACCCCCCAACCCACCCATTTTTGATAAGTACTATCTTCTTCACACAACAAGCCATTTTTTAAATATTTCCTTTGCATATCTCCAACCCGAGAAAATCTAAAAGGGGCTCCTAATGGCAAAACTAGATAACTAGTGAGGAGGGTGCCCACCTTGCATCTTAGAACCCTAGCAAGGTCTTCTACATCAACAAACAACCCCACTAGGATCAATTCCCTATTCTTTAAATTAATTTTCAATCTTGAGATTACCTCCAACCACATGTGAACTTAACTCAAATGTTCTACATGCTCTTAACTGTCATCACAAAGGATACGTGCATCATAAGCAAATAGTTGATGGGACAACACTACATCTTCTACTTTTCCACTTACTGGAAAACCCACTAAGAAGCCACCTTCCTTGGCCATGCTCAGGATATGAGAAAGTCCCCATGGTCATAATTAAAAGGTATAGGGATAGCAGGTCTCCCTGCCTCAAACCTCTATTACTTTGGAAAAGACCTGATGAGGTACGCCATTAAACAATACAAAGAAGCAAGTCATAAAAGTGCACAACTTAATCTACCTTATCCACTTAAAGCCAAATTTCATTCTTTTCAAGACTACTATTAGAAAATCCTAATTAGTATGATCATACACCTTCTCAATATCTAGCTTACATATGAACCCACTTTCAAAGCTTTTCAACCTTTAATCAATTACTTCATTTGTTATGAGGATCACATCCAATATTTGTCTACCCTCCATTAATGCATATAGCATAGCTGAAACAACCTTGCCCACCACTTTCTTTAGTTTCTTAGCTAGACTTTTGCTAGAAGCTTATAAAGCCCTCCAACCAAACTTATTGGTCTAAAATCTCTTAAATCTTTAGCATCCTTTTTCCTTCTTTTTTTTTGAAGGGGTGGGGGGATAGCACAATAAAAGTGAAATTGAGGCTTCTTTCCAAAGAGCTTAGCTCAAAGAACTTTGTAAAAAAACCCATTATCTTGCTATTCACAAACTCCCAACTGAGATGCCAGAAAGTCATGGCAAAACCATTTAGCCTAAGGGCTTAATTCCCATACAAACTTGAGAGGTCTAGAAAGCCTCCTCCTCAAAGAATGGAGACTCTAGGAACTCTTAAGTCTTCCCTATCCAAAATATCAAACAACATCCCATTTCTATTCAGTCTCCAGTCCCCTAACTTGGAAAGAAGACTATGGAAACAATTTGTCATTCTTACCTTTATATCTGCATCCTCCGATAACAATTTGTCATTTTTTAGCCAAAGAGTTTCTTCATTTACAAGCATTAGTCATTTTATGGAAGAACTTTATGTTTTTATCTTCCTCTTTTAACCATAACTCTCTTAATTTCTGTCTCCAAAAGACTTCTTCCATTGTTTCTCACTTACTAAACTCCACTGCCTCCCTCCTAACCCAACCTTCTGAAAGAACCGCTTCCCTTTAGGATTATTAATAATGAATTTAATTTAACATACATTACATGTTTTTGCTAAATATGTCCAAACTATACCAAAATAAATAAGCACTCCTAAGATTTATTAGACGAGCAACACATCAACCCATTGAGGGAAAATTGATCAACAACTTAAGAAGGTGCTAAGACATAAAACAATCAAACTAGCATGTTGAGAAAATAGTCACTTCTAGGTTTCCATTCATAGAGGGGAAAAAAGAAGCTTGTTTATCATAACTCGACATTAGGTAGGATAGAGAACATGTCAAACAAGCATGAAAACTCTACAAAAACAATTAAGCCATACAGCAATATCAGATACAATATATTGCCTTTCAAATCACAATGACTTTGTTCAAATAAATATTATTAATACAATTATCAAGCAGCATGACAAGAATCTTCACATAAATATGCTCTTTGAGTCTACCATTAGAAGCAAAAAAAGTGGATCAGTCCAAAAAATTTACACAAACAAAAATAAGCACCCTCATCATTGTGAATAGATAAGAGTTGAATTTTTCAAAAATGCAGAAACACAAATTTGAGAAGCTTACCCTTCAGCAATTGCAGTCTTTCCAACACCAGGCTCACCAATAATGACAGGGTTGTTCTTTGTTCTCCTAGATAATATCTGGATACAACGCCGAATTTCATCATCTCGTCCTATTACAGGATCTAGTTTTCCACGTCTAGCAAGTTCAGTCAAGTCATTCCCATATTTTTCCAGTGCTTGGTATTTTCCTTCAGGGTCTATGTATAATAAATTGAACACGTGTGAATGAACAGACTAACAAAAGTAACCCCAGGAGCAACCAAAAGACATTTTTTGAAGCATGTGCACACATTACAGGCAGCAAAGGTTAATGTAAAAGAAAAATAGCTGTAATATTTCACATAAAGGATACACGAAGCATGATTATGACTAGAAAAGATGATAAACATGATTGTCACTAATTTTTTAGTCAATACCACAACCCCATGTTCCACTTTTTTATCACCTTGTATGGTTTAAATATTAACTCAACCAATAAACCTTCATGAAATTTCTAATCAATAATTTCCTCATTAGCACCTTAAAGAAACAGCTCCACCCATCCACTCATTATTAAAACTTAATTCAAACCACTACAAGAGGCTATGCATATCTTCATGCCATAACCTAAGAAAAGCACACACTCTTAATCAAGTTATTAAAACCACAATTTAATCCTGTCTCCTGCACAGAGTTTTGTGTTCTATAGTGAAGATCCAAGCACAACAAAGGAGAGTAATAATCTACAATATTTGCCCCAACCTTAAAAGGAGGAGGGTTGTGGTATTTAGATAGCAAAACTTTCTGCGACTTGCACCTCTAAAGCTTTAAAATCTAGAGCATTGATGCTACTAAGTGTCCACTCTTTTAGATCGAATAATATGGTGAGATAGGCACTTGTCACCCCTTCCTTTATCTCAATCTCCTCAAAGAACCAATCCCTGTTAATTTTAATTCTAGCCATGCAATTCCTCCTCCTATGAGCATTAAGCATTTTATGGTATTTAGTACTTCTATCCCTCTCTTTAAGCTACATCTCCCTAAATTTCCGACTCTATAAGGTTTCTTCAAAAAAGAGTCCACTTACTATATAATCCTCCCTGGCTATCCTTCTTGCATCAACCTCCTCAAGGGAAAGGACCCCCCCTCCATCTCCTTCCCAAAACCTAGTCTCATTGAAGGCCAACTTCTTCCTAATGGAAGCATTACCAAACCTCTTTATTCCAACTCTTCAAATCAGATTTCAATGCCTTAAGTTTTGCAGCCAAAACCAAGCTAAAAGTTCCTCTAAAATTGTACCCTACCCCATCCATCACCCTTGAAGGTCTTTGAAACCCTTCTCCTTCAACCACATATTTTTGAACCTAAAAGGAGTAGCATCATTCCTCATACCTCCTCCAATATAATTGGAGAATGATTTGACATGGGCTTAGGCAGAATACACGGAATCACACCATTAAAATGGCTTTCCCAAGCTTCAGACACCAAAAACATATCTAATCTCGATGAGGATTGATTGTTCCAACCCCACACTCCATGTAAAAAAAAAAACAAAAAAACAAAGACCCTAACAGTGGAAGGTCACACAGTTCCAGCTCCTTAATGACCTCTTGTAAATCTTCTGATATCTGAAGACACCCCTACTACCTCCATTACATTCCCACAAGAGTCTAACAATGTTGAAATCCCCTTCAACGCACCACAGGTCTATCCACACACCCTTGATGGCTACCAGTTCTGCCCAAAAATCTTCTCTTTTCTTCCCTAAAGGGGGTCCATACACCCTTGTAAAACCCAAACAAAATAGTCCTCACGCTTTTAAAGCAACATGAAATCGAAAATTCACCTACATTCATACCCACCAACTCCAAACAACACCAAAATTCTCTTATCCCAGAAAACAAGCACCCCGCCACCAGCACCCTTAGAATTCATAACCCCCACTCTAAAAATCTGCCCACCCCAAACTCCATACTAATGTCCTCAACATCATCTATACTTTTGTTTCTTGCAAGCATACCAAGTCTGCCTTTTGTGGACAAATCAAAGACTTAACAAGCTTCCTCTTGTCACTGTCATCCCCCCCTTCCCTCCAAATATTCTAAAAGATAATTTTTATCTTCATTTACAAACCGGTACTACGTCCCAACTTCCTTCCCACTGCTTGTTGCCCCCATATAGTTCATTGCGCACTCCAAATTTTAATTCTCGTTTGAATTTTGAAGAGACTTTTTTCCTCCTCTTACCAACCTCTCATCTCTTTACTTCCTTTCTGGCTTTCAACTTTCTAAGGAGAGAAAATCTCAGTCTCATATGCCTCTGTCGGTAGGCCCAAACACTTACTGAACACAACCAAACTACTAGAGGACCAATCTTCCATAGGGAACTCATCCCTTGAAGTTTCCCCAACAATCGATCTCCCTTGCCAAACCTCCACCTGCATATAAACAACATCTGCTTTGGCTACAAGAGTTGTAAATCCTCACCAATCCTTTTTTTTTATATAGGTAAATCCTCACCAATCTTTAAATGTGCCTCTTAATTAGGACACCAAACAAAGAGAGAAAGGTTATCAACAGGAACTCTTCAAAGTTACCTTCAGCATCATTTTGGCTTAGAGTTGGGTCTACCTCCCTTTAAAAGATGGGAAGAGTCAACAAAGTGTCCACTGATAAATTAGTGTTACAAATGAGCTCCTTAGGTAATATGAGTTAAATAGGTATTAAAGGATTTATTCAAGATCAAAGATGTGAGATTATATGAGCTTTTTCTAGGAAAGCTGGGTTGCTAGTAACTATTAAGGCGGAAATGATTGCTCAAGAGGACCAGGAGCAACCAAACTAATGGTAAAAGAGGGACCCCATTAGAATTTTGTCTTGGGTGACTAGTAGTCATAAAAATTATCATGGGTATTGATTGGATTGAACTTTTTCCCTTGAAAGACTGGATCAACTAGTCAGGAAATCAATAAGTTGGCCAAGTGGGAAGCCTTTTCTCTTGTGGTTTGTTGGGTATCTCATACCCATCTAAGTTTTGATGCTTTGTTTCCTTAGGTATGAGAAGCCGTAGGCTTTCTACAGCTTTATTTCCTTAGGCATGAGAAGACAAAAGCATTCTACTACAAAGACTTTTGTTTTCCTTTTACGCTTTTTAAGGGTTTTCCATCCTTTTTTCTTTACATTTTTGTTTTTGTCTAATGGAATACAAGTATTGTTTCTTATCTAGAAAGAGAACCAAAACCCAAAGGATTGATGCCACCTTACAATAAATGGAAAAGAATATTATCAATTTGATTCCTTCCTTGCACATGATATATCTATTATGAGATTTTAGCTAATACGTACTAAATAAGTGGTCCATGATAAGTAATTTACCCTTTACCTGGCTATCAAAAAATTATAAAAAAAGCAATTCATCTTTCACCACCAAGCAAGAAGGAAGTAATGTCAATAGAAGTCGAAGAACCCCACAGCCCCCTAGATGGAAAATCTATGCCCCAAATTGGCCATAGGTTCAAAAAATGATTTGACCACATCACTCTAAACTCCTTAGATTGTCACTCAACATAAACAATACCATACGTCTTACCTCCTTAGAGTGCCAATCCACAAAATCACAAAATCAATACTGTACTATAACACAACCACCTTCGACCACACTCCCTTTCGTTTCAAACCTCCATAACCATTTATTGATGACAACTTGATCAAAGAACAAAAACAACACCCAAAACACCAATACACTCTACAAAGCAAATCATTTCAACACACAACGCTCACAAACTTGCTAAAGTTCTTTTAATCAATCTAAACTTGACTGCACTCCCTTCCTTCCACCCAATCTTCAGAAAGGAAATCCAAGATAAGATATGAAAATCATTATTCTTATTAATCAAATTCACCATGACTGGAACTTTAGAATTAGTTCTTTAACTTACAAGTTTCAAGTTATATACTTTGCATAAAACTAATCTAGATATTTTCATAGACTTATAGTTTTCATTCAGATTTGAGGAATCCTACTTGTTCACTAGGCCCTTTTTTCTTTCATGTAATGTTACCATATTAGAGAGAAATCATACTAGGGCATGGACTATACTTTGATCAGTAACTCTCTGATTTCCACGAACTGCTGAGACAGCATCTTTCAAATCTTTTTCACTGAGCTGGAGGTTCTGAAATAGTTGCCGCCCAAACCTTGCATCTGAAAGGAATCCCAACAACAGGTGCTCTACAGACAAGAAGTTATCTCCCATTTCTTTCTTGTGTCTTCTTGCCTTTTCCAATAGGGACCTGAGATTTGTACCCAATATAGGGCCACTAGTATCACCTACCACCTGTCGCAGCAAGACAAAATGTCTTTCAAAATGATTATGAGCATTTTCTTGTTCCAACATTTTTCTTAGATACATACCTTGGGTTGTTGATCTATAAAGTCATCTGTAGCCTGCAAAACTGATGTATTGTCAAGCCCAGCCTTTGTAAATATTCTCCGAGCCAAGCCATCCTTCTGCTCCAAAAGAGCTTTCATTAAATGCTCAGATTCAACAATTTGTTGTTTACTAAGTCGTGCCGCATCAACAGCATCAACCATTCCTTCCCATGCCATCTCAGTGAACTCTGACTGATTAATCTGACAAAAGAAACAATGAAGAACAAATTAATCTGATAAAACAAACAATCTACGAGCTGACACCACAGAATACAGTTTTCTCGGGCGAGATGGAAACCATAAATGTGGGAGAAATATGAATTGGCAATATACACATAATCGCATACACAGAAAGAAAATGTAGCAAGATATTCGATAAGGTTAATTGGATAGGTCAATTATCCAGTTCGATTAACAAGAATTGAGAGTGTTATCTAATTTCGCTGAAATCATTCTCACACATCCCTATCCCAGCTCCTCTAAGCAAGTTTTTTTTTTTTTAATAGACAAATAGAACAAAATGCATTAACAAAGTGCCCAAGGAAAATAGGAGACAGTCAGTAACATTCCATTCAGCTAAATTCCATACCAGTTCAACACAAATAAAAACAAATTCCACATTTTCTCATCAATGTTCCCGAGAAACAAACAGAACAGAAAACCAAGGCAAGATCAAACTAAACAACAAAGTCCGAAAACGCAAAAGAATAAATGGTTAAAACCTGATTAGCGTTATCATAGGACGAATAAAACCTGCGACCGAACCCATTACCAACGAGATTGTTCACCGACTTCACAAACACAGGATTCTCTGCGCCTCCGCCTACAACTCGAATCAAAGGGACACAGACGGACCGTCCGACCGCAGCCGGAGCGGAGAGTTCACAGGCCCGTCCGAGTACGGAGCGGTACCTATGGAGAGACCTGGTGAGCCGGAAGGCTCTGGATGCCATGTGAGATTGAGTTAGTGACTTTTACGACTTTTCGTTTTTTGGGCTTCGGAGAAATGTGAAGCTTGGTAAACGTCTGTTATTTATAGGGCTGTCGTGAATTTCTGTTTGTCTCCTGGGAAATGAGAATCGGTGAGAAAACGAAGCTTGTAGAAGAGAGTCTGACCGTTACTGGATGTTTCTGGATGTTCATCTGGAGTAGCAACTTGGGAAACAAATCACTTTTTAATAATACAGATTGAGTATTGGAATATTTTTTATTTTTTCAAAAAAGTGAAAAACAGAAAATCATAATCGAAAATAAGTTTGCACAATATTTTTCCATTTTAATTTTCTATAAAATATAACTCAAAAAATAGACTGCTTAATGTCTGTTTAGTAACTGCTTTCATAAATGATTTTGAAAAACGGTTTTTAAAAATAGTTTTTAATTTTTTTTAAATAAAAGTCTATTTGAAACCTGAAATATTTTTAACTTATTTTTAATATTTTTAAATATATTTTAAAAATAATTTTTATATATAATATTTTATTTTTAATAATTCTATATGAAAATAATAAAAAATAAAATATTTATCTTAAAACGCTTTATTTTGTGTTCTTAAAAATAAAAAATAAAAAGTAGTTTTTAGTTGTAAAATATATTTTTCATTTTTTGTTCTAAAAAACAAAAAATTGTACTAAAAAACAATTTCTAAATAAGCTCTAAATATCATTTTGATATTTTCAATTTTTTTAATAATTAAAAATCATATTTTTTAAAAAATAAAAATAAATAAAATCAAACAAAAGTTTGTGGCCCTATGATATAAAAGGATGTAAATATAGTAAATATAAAAAATATCAATATAATAAAATAATATTATTTAAAATCAAATATTATGTTAAAACATGAATAAAATGTTATATTATTTCATATAATATGAATAAAACTTTATTTCATACATGTATGTTAAAATATGGAATTTTTTTTAAACCCAAGATGTGTTTAATGTTGTTTTTTTTGCCCTACGCATGGTATATATAATTAAATTAAAAATAATTTAGTTTTAATTTTCAGCACATGTAAAATAATAAATAAAGCTACTTATCAACAAAATAGGTTATAAAAATTATGCCCTATCTAAATTTTTCATTAAGATGTGAACGAAAATAAGTATATGTAAATGGGATGAAATCGAGATGAGAGTGACTTATTTTGAACCCATTTGGTTCTCATCCTCAATAACTATTGGAATTGTAATCTCCAAAATCTTAAACTTTCTAATTATCTAGATACATTTTAAATTTTTTATAATTATTTTTAACTTTAGTAATATAAAAATTATATATTTATTTCTAATTAATTCACCCATTTGAACAATGGACCATGACCTAGTAACTTTTATATCCCATCGGATTAATTTACAAGATATTCATGACTATTCCTTATTTGATTAATTAAATTTTAAATTAATTGAAATATATAATAAAATTGCATAATTTTTAATGTGGATATGAAAGAGTCTCATAATTTTTAGCATAATAAAATGTCATTAATTCTCATATTTGGATAACAATGATAAGAATGAAATCAAGAATGATTTCAAATAAAATAAAATTCCACTTATGAGTGGAATTTTAATAAATGCAGTATTTTGATTCTATGACACAAATTATTTTTTTAAAACTTTTTTCAAAAGTTAAAAACCAAAATATTTTTTGAATAAGTTGTTTGAAAAATAATTTTTTACTTTGATTTTGTGAAAAAAAAAATCGCAAATTCAATTTATATAATACAAAATAATTTTAATTAAAGTATTATTTAAAATGAAATAATTTTTTAATTAAAAATAAAATTTAAAAACATTTGATAATAAAATATCAATAGCAATATTATGATGAAATCATAAATTATATTTTTTTTATAAATATTATAAAAATATAGACACTAACATGTTATAAAGCATAATTGATTTATTTTGTTAAAAATAAACAATAATAATTTTGAATTAATAATTGTTAATAATATTTCTAAACCTTATTAAACTTGTGACTTTATGTTTAAAAATCATTTTTCAATAACAACTAAATAATGGTATCAATTTTTAAAAATAATTTTGTTTTTAAATCACAATTCCAAATAGGTTTTTATTATTTAGCAAAAAACTTTTAAAGATGTTGTGTTTTTAAATGAAAATAAAAAGTTATTTTAAACTATGTATAGTGTGAATTTTTTATTAGAAATAAAAATAAAAATTATTTTGAACTATATTTACGGGTATTATTGTTAATTTATTTATTTTTTTCATTCTTATTTATGTTATTGCTTAACATTGAAATTGAATCAAATAATTATTCCAACTTTATATTCTTATATGCATCCAAACATAAGTATTTGAATTACCAAATTCATTCTTATTAAAGGAGAAATGGGAATTGAGAGAAAATTTTCATTCCCATATACTAAACATGGCCTAAAGTCAAGGGTAAGGAAAACTCTATGTTCATCTTTTCGAGTCATAAACCTTGGTTTATCATGGGAGATTGAGGGACCCAACACAACATTGTAACTTATGTAACATTGTAATGCTAAAGATTCATTTGAGAGTAATTTTGATTAAAACACTTTTAGATTATAATACATTTTAAAAATGATTTTTAAAAGAGTCACTCATCAAATAATTTTCCATAATCATTTTACCTAATTCTTCATTTTTTTAAAGTGATTTTTAAAATTTGACAAATATTTAGAGTGCGTTTGATAATGATTTGAAGAAATGTTTTTAGTTTTTCTAATACTTGAAAAATAAAAATTTGGAAGTGTTAGAAAAACTAAAAACACTTTCTAAAAGCAGTACAAAATGCACTCTTAGAATGCGTTTGATAGTGATTTTAGAAAACGTTTCTAACATTTTTAACGCTTAAACGATAAAAAATTGCAAGTGTTAAAAAAGTTGAAAACACTTCTTAAAACCACTATCAAACGGACTCTTAATCTGAACAAGAAAGGAAAATGCTTCAAATGATTAGAAAGTGCTTCTAAGCCTCTCAAAATCACTCCAAACAGGCTCTAATCATCCTTTCCCGGATTCACTTCTCTTGCCATCATCTAATAGTTGTAAAACAATGTTGAACTCTCAAATCTCTTAAAATATTATCACCTATAGACAAGGTCTACCTCCAACCATTTCAGTAAGCTGTCCACCTTCTTCATATGCAAAGTCGATTTTCACAAAAGGTACCCTGCAAGAGCCTGAGAGAGTTATGTTTGATCTTGAAACATTCAAACCCAAAGACACTGAAAGCCATGGTTATGAAAAAACATATACATTTTCTCATTCAAGAAAACTCAAAAACAGTCGCAACATTTCCGTATGGTTGGATAGTATTTGTGTTAGCTTTTACATCTTTGTATAAGGCTATAAGCACTTCACACTTAGCATCCTCACTCAGAAGATGGGGAAAATACCACACCAATGTTCTAAATATAGACAAAGCAGGTTGTCACATAAATGCTTCTAATCATTGAAGTTCCAAACAGAAGAAGATCAACCAACTATGTACAACAATCTTCAAACTGGTTATCGGGGTTTTCTGGAGGTCCGTGTTCTGCGAACAGATTTTGTCCATCTCATGGATTCGTTCATGCCACTGTTGCTGCTATAATTGGTGCACCTTCTCTCTCGAAGATTCCACTTCTTATCAGAACTCATAGTGCCTCCGCTTGATCTTCCAGACTCAGCCTCAATTTGAGTACGTTTGTGATCAGCATGTGGCCCACTAGGTGCAAAACTGAGCAAAATCTCTGCTGCAATGTTTTCTCGTACTCTCTCCAGGGTTGATTTATCTTTTAGGTCCTCACCGATGGATGTTACAAGATGTTCATTGGAGTTTGTGATGGTTTTAGGATCACCATTTGAACAGTTGTCCATGTGCTTGATTTCAGAAATGGTAGAGGAGAAAGAAGGTTTAGCACCATCCTCAGCCAGGAGCAGTTCTTCAAGTTCAGACTCAGTGGCTTCACCTCTGCCCTGGCTTGCATGGCCTGCCTCACTATAACCATCACCAAATCCAGGCGTGTCCTTCACATGCATGCTAGTTTTATCATCCTGACAGCTCTTTGTATCTTGGGACTCTTGGGAATGAACACTATTGCTTCCATTACCCGAGCCATTGGAATTCTCAGTACCCAAGTCATTGGAATTTGCATTTCCACCATCTTTGCTTTTTGGAGGGCTGGGCAAAGAAAATGGGTGAGAAATTTGCTTTCCAGAAATTGAGTTTGTTTCTGAGGACCGTGATCCTTGGACAAGGAAATTTTCAAGATCTTTAGTTTCACTTGGCACTGGTTCCAGGGTTGAAGAACCTACCGAGAAAATGAGAGGATTTTTAGAAAATGAAGCTCCACAAATATAACCATTCGGCTGTTCCCCCAATTTCAGGTGAGTTGTTGCAACCATACTTTCACCTTCTGGATGTTGATGTAATTGCTTCAAAACTTGAACACTGCTGTCAGTGACTTGCTCTGTGGTTCTCTCAAGATGACCTTTCTCTGATTCAACAGGATTTAACCCCTTGGTCATGAGAACCAATAATCCCTGAGAAGAGGTAAAAAAATGTAAGACAACGACTAAGCTTTGAATATGGCAACAAAGACATCAAAAGTTTTGCTACTTTTAGTCAGAAGTAAAAATCAACCTAAAGTTGGGTGATCATAACCCAACTACTCGAAAAACATTGCATAAGATACTTGAGTTGGTTTCTGTTATCTAAATTTGATCCATTCAAACAGTTCGGCTTAAGCAAGGATACATATAAAAGTTTCAAAGAGAGAAGGAAGACCCAAAAGATAAAGGAAACTTTTAGTTTTATCATAAGCTCCTCTTTCTTGCAAACACTGAAAGAAAAAACAAAAAAGGAAACTAGCACTATAAAAAGCTGTGAGTGGAAAAAGTTTACATAAACACTTCAAACGCTGCACCCAAAGAAAAAGAAAAGAAAAGAAAGGAAAAACAGTCCATAGCATGGTGTTTATGACACTAAAAAATAGATTTCTTGTAAAATATAGACGGACATCATCTGTACCCTCAAGAGTTGAATATAGCAACACATTGCAAGGTACAAGACATCAAACAGATGAGCTGACAAGACAAAGGCTATCCAGGAATTAACACACAGAACAATTGGCCAATAACTGGACTATATGAATGACTGCCTCCTACACAAGCAGGTTTATTCCACCTTCCACACTAACCAATAAAAAAAAGAGAAAAAATAGTATGCATGATTGGAGAATTTTGTGGTAGTAAGCTTTGTTTGGGAAGTGTTTTCAGAATTAGTTTTTGAGAATAGTTTTTTAAAATTATTCTACGATGTTTTGTAGAACAAAAGTCTATTTAGAGTTTGAAATGTTTTTAATATGTTTTCTATGTTTTTAAATATGTTTTAAAAAATAACTTTTGTATGTAGTGCTTTATATTTAATCATTATTCATATTTATATAATTATATTCTAAAACAACACTCTAAAAACAAATGAAAACACCTAAAAACAACTAAAAGACGTTATCTGAAAACACCTTCTCTAAAAACGCCTTGTTATCCATTTTCTGGTCGTCAAACATATTTTCCTATTTTTTTGTTTTGGAAAATAAAAAACTGTTGTAAAATACAATTGTCAAATAAGGCCCAAGTCTCTCTAAACTTCCACAAATAGAATCTATTTCCAGATTTGACCAAAGCTTATCCAATTTCAATGATTATACAAGAATGATCAAAGCAATAAACTAGTGAAATCAGTAATTAAATCATGCATGATACATAAGCTATGAGATAAAGACGCAACCTGATGATGCAATGACATTTGCTTGTCCATATGAGAAAGAGTTGAAGGGCTCGAATCCTGGCATGCATGGAAGTTTCCGACTCCAGGTGTATACTTCAGTGGAAAATCTTGTGACGTTGTGCTATGAGTAGTGTTATTTAGATTCTGAAGGACTGTAGCATACTTCTTAATATTAGTACTATCAACTTTGCCTTCTGAAGACCCATCACAATCTTGATTGATTTCCTTCCTTGGAACCAATAGGATTCTCAAGTCTGATTCTCCTTGCATCTGCTTTGAACTTGGAGAATCCACTTGACTGAAAGAGATTTTGGCTCCAAGAAAAGAATTTTCATCTTTGTACAGTGTTCTTTTAGACAAAATTGAGTTAGCACCTGGCATGTCAGAACATTTTGACACAACCTGGATCTCAGACTCATCCATATAGTCTTCTGGGAGTCTTTCAAGATCAAAGTTTCTTATTGATTTGCTCTGAGCAGTGTGGGAAGTTTTGAGTCCTCTGCTGTCTGTCCATAATGAACCACAGCCTTTAAACCCATTCATTGCACTAAAAGGTTGCAAAGAAAGAGCAAGTGATTCTTCTTTGTCAGCTGCAACAGGAACATAGGCAGGCCTCAAAGGCTTCCCTTCCAGAACAGAACCACTGATTTGACCATCCGCAAATGCAAGTTTTTCAGAACTAAATGCCAGAAATTGGGCTTGAGAATAAATTTGTTTCTGTCTTTCTTGCATTGCTGATTTTTGGATACTGTACAGCTTGTGCAGTGCCTGAACCTGCAACAAGTGGAAATTGATAAAATTAGAAATCAACTTGTAATGCCGTCAAAACTTTCATGATGAAAATAAATCTCCCAACCATCCAGACATTTTAAGAACTTTCTCAATAACCAATTCCCTGAAAACCCTGAGTGCCTTTTTATCTGAAATTCCTGAATCTTTGTCAATGTCAAGAGTTCATAATATCATCTTTTGGTTTATTTTCCATCTAGGCATAGATTATTATCTAGGGGTTCCTAAACCTTTCTGGAACAAGTTTTTAAATACAAAACAGCACTCTTGGTGGCGTATCCATTTGAGGACTATCAAATTTAATCTAGAAGGAAGTGGAGGCACCTCCCAAAAGAAAATTTTGAGGGCAGAGATTGGGTGAAGTAGGTGATATAATTGTTCAACAACCAAATAGTTCTGTTGAAGAGCTTGCTTCTCAATTTTCTATTAAGATTGGACTAATGCACCAAAATTAACAGTAAAACCAAAAGCAACGAAGGGGTCCATCTTTTAGCAATCTAGTAACATTGGTTAATGCAGTAATAAAGAAATGGAAAAACATGATCAAAACAGGAAAATAACGGGTTTGGATTCAACAGACATCAGCCCAGCACCAGTGGGCCATTGCTAACACATTATACTGTGTACTATCACGGTAAAAATCCATCATCATACAACCATACTCCTTCAAGAAATAGAAAACACATTTCCCGATCCCAAACCTTCATCTTTGACATGCAATAATTAGATCCAATTTATTAATATCTACCAACAGCAACATCCAAATGGCATTATCAAGTGAAAAAATAGGATCCAGAACAAGAAAGTCTTAGTAAATTCAAGAACCCATTTTGCAAGCTTCTGATCAGGCTCATGTGTAAAAACAGAAGAATTCCAAACCTGTTCCTTGAACAACGCCTCATGTTGCATCATTGTGTTTCTTATTTGCTCCATGTATTTTTTGGAATTGTTCTGCAGATGTTATTCAAGACTGTCATACACTTCATCCGTAATTTTCCATTTCCACATGGATGTCATTTAACCTCCAGCAGCAAAGTGATACCAAGCATATAATTATTTTAGTATCTGAAAAAATGACACATTGTAGCCAGTGTGAAGAGCTGCATACCTGGAATGTTAAGCCAAGGCATAAGTTATCGAATGATGGAAGTTCTAAAAAGAAATGCAGATTACACCTGTTCTCGAGCAAAGTGCTAAAACCTTTCATCCTCTGCCCCACTGCCTGTCTCCATGTCTGCTCCGAAATAACCATTGTTCAATGGGGTTGACAACCGATCAACTATTGGTTGTTTTAGCCAATGGTGGCATGGATGACAGACACAGAGAGACAAACTTGAGCAAGAAGACGTGCAACCTGCCCTAGTAAGGTTTTTTCCCAACCCTAAGGTTTTGTTTGGTCACATGGAATTGGAATTGGAGGTCCTGATTCAGATTCCTCTCTTTAATTGCTTTAAGAGAAAGAAGAGGTGCAACCTTCCCTATCAAGATTTTTTGCCAACCCTAAGGCTGTGTTTGGTCACATGGAATTGGAACTGGAATTGGAGGTCCTGATTCAGATTCCTCTCTTTAATTGCTTTAAGATAAAAAAATTTAAACTCTACATCTTGGAAGTCCAAATCAAGTCCACTTCTGCACAACCAAACACAGCCAAGACATGCATGCTTATCAAACAAAGCAATGACAATGATCACAAAATGCCTGCAAGAATCAGCCATTTATCTTATCATTGAATTCAAAAACCACAACAATTACAACAAACTCTATAAAATAAAATAAGATTTATCACCTACGGCATTTATTAATCTTCAGAACTGGAATTACCTTAATTGGAATGCATTTGGTTGCCAAGAAAGTGTAGAAAATCTTTTTAAAAAAAATTAATTATATTTTCTTACCAAATTTGAACCAACAAAGATTCCCAAAAAAGAAAGAACACAAATATCAAGCTAAAACCTCTCACAGAACATACAATTTAATAAGGATGAAAAATGTAGGAAACGAAGGAGGAAAAATAAAATTAAAAAAGTAAAAATCCAATCTTCAGGTTATAACAAGAGTACACTCACTCACTGTGCCTCCTGGCTCCTACCACCATTAAGACCTAAATTGAGCTGTCTCAATTCTTCTCCTTTTTCTTCTTCTGGAAACTAAAGGAACAAGAGGGAAGCCGAAGGGATCACAAATTTTCTATCGTTTTCCTCTGCTTGGTGAGGTTTCTAGCGAACCAAACAAGGTGAGGAAAAAGAGGGAAGTACCTGAAAGTTTAGCAGATCTGGAGTGCAAGCCTGCTATTCGTGGGAAGAGTCCCATTTTCAGAGAAGAAGAGACAGAGAGAGATATTTGTGAGAGAGAGAAGGGAAGGTTTCGGTTTGCCCTAGGGCTTCGGGCAAATGAAGGGGCAACACGTGTTGGACTTTGTCGGAGAAATATCAAAGTCGATTCTCTGATTGGCTGGCGCCCGTTTGGATTTGTCTGCTCAGATATTGTGTGTTTTCTTAGGAACGGGTTGATGGTTGATGGGCCTTTCATTGTGGGCCTATTTGTACCATCATTATGCGATCTAATAAAATGTCATTTAGCTTAATGGAGAAAGTTAACATAATCTATTTTTGATTAAGAAAACTTAGGGTAAAAAGTTTTAATAATCGAATGCTTTCATTGAGAGTCGAACTCAAGACCTCCCGCTTACTAAACGGGTGCTCTAACCAACTGAGCTATGAAAGCTACAGGAGTGAGACCTACATATTAAATTAAATTACTTTTAAATTTTAAATTCTTTAGTCATACCATAAATTAAAGCAATAAATCTAGTTTTTTGGACTTTTTGTGTTCATTAAAACTTAATACTTATTACTTAATAACTTAAAATAATTTTAAATTAAATTATACTTAAATTTATTTAAAACTTATTACTTAATTCTTACTTTAATTATTAAGCTTATTTAATAAAATTAACTTAAAATTTATTTTAAATCATTACATTGACTCATAAATTATAATTTAGGTAAAGGAAGTCGAATAATAATAGAGGTCGTTGAATAGCAAAAGGGATAGTGGAAGTAACTATGCTAAATGAAGGTAAAAAGATAAAATAAAAATAATAAGATAATTTGTTTTATTTATTACTTAAAATTATATTATTAAGTTATTTTATCAAACATATTTAATTTATCTAATAACTTAAATTAAGCTATTTAGTCACTTTAAGTTTTTAAGTTGGTTTATTAAACACCCACTAAGTTCATTTCTTAACTTTTTTATATTTTTGAAAATTTTATTTTCAAATTTTTAATTATAATAAAATTAAACGTATTTTATAAATAAAAAAATAAATATTCTAGCTTTATATAGTTTGTTTTTGTTATAAATTAAGCCCTTTTTATTTTATGTGTTAAAAACGAAAATTTGAATACAAATAAATTAGATTATTTTCTATTTAATTATATCTGTATGTATAATTGAGATGGACCAATTCGGGTTTTGAAAGAAAAAAAAAATCTCAAACACATCCCTAATAATTTAGTTATTTCCTAAACCCTTCATTAAGGAGAAGTACCAAAATAATTCACTCATCGTCATCCATATTTTAAATTAGTTATTTGTTTTGCATCTTCAAAAGACTTAATTGCATAATTTGACGAACCATAATTTTTCCAAAATGTACGTTGTGTTATTGAAACAAATAATAAATAAGATATATAATATTTTTAGTTAAAATTTTTAAAAATAAAAATAAAATATCTTAAGACTAGCATTTAAAATATATTTTAATTATAAGTACTAAAAATGTATTAATATTTATAGATCAAATTAATGATTACTTGTATAAAAACATTATTAATTTATTTAGCTATTATTTCTATTAATTTAACTATAAAGTTTCTAATTAACATTCATTAAATACATCAAAATATGAAAAATTATTGAATAGGTGGGGCCTCCAGGTGAAAATGACCTAGAAGGATTATTCAACTTGATAAGTTATCTTAAAGGTAAGAAGAAATTGTGAAAATTCTTTCAAAGATCAAGATCCTGTTTGGTAACTGTTTTTTAAAATAGTTCTGAAAAATAATTTTTAAGAACAATTTTTTAAAATTTTTTTTTGATGTTTTGTAGAATAAAAACCAGTTTGAGAATTTTAAATGTTTTTAGTCAGTTTTTAATATTTTTAAATATGTTTTTAATATTTTTTAAAATAATTTATATGTCTTGATTTTTATTTTTAATCATTATATATGTTTTCAT
Organism: Vitis riparia; assembly: GCF_004353265.1. NCBI lineage: Eukaryota > Viridiplantae > Streptophyta > Magnoliopsida > Vitales > Vitaceae > Vitis > Vitis riparia. The sequence continues at coordinate 5,722,596 of NC_048434.1, read as the reverse complement.
AATTATTTTTTAAAACAGTTCTAAAAAAAACAAGTGGAAACAACTCAAAGATGTTATCTAAAAATAACATGTTTTATGTTCTCAAAGATAAAAAACAAAAAACAAACAACGGTTTTTCAATTATTAAACATGTTTTTCAATTTTTTTGTTATAGAAAAATAGAAAACTATTCTCGAAAACAATTACCAAACAAACCTCAATTTTTTTTTTTTAAATTGCCAAAACCACCTTTAAAAATATGGTCAAAATTCTTGGTTCCACTAACATTTTTTATAATATGTGAAGCAGTCAAATGACAATAGTAGTTCAACAAATATGACTAAGTTAAAAGCAAATATGAAAAGTTGATTTGTCATATCAAAATCAGAAATGATGTATATTTGCAGTTGGAATATATTCCTAAAAGGGTGCTCAAGTTATTTTTTGGGAAAATTAAAATACTTCCATGCATACAATTGAACTTGTATGGTTTTGTCAACATAACCATAGCATGGAAGCTTTAGTCAAACAACTTTCACTGTGAAGTTTAGAAATCGAGTACCAATTTTCTTTAAGCAAAAAATTATATTTTTAAAATAAACTAAACCAATATAACAAATAAATACAACTAAATGAACTATTGTAAATCAAAGTTTCTGGAATAGGACAACAGGTAACCCACGGTTTTCTTATTGTTCTTGTATATAATAAAGATATTCAGATAAATAATGCTCTTAATATAAAAGTAAACCCTAAACTAAACATCAAACCTATAAGATACGAAATCCATGGTCCAAGTATCAATAATACAAAATATAACACAAACTATTACAATCTAAAAAAATTATCTTAATGTTTTTTCAAGTTTACATCAAATTGTTCCTCATATTGAAATAAAATTTATTTATCCACAACGGTCATGAATTAGCTACATTGTCATCCATCGATTGGCAAATCGTTTTCCTAACTTCATTTTGTTGTAACATTATCAATCGTGTGAGCACTTTCTCCCTATACTTGCTCATGTTTTCCTTGAGAATAAATAATAAAATATATATATAAAAAATCATTTACTTTATAATCTCATAAACTTGATAATGAATATCTCGCAATCAATCCTACAAATAATAAATAAGCAAATCACGAGTAATTTGCAAAACAAATCTATACAGTTGAAACCTCTTATAGTTTTTTTGTTAGTCACATACAATTTAAAAAAACCAGGTATAAAATTTAAAATAAGTTGAAACTTAATTTTGTTTCATTCAGGAATTTAAAAAGTATAATACCTAAAGTATTATTTGTTGGGCTTCCTCGTATGTGAGGGAGTCGGCCCCAAGTCAACTACATTTAAATAAATAAAAAAATCAGGAAAATAGAAAAAAATAGAGAAAAAAAAAAAAGAAAGAGAAGAAAATTGCATCTCACTGTCCAGATTTTATCAAATAGTTGATCTCGCTTCATCTGTGGTTCGATCGAGTTGAAATTTGGAGAAGAGGTTTGAAATTCAAGTAGCTACAATCTGAACGGTGGATATCAGATTTTGAGCTCGGGAACTGGTGTTACTGCCCATGAATAGTAACAACGTTTTTTTGGGTATACTTTCTCCAATTTTTCTTTGTTTCTTTCACCAAGAGAGATTGTATAATCCAAGACTATATGTGCTCTTGATGTATTTAGCAGCCTCTAGAGATTGAAAGACAGGTGTAACCCATTATTGTTGATAGTGGAAGTTTGAACTAGACTAGGTCTCGTGTTTTTTCGCTTCGCATTGGGGGGGTTTCCACATAAAAATTATGGTGTATGTTGTTACATGAGTTTATTTATTTATTGCTACTAGTTGTTATTACATGTTTAATTTTGCACAAATAAAATGGTAGAAAAATTCTGGTGTTTGTTAGAATATTGTAGATTCACCCCAACAAGTGGTATCAGAGCCAAATTGATTAGCAGTGGGATCTCTTGTGTGAATTAAATGGAGGAGGTTGACAGTGGAATGATTAAACTTACAACTTCCAATTATTCAATTTGGAAAACTATGATGGAGGATATTCTATATTGCAAAGAGTTGTTTGAGCCCATTGAATGCAGGGGTTATAAGCCAGTTATTACAACTGAGGATGAGTGGAAGAAATTAAATGGGAAAACCATTTGACAAATTAGGCAATGGGTTGATCAGAGTGTTTTCCATCATGTAGCCAAGAAAGTTGATGCATATAGCCTTTGGTAGAAATTAGAGAGTCTTTATGAGAGAAAGACCGCACAGAACAAAACCTTTATGATAAGAAGACTTGTGAATTTAAAGTACAAGGATGGTAATAGTGTTGCAAAGTATCTCAATAATTTTCAAGGACTATTGAATGAGTTGTCTACCATGAAGCTTGGGCTAGATGATGAAGTACAGACTTTACTTTTGTTGAGTTCCTTACCAAACAGTTGGGAAACTTTAGTGGTATCCTTGAGTAATTCAGCCCCAAATGGTGTGATAACTGTCAACATGGTAGGAAATAGTATGTTTAATGAAGAGGCAAAAAGAAAAGAGTTATGTATTTCCTCTAATACAGAAACACTTGTTACAAAGAGGCGGGGGAGAAGTAAAAGCAAAAAAACCTTCTAATAATTATAATTGTGACAAGTCAAGAGGAAAGTCAAAGTCCTGAAAAAAATAAAATGTTTTTATTATGGCAAGTCAGGTCACATTAAGAGAGAGTACAAAAAATTCTGAAAAAAACAGTTTAAAGGAAAATGTGAAAAACAGAAAGAGAACAAAGACATTACAACAGTTGCATCTGATGGTGATACAATCATTGTTTGTGATGATGCGTGTGTAAACCTTGCATGCCAGGATTCCACTTGGGTGGTTGATACAGCAGCATCGTTTTATATCACTACACGTAAAAATTTATTCTCTTCTTACACTAGTGGCAGTTTTGGTTGGGTTAGGATGAGAAATGAACTAAAATGTGAAATTGTTAACATGAGATATAGAGTTAGAAACTAGCATTTGGTGCAAATTGATTCTGAAAGATGTTATACATGTTCTTGAAATGCACTTTAGTTTGAGCTCTGTTGGGAAGCTTGATGATGAGGGCTACCATAGTCACCTTGGAGAGGGTAAGTGGAAGCTTACTAAGGGTTCTCTTATTTTAGCTAGGAGGAAGAAAAACAATACTCTCTACAAGACAAAAGCAAAACTAGTCAAGGGAGAGGTGAACATTGTTGAGAATGAAGCCTCTACTGAGCTATGACATAAGCGGCTTGGTCACATAAGTGAAAAGGGACTTCAGGTTCTTGCCAGAAAGAAGCTTATACCAGTTAAAGGTACGTCATTATTACCTTGTACACATTGTCTGTCTAGAAAGCAAAGTAGAGTTGCATTTCGTAGATTTTCTTCACGTAGAAAACCAGATATTTTTTATTTAGTTCACACTGATGTTTGTACTATGCAAAGTAATACTCTTAGTGGTGCACTTTATTATGTGACTTTTATTGATGATCATTCAATAAAGGTGTGGGTATATGCTTTGAAATCTAAAGACCAGGTACTCGATGTATTCGAAGATTTTCATGTGAAAGTTGAGAGACAAATTGGCAAGCAGTTAAAATCTGTTAGAGCACACACTAATGGTGAATATAGGGGGCTATTTGAGCAATACTGCAGAAGTCATGACATCAAGCTTGAGAAGACGGTTCCTAAGACCTTACAACAAAATGGTGTAGCTGAGAGAATGAATAGAACCATCTGTGATAGAATCAGGTGTATGTTCTCTCATTGAAAATTGCCTAAGTATTTTTGGGGTGAGGCCATGAGGACAACCGTTGATTTGATTAATCTGTCTCCATCATATCCTTTAGAGGATGATGTTCCAGAGAGAGTCTGGACAGGAAAATTTATTTCCTTTGAGCACTTGAGAGTGTTTCGTTGTAGGACATTTGTTCATATTCCTATAAACGAGCGGTCCAAGCTTGACAACAAGACTAAAAAGTGTATTTTTTCGAGTTATTCAAACGAAGAGTTTGGGTATAAGTTATGAGATCCAGCTACCAAAAAGATTATAAGAAGCAGAAATGTTGTTTTTTTTTTTAAAATCAAACCATTGAAGACTTGGATCGAGTTAAGAAGCCAAAACCTTTCAGTGAAGAACAAGTTGATTTGGGTTCGGTCTCTCTTAACTCTATGGAACATAATGAACATAGGGAAGTTATGCAAGAAGAACAAGTTGGTACAATTGATAGAAATGATAAGTCTGCAGTTGATGATGTAGAAGAAAATCCTGCAATTGAGAATAATGGCTTAGAACAACAACAAGAACAAGCTACTTCAGAGTTGCCTACTGAAATACAGTTAAGAAGATTTACTAGAGAGCTACAACCTTCCAAATGGTATACTAGTGATGAGTATTTGTTGCTTTTTTATGGAGGAGAACCAAAAAATTATCAAGAAGTTATGTAGCATGATGAGAAAAAATAGTGGTTGAGAGCTATGCATGAAGTGATGAAATCCTTGCATAAGAACAACACTTATGAATTGATGGAGTCGCCTAAGGGTAAGAGAGCATTGAAGAATAAATGGGTACTGAAAAGGAAACCCGAACCAAATAGATCACAGCCAAAGTACAAGACAAGATTAGTTGTGAAGGGTTTAAGTAAGAAGAAAGACATTAACTTTGAAGAGATTTTCTCGCTCGTGGTTAAGATGTCTTCGATCTGAGTTGTATTAGGCTTAGTTGTCAGTATGAATCTAGAAATTGAACAACTTGATGTGAAGACTACTTTCCTCCATGGTGACTTAGATGAGGAAATATATATGGAGCAACCAGAAGGGTTTATAATCAAAGGCAAGGAACACTTACTGTGTCGACTAAAAAAGAACTTGTATGGTCTCAAGAAGGCACCTAGACAGTGGTACAAGAAATTTGATTCCTTCATGGTTGAGTATGGGTATGATAGAATTGCTTTTGATCATTGTGTGTTTGTGAAGAAATTCTCTAATGAAGAATTTATTATTCTCTTGTTATATGTGGATTACATGCTGATTGTTGGTTGTGATACTGGTAAAATTGATAAACTGAAAAAGGAGTTGAGCAAGTCCTTTGAAATGAAGGACTTAGGACTTGCAAATCTGATTCTTGGTACAAAGATTTCTCAAGATATGATGAATGGGAAATTGTAGCTATCTCAAGAAAGCTATATTAAGAAGGTTTTAGACAAGTTCAACATGGGCAAGGCAAAACCAGTGAGTTCTCCACTTGGAAGTCATCCAAAGCTAAATTCCAAACAAAGTCCTTCAAGTGAGAAAGAAAAATAAGAAATGAGAAAAGTGCCCTATGCATCAGTCGTGGGTAGCTTGATGTATGTCATGGTGTGCACGAGGCCTAATATTGCTCGTGTTATTGGAGTTGTCAGTAGGTTCCTTTCTAATACTAGAAAAGAACACTGGGTTACAATGAAATAGATTCTCAGGTATTTGAGGGGTACTTCTAAGACATGTTTATGTTTTGAGACTAACAAACCTGTGCTTGTAGGATGCACAGATGCAGATACAGTTAGGGACGTTGATTCCAAAAGGTCTACTTCTTGTTATTTGATCACTTTTTCAAGGGGAGCGATGTCATGACAATCAAGGTTGTAGAAATGTGTTGCTTTGTCGACCACAAAGGCTGAGTATATTGCTATCACCGAAGCTAACAATGAGTTACTATGGATGAAGAAGTTTCTACAAGAATTCGGTCCACAACAAGAAATGTATCTACTTTATTGTGATAGTCAGAGGGTCATTCATCTTAGTAAGAATCCAACTTCTCACTATAGATTCAAGCATATTGATGTGAGATATCATTGGATTCGTGATGCACTAGAGATGAAATTGTTTTGCCTTGAGAAAATCCATATTGATGAGAATAGATCAGATATGATGACAAAACCAATACCTACAGAGAAGTTACAATTCTGTAGAAAACAAGCAGGCTTGGTACAGCTCTTCACATAGTCGGGAGGGAGAGATTTGTTGGGCTCCCTCGTATGTGAGGGAGTAGGCCCCATATTCTTGGGCCCCAAGTCAGTTATATTTAAAAATTAAAAAAAATCGGGAAAAGAAAAAAAAAACAGAGAGAAGAAAAATGCATCTCACTGCCCAGATTTCATCAAAGAGTCGATTCCGCTTCATTTGTGGTTCGATCGAGTTGAAATTTGGAGGAGAAGTTTGAAACTCGAGTAGCTACAATCTAAACAGCGGATATCAGATTTTGAGCTCGGGAACTGGTGTTATTGCCCGTGAACAATAACAACATTTTTTTGGGTATACTTTCTCCAATTTTTTTTGTTTCTTTTGCCAAGAGAGATTGTATAATCCAAGGCTATATGTGCTCTTGATGTATTTGGAAACCTCTAGAGATTATTTTAGAAAAGACGTGTAACCCATTATTGTTGATAATGGAAGTTTGAACTGGACTAGGTCCCATGGTTTTTCGCTTCGTATTGGGGGGTTTTCCACGTAAAAATTCTGGTGTCTAATTTATTTTTCTGTTGCATGAGTTTATTTATTTATCGATGCTAGCTGTTATAACCTATTTAATTTTGCACAAAGAAATGGTAGAAAAATTCTATTGTTTATTAGAATATTGTGGATTCACCCTAACATTATTGTAATCTATTGTACTTCTAGTATAACTATATTGTAAGTGTATGACATTTATGTCGTACCTTTATTTATTTCTTATTCATATAGTTAGTGATCCTCATTGCAATTTCATTCACACAGCTATAAACACACTAAGCCATTATAGTATTGGAGAACAAGTTTAGGGTATTTGTCATCTACTTACAACATAATTGGTTAAAAAGGTGGTGATCTAATTGAATGAGATTAATTAAAATGATTAATAACAATATTAGAGAGACAATTTTCAAATCCCATTTTCAATCCACACATCATTAATATGTGGAAGAAGGTCACCCCATGAATACACTCCACTTAAAAAAATTATTTTTATAAAAACAATTGTATAAAGTAATTTAAGTTGGAATTTAATTTGCCCTCTAAGGTCCATTTATGATATAAACCATACTAGGCATGTGGAAGAAAAGCTAAAAACATTTAGTCAAAATTTCAAAAGTATAATAGACAAGGTGTTATCGTAATCTGTTGTACTAATAGTGAAATTGTGTTGTAAGGATAGAACATTTATGTCATATTTTTATTTTTTTCTTACCCCGGAAGTTTTGGAATTTTTTTATAAGAATGGTATGACCATGTAATAATACAATGTGATAAATAAAAGCTCAAAAAGCATTAGAGAGCATAACACAACATTCAAGAATTTTCCCTCAATGAAAAAACTCATAGAGCATTACCTTATGGAGATAATAATTGTCTTTCCCAATTAAGACCCTCAAATCAACAATCAAGCTCAACACATACATGTTTGGATTAAAAGGTAAATAGGTGTTTGAACCAAAAAGTAGACAATGCGTGCAAATGATCATATTAACATTAAAACAAAATTAAACATAAAAGTTATGAGAAAAAAAATTAAAATAATGCTCCATTTGGTTTCTAAAAATATGTAAGAAAAGAAAATGAACAACAACCGGGACCAACTGAACCGGGGCTAGTTAAACTACATGAATTAGTTGAGGTTAGTCTATTTTATTTGATGAACCATAAAACCCGACATTTAATTTCTTTTATGTTCTCAACAGTCAAATGGGAAGAAGAAATTGAACCAATGAAGAAATCATGTGTAACGGACCAAAAAGCAAAGAAAGTAACATGATTAGTGGTACTGCAAGATATTTTTAATTTAATGAGAAAAATAGATGTGTTTTTAATTAATTGGGTATGGTAATGATGTTAAATTATTTTAAAAAAATATTACTTTTAATAAAGATGATGAAGATCAGATATGAATGGACATAAATCATATTATGAGTAATTTATGTATTTTAATTAACATGTAGTTTATGGTTAATTTTTTTTAGAAAAAAAAAAAAAATATATATATATATATATATATATATATATATATATATATATATATATATATATATATATAGAGAGAAAGATAAAAGATGTAGTACAACAAATTTTCATAAACATACATATTAATTATTTTAAATTGGCATTATAATTATAATGAAACAATAAAAATTGAATATAAAAAATAAAATTTTTGAAGTCATAAAAAATGAAAAATATTTTTCTAATAATAAAATGAAATAAAAGGAAATTGAATTGGTAAGGTTTCAAATTAAAGAGTATATAATTAATATCAAAAAAAGAAATTAAATTAATGCATTCAAATATTTATGAATTAAAAATTAATGTTAATAATATCATTATAGTAAAAAAAAATATAAATTTGAAATATTAATACCACAATGAATTAACTAAGAAATATTAAAAGGAAAAAAATTGTACATGATTGAGGGTATGGTTGGTAGTTGGTATATTAGTTGAGGGTATTTTGACATAGAAAAAGTGTAAACCGCTTCCCCTTTTACTTTTTATTTTTGTTAAAAATAAGAAAAGATAATTAATAAGTAAATAAATCATTTTGATTTTTTTTATTAAAATGAATAACATATTAAAAAATATATAGAAAGAAAGAGTTAAGAGCACTATGGAAATAAAAGAATAGTAGATAAATTATTTAAACTTCTTTATAAAAATGAATAATGTATGTTAAAAAAAAGGAAATAGAATGTTGAGAGAAATATGGAAATCAGAAGTTTGCACCTTGAAGGGTGTTTGATAAAACTTAATATTTATTATTTAATGATTTAATTTGATTTTAAGTTAAATTATCTTTAAATTGTTAACTTAAAACTTATTACTTAATTATTACTTTAAATATTAAGGTTGTTTGATAATTTAATTTAAAACTTATTTCAAATCATCAAATCAATATATTTATCCTCATATATTATAACTAGAGTAAAGTATGTTAAATAAGAGTGGAGGTTATGAAATAATAAAGGAAATCATAGAGGTAATTAGGACAAATGAGAATAAAAATGTAAAATAAAAATATGGATTTAAGAATAAGTTAATTATTTTTATTGATTATTTAAAGTTATTTTTTATTTTTAAGTTATATTATTAAATTATTTTAACAAACGTACTTAATTTACTTAATGACTTAAATAAGTTATTAAGTTAGGTTGTATTTGTTTTTTGGCTGAATAGTAAAAGCCAAATATTTTAGTTTTTTCTATTCAGCTAAAAATGACCTGTTGACATCATCCAACATAATTAAAGTGAACTTTTTATCAATAAGTTCACTTTAATTATATTGGATGATGTCAACAGCTCACTTTTGGCCGAATAGAAAAAGCTAAAATATTTGGTTTTTTCTATTCAGTCAAAAAACAAACACAACCTTAGTTTACTAAACACCTACTAAGAGGTATAAATAAAAAAAAAATACTATGTTAAATAGATATATAATACATGAAACATATTAAAAAAATTTAATATATGAAGGAATATTTTAGAAAATGAAAATTTTTATAAAAATATATTAAATAAATATATAATGGATGAAATGGGGATGATAACATGGTGGGTTTTTTCGAGTACCCGTCTCACCTTTGCCTCTAATGGGACAAGTTTGAAATTTAAATAAACAAATTTGAGATTTTTTTAAAAACCCGAAACAAGTTTGAGTATTGTTTTGTCGCGTCCCACCGACCTCGATTATATATAAATTTACTTTCAAAAATTAATTTAATTTGATTTTTATTTTCCTTTTTTAATATAATAATAATAATAATAATAATAATAATAATAATAATAATAATACTCATCAATAAAATAAATTATAAAAAATTATAATATTTTAATTATTTATAGAATATATTTATTTTAATGTAATTAAAATTTTTTAAAATGATTTAAAAAAAGTTAAATAGGACAGGGACAGGGACACTTATGAGAATTTTTCATACCCGCCTTACCTTGTCCCACCCGTTTATTTTTTTTAATGGAATAAGAATGAAAATTATTTTGAATAAACAAGACAGAGTTGAGACAGAAACAACCCATCCCAAAGCTCCCCTGTTGTCATCCTGAATAAAATATATTAATATTTAGCAATATATAAAAGTGTATTTTACAAAAAAAAAAATTATAAACACAACTCTTATTTTTAGCATAGATACATACATACATACATATATACATATCTTTTGTTATAAGATAATATATTATATGATTTTGTTTTTTTATTAACATGTGATCAGGACAAAGAAGTATAGATATAGATATTAACATTTTTTTAACGGGTCAAAAGGAATTATTTTTCTTGTCTTAATTGGAAATCTTGGTCAAAATTAATCCTAACTAGCAACCAAATGCTTGTTGAGCTTAATCACAATCGATGGCGATGTGTAAAATTTTTATTTTATTTTACTTTTTTATTTTAGTGAATTATGTGCTTGGATTAGATCAAAGCCATTTTATAATATTATTCACATGGCTCACAAACAATATTTTAAGATTTTATTATTATAGGAAGAAAAAAAGACCAACTTTTGGATAAGGGAAAGTGACGTGCATGGATGATAGCATTTGATAATGCAAGTCTTAGCATCACAAGATGATCAAGTGGACTTATTATTCATCCATGCCCTACCTTCAAGATTGCCGCAACTTAGGGGAAATGCAACTAAAGATAGAAGATATATATGATTAAAATAGATAAATTATTTTTATACTGTATTTTAAATTTATTTCACTTTTTTTTTTAAAGAATTAATTGATTAAAGTAGATGAAATAATCATTAAATTTGTGAATTTAAGGTCAGTTTGGTAACTATTTTTTAAAACAATTATTTTAGAATACTTTTTGAAAATGTTATTTTATGTTTTGTAGAATAAAAGTCTATTTAAAAATATAAAATATTTGTAACATGTTTTTAATATTTTAAAAATAATTTTTATATGCAGTGTGTTATTTTTAATCATTTTATATGTATGTATAATTATTTTTTAAAACATTCATTAAAATAAAGTAAAAACGATTAAAAGATATTTTCTAAAAATATTATATATTTTTTTTCTTAAGAATTAAAAATAAAAAAATAATTTCATTTTCTTAATAAAAAATAAAAAAACAAAAACAAAAAACCTGTTTATTAGTTTTTTTTATGTTTTTGTTCTGTAAAATATAAAATTATTATTGAAAAAGTTGTCAAATAAGTCATAACCCTTCCTATATGTTTATGATTCAAGAGTAACTCATGTTTGATATAAATATCATTTACCATTTCAAGCATTTTTATCTAAGTTTTAAAATAAATTATTATTTTCACAAAAAAATGTATTTTTGTCCAAAAGAGACCAAAAAATGATAGGGTTAAATTTTCAAAATCCGGTTTTTAATGACCCATTTAATCAAATAACTTTTAAAAACTATTTTATATAAAAATTTAATAATTTTTAAATATATAAGTTTTTATCTTATTTTAGTTATATTTTGTTTTATTTTATATTTCTTAATATGATTAAATATAAAAAACATAATTTAATACATTTGAAAACCCAAATATAGTCTAAGCGTTGAGATATTTATTAAAAATTTACAATTTTTAGTAATTATTTTGGAAGATAATGATTGATGTTACGAGTCTTTCAAAGCTTTTAGGGCGTGAAATTGATTGGTGTTGTGAGATGGGCATTGAAAGCACCACTACTTTGAGCATCAACATCATTAGAGGAAATATGGTAGTTATATAGAAAATCACAAGAAAATGAGATTTGAAAGGAGATAATATGGTTCTAAAAATGTTGCTTTTTTCCTTTTTAACTTTTAGCACAATAATATATGAAATATAGAGGACTTATTTGAAATATCTAAAATATGAATTGATAAGTAAAATTTGGGTTTATATGGTGAAGTGTTTTTTAAAATAGTTATAAAAATTGTTTTATGAAGTTTTAGTAGAATTGAAATTAACTCGAAACCTAAAATATTTTTACCTTATCTTTTATTGTTTTTAAATATAGTTTTTATATGTTTTTCATTTTTGTATAATTTTTTTAAGGGCTTATCACACTTTACCCCCTAATATATAACATATTTTGCATATTGTCTCATTGAGTTTAAAATCGAATAATGTACCCTCCATATATGTAATAAACATTTTTTTTAGTGACGATGTTATATTGTTTGACGGAAGATGCATATGCTCCCTACATGACCAATTTAAGTGAGACCAATTTAAGTGAGAGCAAAAGGGTAATTTTACAATAAAAATAAAACCCCTCCAACTCTTTTCCTCTTCCTCTTCCTCATCACTTGTCCCTCCTCTTGTTGAATCTCAAAACATACATTTTAGAGATTTTTCTTTTTCTTTTTAGTTAAGATCTCGGGTTCTGGATTGTGAAAGATTTTTCGAGAAAGTGTTTTATGTTAAACAATCAATGGAACCCTTTCTATCTTTTTGTTTGCATGTCCACTGCTAGCTAAAACAGTTTGTTTGGTTATATTTTTTTATTTCTATTAATATGTAATTTGAAATCATATATTTTTCTATTTTCAATAATAGAAAAATGTTTTCTTGTTTCTGATTATTAAGGGTTTACTTGATAATTATTTTTTAAAACGGTTTTTGAAAACCATTATCTAATATTAACAAAAATCTATTTAAAAAAACTTAAAATATTTTTAACTTATTTTTAATATTTTCATATCTTTTTCTTATTTTTCCTAAACAGTTGCTAAACAATACTTTGACCTCCAAACAAAGCATGCAATTGTAACTTGTAAGAATGCTTTTTTTCTCAACCATTGATAAGAAGTCAATGTCCATCCTAACTCCATGAGACACTCCACTTCTACACCCCCAAGTCTGAACTACCAAATTATTTAGTTGGACTTAAAAGTAAATTTATGGCATCTACATTTAATTAATGAAGAAATGTGTTAGCCCCTCATGCCACTCACTCATACCACCTTTATGTCCTTCCCACAACCACAATGCACTTTTCAAAAAGTTGATATCACGATCACGTGATCCCTAAAATAAAACACACACTTGCTATTTAATGATAACTTCATCCATAAAATAAAAGCATATACTTTACGTCCTCTATAAATTTGGATACATTCAACGAGGTTTATCGTTCATTCATTAGCTACTCATTAAATCATTCATAAATATAGTACAAACCTTATAATCCAAACTCCCATTAATGTATAAGATAATATATATATTTTTTAATTATTATGGATTCGAGGAAATGTGAATTAATAATTAATGAAGTCCATAAAAAATAATAGCAAACAAAAATTATAATATAGTATCGCATTATTTAAGAGTGTGTTTGGTAGTGTTTTTACTCGAAATCCTTTTGGTTGAAATGTTTTATCTGAAGGTGACTTTAGAATAATCACCTGTCTAATACTTTTTTGTAAAACATTACAAGTGATTTTTCAATGTTATAAAAATTTTTCAGATTTTTATAAGTGTTTCACAATATTTGTCAAACGTCTATTTTTTTTTCATTAATACTTTTATATTAAACACGTTTTCTAAAATTGTTATCAAATGAATGGTAAGTTTTGACATTGCATCATTTTCTTTTACAAGTATAATTAATAATTATCTTTAATTTTTAGATTATTTTCGGTATTCTATGTGATATTTTATATTGGATAAGAGAGAAAATTATTGAGATTATATATATATACTTCTCTTAACCTTTTAGACGTATTTTAAAGTCGTTCTTTTAAATTTAGAGTTGACAATATCTACATAGTTTTGAACGAATTGTTATAAATGATATCAGAGTTGATCTTTGATCTTGATGTGAGGTTTGTTTGGTCATGTAGAGGGTATTTATCCGTTTGACCCCACAATTCTATGAGATGAGTCGTTGCATTTTATGTACTAACTTCTAATAATATTTAGTGTTTTTAGATTTATAAAATTAATAAATATTCATTTATCGATAAATCAATATTTTGATTAAATAATAGTTTATGTTAATCATAAGAAAATTATTTTATAAGGTTTTGTTGTATGATGTCAAAACCTAAACCATTAGCTAATTCCTATCAATCAATCCTCCTTTCTACCATGTAATTTGGACCTGATTTTTTTCAATAATCTCATGGGATCAAACATATTGTTCACACAGGCATGAATCATGATATATGACCTAAAAATATGAATCAAGTCAGCAATTAATATACTTTCCTATAATTCTAATTCCCCATGTGCTAAAAATCATGGGAGGCACCCACGAATCGGAACCGCCGGCCATGGCCAGGCCTTCATCCTGTGTTCCAGGAACACACATGGAAGGCCGATCTTGACTTTCAACGCGCTAAGCCTGTTATAACTCAAACATCACAAAAACGGCGTCGTTTCGAGGGAGCCCACTGTCTTTTTCATTCAGCTCATCAGGCCTCAAGAGAGGCACGTCTCTCTCTCTCTCTTGCCTCCTCACAAACCCTTAAAGTTGACCTATATAATCCTCTTCGACAGACCACAGAATCGCCCATCACAGCTTCCAGATCTCTCCATTTCACATGCCTAAGGTCAGATCTCATTTCATATGCCTCAACTCTTCTCTCTTTAATCACTTCGTGTTGCTCTTTTTTTGATTTAGGGTTTTGTTTCCTTTAAATCGTTTCAGATCTGATCTACCCACATGAACCCACTTGGATTTTTCGAGTTTTGAGTGTTTATAGTCCAGATCTGGTTGAACTAGAGCACTCCAGTTAGCGTTTCGCTTTCATAGATCTGGTTGGAGCAGAAAAACGCCGTCGTTTTCCAACTCCATGTGTTTAGGGTTCGCAGATCCGGTTGTAGCAGAAAACGTTGTTGTTTTGACTTTGGTTCCAGAATAACCCAGTTCGTGTTCTGGGTTCTGATTCTTTTTACAGATCTAGTTAGAGCAGAAAAACGCTTCCTTTTTCGTAAATCGGATTCTCAAAAATCTCAGTTTGAGTTTTAGGGTTCTGATTCTGTCCAAACAAAGAAAAAGTCGTCGTTTTTCTCTGAAGATTTTAAATTTTCAATCTGGGTTTTGAGCGTCGTTGACTCCTGCTTTGTTTGATATCCTCACTCGTTTTGTTGCTCAAACAGATATTTTCAAAATGTCAATTTCACCCAAGACCGAATCAGTTCTAATTCGTGAGGTTTGGAATGAGAATCTAGAGAGTGAATTTGCCTTAATTCGTGAAATCGTGGATAAATATCCTTATATTGCAATGGACACTGAGTTTCCAGGCGTGGTTCTTCGTCCCATGGGGACTTTCAAGAACATAAATGATTATAATTATCAAACTTTGAAGGATAATGTTGATATGTTGAAGCTGATCCAATTGGGTCTCACATTTTCGGATGCAAATGGGAATCTTCCGACTTGTGGCACTGACAAGTTGTGCATTTGGCAATTCAATTTCCGGGAATTTGACGTGACTGAAGATGTCTTCGCAAGTGACTCGATTCAGTTGCTGCAAGAGTGCGGTATTGATTTTAAGAAGAACAATGAAAAGGGTATTGATGTGAATCAGTTTGGTGAGCTTCTGATGTCATCTGGGATTGTGTTGAATGATAATGTGAGCTGGGTTACTTTCCACAGTGGTTATGATTTTGGGTATTTGCTTAAGCTGTTGACCCGTCGGAGCTTGCCTGGTACACAAGCAGGTTTCTTTGATCTGATCAACATGTATTTTCCCATGGTTTATGATATTAAGCATTTGATGAAGTTCTGCAATAGCTTGCATGGTGGGTTGAATAAGCTTGCAGAGTTATTGGAAGTTGAGAGAGTTGGTATTTGTCATCAAGCAGGGTCGGACAGTTTGCTTACTTCTTGCACATTCAGGAAGTTGAGAGACAGCTTCTTCAATGGCTCAACAGAGAAGTATGCTGGTGTCTTGTATGGTCTTGGTGTCGAGACTGGACAGACTAATTGAATTGAAAGAGAATAAGTGGAAGAATTGATGAATGTTTGTATGACAACTTGGGTCTGAAACCCCATTTGTTCTTTGTACACTACTGTCAAAAAGATTGTGGCTTTAGTTATAAATTTTCTTCTGCTTGAATTTTACTTCTTTAAAGCTTCTGTGTAACCGAAACCTTGACTGGTTTTTGTAGCTCAAGTACTTTGTAAATCGTTGCAGTTAGTATTTCAATAACAATCTTAATGCTTTATTACTTCTTGTGCTGAGTTTCTTTGCATAATGATTTTCAGCTAATTGGTGCTTATGATACTTAGTAAATCATAAATCTACATGTTTTATTAAGACATACAAGACGTGTTTGTTTCATGGCACTGTAGAGGAGACAATTTTTCATTTCTTTCATAATGAAAAAAATGTTGTTTTGTGTGGTTAAAGAGAGATGAGCTTTGAACTTTGTCCTTGTATGTGAGATTTGTCTGTATCTCGTCAACTATTAATCGGTATTTAGTTTGTGTAAAAGAAGCAAGGTTTTCTATTGGAGCAACCTTTTCCTCTTTTGTATCAAGCATTTCATGGTTTTTGTGTCTTCTATTTTTTAGTTATTAGTGTCATTTTATCTACTTGGTTTGTTCTGTCATCTTGATTTTCAATTGTGCCTTTGATTTTTAACTCTTTCCTGTTTATCAAAATTTTTATTTCAATTAATTGGATTATAAAGGTCATGATACCTGGAGTTGAAGGCTATCCTGAAAGTGTGTTGCTGGAGTGATATATCTTGCAGGGAGTGTTAATCAGCATTGCATGGACATTGATTCCTGCTTTAATGTAAAGTTCTCTCTTGCAAGCCCTCTTTCACATGGGTTTTTGTCATCATAGAAGTGTGATGGCTGATATTTATTACCAGGAAATGTTCTTGTGGATTTCACAGGGACTTTTGTTGATGTGATCATGTGGAAGGGTTTCTGGTGAGATGGATGGTGTGAAAAAGGTTTGATTGGCAATTTAATGCGAGTTTAAGGTAAACACATTCATCATAACGAGGAGGTGATTTGTTTGCAAGTTATTCATTGCCTTGTCATCTTTGTACCCGATTGTTATTATCTATATTTCTCTCTCTATATACGGATAGATATGATAAAAAAAATTGTTTGCATATAGAAATATGAGTTATAACATTATTTATTTCTTCCTTACAATTATCTTGATAAACCTTGTAGCTCACATGGGCTATTTTCTTGGGCCACCAATGAAATCTAGCCTGTGTCTTTTCTACCTGAAGAGAATGATATTAATGCCATACCTGGTTTTGACCCAGCTCAGCTGCTCAGGTACACAATGTAGAAAATCTTATTACCCATTACTTGAGAGAAATGCTATACATGAAGCAATGTTTGTTAAATTTTTTGGTTTATCCCTATATGTAGCCATTTCAGAATACAAGTTCCAACCTTTGGCATTCTTTTAGATCTTCATGCCTATATCTGTGACATCCAATTTCATGTCTTAGTAGCAGGATCATATTGATCTTATATGTATATTTCTGTATGCACATATCTCAAGATTCTCATCATAGTACAAGCATGTTTGCAGAGAGTTGAAATGCACATGGTAGATTGCAGGAGAAATTGAGGTATGCTTTAGATTTTTCCTTTATATTTGCTCCTTAATTGCAATTTACTCGAGGGGGTGCTCCTGGACCAGTGAATATCGCTTATTCTGGTGTTTATCAGTGGTGGTATACAATCGGTTTACGCACTAATGAAGATCTTTATACTGGAGCTCTTTTTCTATTATTTCTTTCTGCTATATCTTTAATAGCGGGTTGGTTACACCTACAACCGAAATGGAAACCGAGCGTTTCGTGGTTCAAAAATGCCGAATCTCGTCTCAATCATCATTTGTCAGGACTCTTCGGAGTAAGTTCATTGGCTTGGACCGGACATTTAATCCATTTCGCTACTGCCATCTCATTGAGTTTTATTTGAGCCCCTGCTATTTTGTTAGTTTGTTTTGTGCTGTGTTTGAGCATGGTTGCTCTCTTCATGATCTTATTCTTTTTTGGTTGACATGGATAAATAAATTTGCCATCAAAATACTAACATCCATTTATGTATTAATGTAACTCTGCCACTGTTTAGATTTTTGGGTAACTTATGTGCACGACTTCCCATGTATGTGTCAAAATGCAAAGTTAGTGTCCATGTAGACAGGTTATAGTTGGTTTGTGTTTATTTGAGATATTTACAAGAGTCTTCTATTGGACTGCTGGCTTCATGTAGCTGTTAATCTACAGCCTTGTGGTGAGGATCTTTATGCATGTCAAGTCTGGATGCAGCTGCAGGCTATCGATCTTGTAATGTTTCTTCAAACACGTTGGGAGAGTGATTGAGGTAAAGTTCACCCTTCCAGTTTTTTTGACTTTTATTTTATTGATCCCATGTCTTCTTCATGGTTAAATCTAATTTGACAAGTTATTGTGATCAAAAGTTTGGAGTATTAATCATTAATAATTTTCCCTTCCTAACCATATAACTTGTAATGAGCTCTCAATTAGAGGTTGAACTATGACACTAGGCTCAAGAAAATATTTTGTTTTTGGATTGACTAGAAGATGCCTGCCCATATGGCAGGGGCATTGACATGGGACAAGGATAGAAAATGGCGCAAATATGCTGTCACAGGAAATCCAGAAAAAGTAGGATATTGGCACAATAAGGACGTGAGAGCATATATAGGAGCAATGTCATTTCCTCTGAACTACATATGTGACCTGGTTATTTGACTAGAAACAATAAGAAAATGCCTTGTTCTTGCCAAAGCTTGCAACAAATGACATCGTGTCTTCAGGATAATCTACATTATGAAAGTAGGATAATCCATTTGTTCTAGTTTTTAATTTAAGCTATATGTGTTCCCTATGAAAATGCATAGGCATGCGTACAATACGGAAATAAATATTATTTTGAAAATATTGAGACATCCCAAGGGTGTTGGAGAATCATGTCTGACATGGAGCGAGATCCTCAGAAGTTTCCAACATGACTCCTTTTTTAGAAGTGTATACAATATAGATGCGCGCACTACCACATCTTTGGAAGGTTGGACAGAAATTAATAACAGAATTGCTTTGTCATGAACATGATGCCTATTTAGAAGTGTCCATTCTACATGGTTGCATCCGTTATGACCTTTTTGGAAGGATAGGAAGAACAATGGAACTGTATTTTTTGTTATCAAAGTAGATTTTTCAGGGAGGTTCCTTTTGCAAAACAATCGCAAAATTGGTGGGGCCACCTCCTCCAAAGTGGGAATGTGCCTTCCCTTTCTGGTTCACTAGGGCTGTTGCCACCTGCTGAGTGCATGCACTTTTACATAAATCCTCTCCGTGTCTCTTTCTAGTATGACTCTTCCCTTTCCTCTTTCTCTCCACCACATGGACTTCTATAGTTGGTGAGACCGATCCATTTCTCTTTCTTTTTATTGTATCTACCTTGTTAACCCTATTCCTTTACTTGTGAAGACTATTCATCAGGGTTGATTATGTAAAAAATTAAAAAACTTGTGTCAAAGCCAATAAAAGTCGGGGCTGCAGTTCCTTTATAAAGCAGTATATACATGGCTAAGTTTGAATATAGGTGTAAATACAGCATTTATAAATATGGAAAAGCAATAAATGGAAATATTGGATATAGATGAAACCAAGGTAACTATGGTTATTGTTGGCTGGTGCATGTTTCTTGCCTGCAACTTTGCTCCAGAAAATCTTCTGGGTGCTAATTGTTTTGAGGTGGAAGATAAATAGGCATGGGTGTTTTTAAATCCTTCTTTGATGCTGAGTTGCAACAAGGATGTGCTGTGATCCCCGACAAGTTGTTCTCTTAATTGCCTATGCGGGAAAGGATATGAGGGGGCATATCTTGACCAACCAAATTGCCTAAGCAAATCAAGTGTAAGAATCTAAAAATTATACTTTAATCTGATATCACTGCATGAGACATTAAGTTCATCAGGTGGAATATAGAGTAATTTTGTGGAAAACCCTGGAAGGAGCAAAGCAGAAGAGTTTTTGAGGGGGATGGAGACTTCAGAAAGGAAACGTGTTGCATTCTTTGAATTTTTGAACTAAGGAGAAAGTGGTTATAGGATGTGCTCTTTTTTGGATTTGTTAGGTTTCGGTTAGTGAAAACAATATCTTTTTATGCATAAAGTAGTCTTGGTTTTGTCTCTCTGATACCTTATAAAAAAAAAAAGGGAAAAAAACTATTTTTTGGGGGAAAGTTTGAAAATTCTTGTAGAGTGAATGGAACCACATTCAACAAAGAGAAGGAAAGTTTGAACTTTGCAAGAGTGCTCTTGAGGGAGACTGACCTTGATTTACCAACAAAACTATTTTCGAGAAATTTCGATTTTTTAAAGTAAAAACCCAAGTCCAATTTAGGTGCTTTTAAAAGCTTAAAATAAAATGATCTGATTTTTACCAAAATTTTAAATGGACTTTGTTAGGATTCTAGCTATATCAACCCTAAGGGAATCACCCTTTTATTTTTCGAGGGGTGGGGGGGTGTGTGTTGGAATTGGGTGATGATCACTTTTTGGAAATTTAACAATTATAGGATGCAATAAATGATATAAGCTATGATATGATAAATATCAATATAAGAGCAATTGCAAATAAATAATGAGGAAGGAAGATAAATTGCAAACTCAAGATTTTATGGTGGTTCAACGCAACCTAGGACTATCCTTAAGCTCTTAATCGAGTGAAGGTTCTACTAATCCAAGGCTTCCAACACAAGTCTCTAAGCATTACAATTAGATTATGGTTCTAATAAACCCTTTTGGACATATGACTTCAAGCACCCTCTACAACAAGACTTTTCAAGACAAATCTCCAAACTCTTTCCTTTGGATTATGGTCTAAAATACCCTCACAAAATATAGATATGTAGAAAGATAATTTCACAAAATCATAGTACAAATTGAAGCTTAAATGATATAAAGAAAAACTAGAATTGAGGTGTACTAATGGATATACAAGTTTTAAAACAAAGTGCACTCAAACAACTCCCCTAAGGCTGAAATAATGTTCATAAAAGATTTAGAAATCTCTCTCTAAAACAAAGACATTTGGAGGCTTAAATAGGGTTTAGAAGCCTAAACTAGCCATTAGGCAGGTTTGAGGGTTGACTATTGAGCAACCGGTTCACTAGCCATTAACATTAAATGCTTTGGCAAGTGACTATTGGAGGTTAGAACTTCAACCGGAACTTGACCAGTCTTCAACTGGTCAAGGCTTAACCTCAATCGACTAGACATATGCTATTGGAAGTGAGGGGGTGCAAAATGCACCTTGATCAGTTGAATTCTTGGGCCCTTAATCGGTTGTCCTATAAAGTGCTTAAACAACCCTGTTTGAGGTTTGGAACGTCCAACAATTTATGTGTAGAAACCTTTTAAGAGAAGTTTAGAAAGAATTGGGTTCAATGTTTTAACAAAAACATGAAATCATCCAATTTGTAAAATAATTGAAAATAGTTTAGCACTTGGATGATTTTAGGTGCAAGAAAAAAAAAATGCATGATCCTAGTGTATCAACAACCTTACAAAAAGATCCTAAGAAAGGTCTTGAAAGCTCCTCTCTTTGAGGTCCTTTTCTTCTTCTTGATTTTCTTATGGTTTGATTGTCTTTATTATTTGTCACTTTGGAAATCTTCTTGCCTAAGCACACTTGACATAAAACATTAGTCCCAAACTTTGTTTTGTTATCACCAAAATTGAGATTAACCAAATCTTGATTTAAAATACTTGACTAGGATTTCTAAGTGCTGATGTGTGAAGTAGGTGGTTACTTGGTTAGATAGCCAATCTCCCAATTAATTGGGCTGGATGGCCCAATCTTGATCAAATGGGAGTTCGATCTTGGTCAGTAGGGTTGGGTGACCCAATCTTGTTCGATTGAATTGGGTTCCTCATTATGGAAGTGCCCTTTCGATTAACCTAGGGGCATGGTAGCAAACCCTGATCTCCATATTTTGGCATTTTCCTACTTCCAAAATTTTCTGTTTCTCTTTCTAATTTTGCAAAATTTGGTAGTTGGTTTCAACTACTTTTTGTAAAACCACCAAATTGGACTCTGGAAAACTATTTAAACAAAATTTGTAGGTGCTAAAAGCATGATTTCCTCATAAAGCTTCCATAGCAAATATCTTTGATTGAAAAGATTTTTGAGAATACATTTTCGACCATATAAAATTCTTCTAAATTCACTTTATGAGAGTGGGTGTTTGTGGTAGCAAAGGCTTGGGAGCCTTGAAAAGGAGTGTAAGATGCAAAGTTCATGAGGAGGGCTCAAGATGAGCGAAAAAGTGTGGGAGTCACACTACAAGGAAAGTGCAACTTGTTCATAGGATTCAAATGTGATCCACTTTAAGGGAAGTCACAGATGGATCTTGCTCATTGGTTGATTTCATATTGGTTTGAAAGGAAGTGTAATGAATTTGTAATGGAAAACATGTACTAAAAGGACGCAATTTAACATGAAAAAAATCCTAAATGTAGGCAAAAAAGAAACATGGACCTATACTAATCCAGTAAGAAGTTAAAAAGTTTCAGTTAATCAACTGGAAAGTGAAATGTTGGCTTACAACTTTGAGAATTTTTGAAATCCATGGAACTAATTGAAATTAAATAATTATATGATCTATCCTAGACCGCCTTTAAAGTAGATCACCTTCTTGCTTGAATTGCATGAACAAGTTAAACTTCATCTGCAAAAGTACCTTCTATGCTTTTCTGCTCATCTTGAGTGGCTCCTTATGAGTTTTGCATCTCACATGCCTCTTTTAAGCCTCTTGTGCTTTTACTTTTCACGATCATTTCTGTTATAGAGTGAATCTAGAATCTTCTGATGGATGAAAATTTTATTAATTTTTTTTAATAACAAAATAATGAAGACTTTTATAAAGTTCTTTAAAGCACAATGAAAATGCATGCTTTGTAAATCTAGAGAGCTTGTTCAATAGTTTTGAAGGAGATGTAATTTGATTTGGCTTCCAAAAAGGTAGTCAAAAGCAACAAGGAAATTTTGAAAAACAGGAAGGTAGTAGGAAAAACAACAAAGACCTTATTTGGGGTGATGTTTTGCTTTTCTTTCAACTCATGATTTTAAAAGGGGGTATTCTTAGTAGTAAGAAAGTCAAGTCATGATTTCAAAAGGACACCTATCAAAAAAAAAAAGTCATGATTTCAGAAGGACAATTTTAGTACTATGGGAGTCATGTTAAATATGAAAGAATTTTCTGCATAAGCTAAAATGAGGCTTAAATGATATGTAACATTGTTCTTACTTTCATATTAAGCACTTTTAAGCCTAAAAGGCTAAAAGCACTTTTGCTAAAATCATCCAAGAGATACAGGTGGTCTTGGTGAGCTTAAGTAGAGCTTTTGTTTTCCAAAAACATGGTTGAAATAAGAATTTTGGAAAGATAGGAAACTGCCAAAATACAGAAATTAGGATATGTGCCTCCACCTCTTGATTGCTTAAAGGGGAATCTTGATCATTCAGTAGGATGAACTAGATGCAACAACCAACTGAGATCTTACAAGTGCTCATCAAGTTTATTCTTTGCCTATGCAAGAGAGGATCTCAAGATTTCCTTTTTCACTTGTTCATTTCATTTAAGTACCAAGCATTTTGAATATTTTGATACAAGTTGATAGTTCCTCAAAATATTGTGCAATCAACAAGCTAGTGGAAAATCACTTTCGTTCTTGTGGATTGTTGCTTCATCAATTGAAGGTAATAAGCAAAGGGAAAATCGATTTTCTCCTGCGATTTCACAAAAAACTCTTGGTATCCACTTCGATGAATTCACACAATTTGATTTTCACACATTTTATAGACATGATCTAGTGATGATTGCCGATGCTTTGCGGAAAGAACAGAGTTTTCCTTTGATATTGACTACTTCCAATTATACACTTTACTGTGCAGAAATTTCTTGTGCAGCCCATGACAAAAATTAAAAAGGAATTTTTGATGATCTTGGGAGCTGATGTTTCAACAGTTGCTGGAGGTGTGCCCAAGCTAGTCTTTGAAAATGCTTCAGCTTGAGAACCTTTGACACATTCAATGAAAATAAACTCTACAACCTTTACTCTCTTTCCGAATGAAATATGGCTTTGGAACTTGTCATTGAAATTTCTAAGGCATGCCAACCAGGTCTTCTATATAACAAAGAAACTATAGATGCAATCCTCCCAATATTCCTCTTAACAATGGTACAAGATTCTACACTTTAAACCAAGCCAGAACAATCCTTTGCTTGGGAAGTTAACAGTTTAGCTGTTCATGGGCTCTTTGTTTAAGGATCAACAATTGGGGTACACACTATGAGCACGTGCTCTTCAATAGTGACAATTAAAACCCATGACTTGCATAAATGTGCTTAGTACATTTGTTAATATGAAGATCATGTCTAATTACTTGTGTAACTCATCTTTCTTTGGAGTTAATGAGTGGGAAACTTCATAAAGGCTTAATCTTTCTTGAATGAAGTTTTTAGTAGACAACTAATTAACTTGCCTTTTAGAGTCCATGCACTCTTTATGATGTGTATGGTAGGTGGGTAAATTAGGGAAGGAAGAATTTGGAATTAGATCAATAGCATCGTCTAGGTTTAGCTTAAGTAGTGATCATTCTTTAATAACTTGGTAGCCAGCCAGCAGCTGTTGCACATCTTTTTACTCTCCTTTTGGTCGTTCTGGGATAGGTTTCATCACATATTGCATTGCAGATTCATCTTAGATGACTCTTCCTTGCTCCCTACTTTGAATTGCTTCTTAGTGAGAGTATTTAAGGGTTCCTTTGGTTCTACTGATGCTAATTTCTCCTCTAGGTGCTTATATGTTGGAATTTTTTTCATTGGATGGAGAATCTTCTACTCCTGTTGTGCACAAAGTGTATAGGTGTTTCCATTGCCGTGGGATTAGATTCTTTGATCAAAAGGCCATGGTTTTCCAAGCATTATAGACTTTCATTGGTAAAATATCATATTATATATATGACTCAAAATTAAAGGTTACCAAACAAAATAAACATATCATATACCCAAGTTACTTGATAAGGGTTCAATAGCTTCTCCTTTTTAGATTAAGTTTCTCCATGTGTTTAGGTGAAGCTATGTATAGTCTCCTTTGGCCAGCACCCACGAATTTGGGAGATGCTAGTACATTCTAGTCCTCTTCGATTGCCTTTGATGTAGTAGCCAATGGCCATGTCAAAAAATTATAGCCTTAAATCATGGTTGCATGTTGTTCTACTCCTTTGGTAGCATGCACTTTCAAGCCAAGAAATTTTGCTCTAATTCAATGGAACAACCTTATGATGGTTATTTACAATTAAAAAATGGTGGGCTCGGAGGACTTCATTAATTTAGGATTCAAGGAAAGGAATCATGATTAAGGTTGTAGGAGAGGGTTAAAATAAAATAGAAAGCCAAAACTAGAGAAATGATAAAAAAGAAGAGAAAATAATGCGTTAAAATCTCATGAAGGTTTTTTGGGAATCTCACCAAGAAGGGGAAAAAAACCCAATGGTGTTTCATCATTGGAAATGATAAGGTAAGCACAAAAATTGCTATTTTTCTTCATTATTTCACTATACAATAATTAGTCATATATTAGGCTTTAGAGGACCTAAAAAGAGTACAGAAATGGAAACCTAATCTATGTAATAACTTATCAAAGCTTTTAATTTTTTCCAAAAAAGTATTAAGCCTTCAAATAACCAACTACTTATTTATATTTTGCGTTTTCCTCAGCTTTTTTGGGCGTTGGTGCCATGTATACATCGTGTATACTTTTGTGTACTGTTTTTAATGGCCATTTTTAATCAATTGTTATTACTTAACTGCTTATTTATTATTACTCTATAAAACCTAAATCGGAAAACTTTTCCTTTTCTTCTTTTTTGGAGTAGATCTTGGATGATCCATCTCCATCTTGATTCTTGGTGTTTTTCTCAACATGAAGAATTTGATATCTAAGAATTCTAAATTCATTCATAGGCCTATTTATTTGCTTGTGAAAGTGCTTTAATTTTTTAACATGACATGTTGCACTAGTGTGACCATTCTTTTGACAAGATGTGTGCATGTATGTGGCCTTAATAGGTGTTTGCAGAGTGAGGGCAACTTTTTGTTATGATTAAGAACTTAGTCATCTCATCTGAAAACCAATTGGTTATTAGTGGGATCAAGCTGATTCTCTTTATGTGGCTTAATATCACACTCATCTTGGGGCTTAGCCATTCAGAGATATATAGTGGGGCTTAACCCATCCCACGCAACACACCCATCTCGAGCCCTGACTCATCACAAGGTTTATACCAGTGCCTAACCATCTTCGACCTTACACACTCATCCCAAGGTCATTTTTCCCAGGGAGTAACATTGTGCATACATAGCATCCATCTACCACATATAGTTTTCACATGCTCATTTCCATCTCATAGCTTTTTCCTGTCATGCCCTCGAATATTTATAGAGATATTCCTAATAACTTTTCTTATTTTATAATGAAATCTAATATTATAATGGCATATGAATATAATACAATATTCTTTACAAAAAGGAATATATACCAATTAGGAATTTAAGACACTTTCCAACACTTTAACTTTCAAATATTTGATCTTGCCATTGCTAGGAATAGAATACTTCCAAGCTATCGTAGGCCTCTTTTGTTAGAGCCAAACTTTCTACTCTCAAGTAATTTACTCAATTTCTTCAAAGAACCAATTTTAGTTGTTGGTATAAACTTGTAAGTACAAGACGAGGACAACCAAATCCTTCCAAAATATACAAAATCTAATCAAATAGTAAAAGAAAAACTTCTTAAACAATTAATCTAAAATTTTAGAACCTTAATTTTTGTAATTATGTGTGATTTCCTGAGGAATTTCCTTGGGTCCTTGAGAAAACCAGTAACATCACATCTCTTAGGTTGGAGTTTTCATTTGAAAATAATTTCATGCAGGTTTTCCAACAGGCAAGATTATTTCCATCAGAGGTAGTCACAGACGCCCATATCTGTGTTCCATGCTACCAAAACAGGAAGAGATGTCACTTAGGTGTTTGAATGCTTTTAAGAGTTTTCCTGGTGGTGATCTGGTGCCAATTGAATCTGCTGTTTGGTAGTTATAGTCTTAATTGTTTGCCTAGGTTCTTGAGGAATCAAGAGTTATATGTTTCTGTTTTGTCCTTACTTTTTGATCCTTGGCTTTGGTCTGGGTGAACTGTGCATATCCTTCATGGTCTTGAGTTTTTCCGCCTTTGGCATTTATTCACTAGTTGCCTGGTGTTTATTTTGGCTGATTTCTTACATTTCAACAAATACAGAAATGTTTTTTTTTTCTGCATGTTGACAACATTTTTCCTTTGGTAGTCCTGCTTTCTATTGGTTTTGTGGGATTTGGTATATTTAAACAGTTGAAAGAAATGTGGCTTTCCTTGTTTCCTAGCTTCCCATCTTTAGCTTTATCCTATTTGCAGGTATCTAGAAGCTATGAACTGTAATTGCATTTAAATTTATTGTATCATTGCTTGTACAAACAGTGTGGTCAGAGATTTGTATCAATTGTATATGATTCATGATGGTATATGATGAAACTGGCTTCTATTTTTCGCTTTCAAGCTGATAGTCCATTTTATGAGTCTGTGCCAAGGTATCTGAAAGACCCATCCTAATGCTGGATCTGATGGTCTATTCTCTGAATTCTGAAAAACTATTTCTATCATGATCTGCCTTCTAATTTTAATCTGGGTTTGGATCTGAACTATTCAGACATTTCATCTATAATTTTCTGGTGGTTCAAATCCATTCTATCTCGAAGAATCATAGGTTATCTGCAAGCACAAGGCCGTTGGGGCACGGTTATTTTGCTTAGTGTTGTCATGAAAACATCAGAACAAAATTGATGTAAATGTTGGAAGCTAAATGTTTCTCAATTTATAGTTCTCACCACATGAAACTAACACATGGTTGTTCATCACAGGGAAAAAAAAGAGTGGCAGATAGGCAGAGAGGGTGTTCATTCTCCACTAGCCAGACTGTGTTCCAGTTTAGCCTGCAGTGCACAAAGCATAGACCATATTATGGACTGAATCATTCCATTACTCGAGTGAAATCTATATGGTATGCTCCTCAATGTACTTAAGAGGTATATTATGCCCATTATTAAGGATAACCTGAAACACCCGAAATAGCGAGCTTTCTGTGTTAGTATTATACAAAACAAAATCAGCCAAAAATTTACCCTGTTTGATATATTTACAGTTGCAAATTGTGCAGGTTGAAGAGGTTTGGAGGCCAAACTTGAGTTCCAAACTCAACTTCAGAGAGACCAGGATCCTGTTTCTGGCCAAAGCCAAATATGATGAAGTCAATATTGTGGGCTGAAGAATGGTTAAGGTAGGTGACATTGGTCGAGTTTGGCATATAGCACTCATCAAGCTAGCCACCCCACTTTTTCAAATCAGTTATGAAAGTCCTAGTCGTCTATGAACATCTATCTTCCCATATGATTGACAATGATTTTCTCATGTTTCCATTTGATTAATTTTAAAACTATTTTTCATTTTCCTTCCCCTTTTGAAGGAAAATTTGGGTCCTTACAAGTTTCCATTTCTCTTTGACCCACTAACCCTACTGCCGACCGCACCAATTGATAATGGGTGGATGCTAATGCTACATAAAATAAAGGTTTTGACAATCATGGCCTCCGTCATAGCTTCCACCACCGTCGTGGGCACCACAAAATGGGTGCTAATCTTCCACTGCAACAACAGTACCTAGAATCGGACGAAAAATTCAGTATCAGATCACATGCTTGCGAAACGTAAACGAAGGATGGCTTGTGAGAGGGATTTTCTTCTATTTGCTTTTGGATCAAGGCAACCAACCCTTGCCCATCACTTTTAAAACACGTTTATGATTGGTTCTCTGAAAAGTGGAAAAATACAAGAGAAAGGAAAATATAAGAAAAAAAAGAGAATAAATTTAAACGTATTTAATTTATTTTTTAAAATTATATAAAGATTAAATAATTTAAAAGTATGTAACATTTTAATTAATTTTATTTTTATTTGTTTTTTATTTTTTTAATGATAAAATTAAATATATGAAAATTATTATTTTTTTAATATTTTTTTCTTTTCAAATCAAACATGATCTTGAAGAAATTCTCTAGTTAATAATGAGTTGGAACCTAAAATATTTTTATTAAACAGACTGTAATTTTGAAAGATTAATAAAGTTGATTAATAAGAAGTATTAAGAGCCAAATTAAAAAGGAAAAAGAAAAACATGGAAATTAGGAGAGAGGTGAGGTTGAAATGACGAAAATGCCACTCAGATAGATGGTGTCTTCCCCACGGAAACGGGCACCCAAGGAGACAGGGAGAGACTCCAGAGCCAAAGCCAAATTCTTCAACCTCCACCCTGCAACGTGTTCCTCACTCGCTTCTCTGTCTCCGAGTCAACTCGGTTCACGCGTCTCAGGTACATTCTTCTTCTTCTTCTTCTTCGTCTCATTACTCTCTCGAATTGGGATACAGTTGCACCCTAGATCCGGATCCAATTTCCATGTATCACCCTTTCAGATTTCTAGTATTTCTAGGATTTCTCTTCACTTTGATTCTCCACTGCCATGCGGATCCGGGTTCAGGTTGCTCTAAAACTAGCCCTCTCCTTCATTTCGAATCCGATATCGAAATGGTCCAGCACCAATTACGAGGTCTCATCAAAGTCCTCGATGATTGTTCTTTTAGGGTTTCTGAATTCGATATGCTTCCTGGGTCCGACGTCCACTGGTGGGGCGCCGCCGGACTCGATTTTGCTAATCTCACTTCTGGGTTTGTCATTTCCGATGATAAATTGAACAAAACCTATAAAAATGAGAGCTTTGTGGTTCGTTTGAGGAGTAATTTGACTTGGGATCGAATCGGCGTGCTGGCCGTTTGGGACATTCCCACAGCTTCAGATTTTGGGCATGTCGTTATGGGAGATCCTAGGAATGGATCGGGGAATATTGCTGTAAGCCCGGATTTAGCGCCATCACCGGCGATGGAGCCAAACTCGAGTACAGTTAGGAACAGGACTGGTGGTGTGCCCACGATGTTTGAGAATTGTAAGGTGCTGTCGCCAAACTATAGGGTTAGGTGGACGTTGAGTGCTGATGAGGATTCAATTGATATTGGCTTGGAGGCAGCAACTGGGTCAATGAATTACATGGCGTTCGGATGGGCAGACCCAAAGTCAACTTACTCACCTATGCTGGGGGCTGATGTGGCGGTGGCAGGGTTTACAGAGGACGGTTTGCCATTTTCTGATGATTATTACATTACCAAATATAGTGAGTGTATGATAAACAAGAATGGATTGGTTCAGGGGGTTTGTCCAGACACAATGTATGAAGGGTCAGACCCTGATGGGTTGGTGAACAATACTAGATTGGTTTATGGGCATAGGAAGGATGGCGTGTCCTTCGTTCGGTATCGGCGGCCATTGAAGTCCGTTGACAAGAAGTATGATTTGCCAGTGAATCATACTGGTAATATGACAGTGATTTGGGCTTTGGGGTTGATACGCCCGCCCGATACTCTTCGCCCATACTATCTGCCCCAAAATCATGGTGGTCCCATGCTTGTGACATATGGGCATTTGGTTCTTAATGTTTCGGATCATGTGAATGATTGCTTGGGGCCATTAGATGCAGAAGACAAGGAGGATCAGGATTTGATTATTGCAGATGCCAATGTTCCTCTTGTTGTTGTGACAAGTCCTGCACTGCACTATCCTAACCCGCCAAACCCGTCAAAGGTTCTATACATTAACAAGAAAGAGGCTCCATTTTTGAGAGTAGAAAGAGGAGTACCTGTGAAGTTTTCGATACAAGCTGGGCATGATGTTGCACTATACATTACTTCTGATCCACTTGGTGGGAATGCTACTTTGAGGAATGTGTCTGAAACTGTTTATGCAGGAGGAGCAAATGCACAAGGAGTACTAGCTAGTCCAATGGAGTTAGTTTGGGCACCTGATAGGAATACTCCGGATCAAGTTTACTATCAGTCTTTGTATACCCAAAAAATGGGTTGGAAAATTCAGGTGGTCGATGGGGGTCTATCAGACATGTATAATAACAGTGTTGTTTTGGATGATCAGCAGGTTACATTATTTTGGACCTTGTCTGAAGATTCAATATCTATTGCAGCTCGAGGTGAGAAGAAAAGTGGTTATCTTGCTATAGGATTTGGTAGTGGAATGGTGAATTCATATGCTTACGTGGGTTGGATTGATAATGACATAGGGCGGGTAAACACTTACTGGATTGATGGGAAGGATGCATCCAGCGTGCATCCGACTAATGAGAATTTGTCACATGTAAGGTGCAAGTCAGAAAATGGCATGATCACCTTTGAGTTTACCAGGCCCTTGAAGCCACCATGTAGTCGGGCTGAAAGGCCGGAGTGTAACAACATTGTTGACTCCACAACTCCTCTTAAAGTTGTTTGGGCCATGGGAGCTAAATGGTCAGGAGACCACTTAAGCGAGAGAAATATGCATTCTGATACAAGCAGTAGGCCTGTCCGTGTGCTGCTTATGCGTGGTTCGGCAGAGGCAGAGCAGGACCTACGACCAGTATTGGCTGTACATGGCTTTATGATGTTTCTTGCATGGGGTATTTTGCTTCCAGGTGGAATATTGGCAGCTAGATACTTAAAACATGTGAAGGGTGACGGATGGTTCCAGATTCATGTATACTTGCAGTACTCAGGATTGGCAATTGTCCTACTTGGCTTTCTTTTTGCTGTTGCTGAGCTTCGTGGTTTCTATTTCAGCTCATTACATGTTAAGTTTGGAATTACAGCTATCTTTTTGGCTTGTGTGCAGCCAGTGAATGCATCACTAAGGCCCAAAAGATCTGCTAATGGAGAAACGGTCTCCAGTAAAAGACTTGCATGGGAGTATCTCCACGTTATTGTTGGTAGATGTGCCATCGTTGCAGGGATTGCGGCACTTATCAGTGGGATGAAGCATTTAGGAGATAGATATGGTGGTGAAAATGTTGAAGGACTTAATTGGGCTTTAATAATTTGGTTCTTGCTTGGTGCGTTAACAGTCATATATTTAGAGTATCGTGAGAAAAAGCGAGAGAAGGATAGGAACTCTGAAAGAAGCAGTTGGGTTCTGGGTAACATGGAGGAAGATGATTCTACTGATCTGTTGAGCCCGAGGAATGCAGAAAAGGAGTCACATCCATCTGAAATACTGGAAGTTCAGCTACAACCTCTGAGCAGATAGGAAAGTTTATTCAATTATTTTCTCAATATGAACTTGACAGTCTTCACCAGTTTTGATGATTTTCTTACTTATAAAGGAGATAGTGGGCCTGTTTATTTGGTTGAAAGGATTTTTCTGGTGTAGGGTTTGGGTCTTGATCCCTAGTACTTTGCCCCAGCCATTCATATTGAAGAGTAATTACAATATGACTTGTATTTTGTATACTTGACACATTTTGACATAGTGTAAGTTTAAATCACTTTCTCTACATTTTTTCTGAATGGAAGGAGAGTTTATTTTCAAAGTTTGTAAGTTTTGCTTAGTAACATTATGGAATTGTTTTTCTTGCTTTTAAAAGATCTTTTTGTTTGTCTATCAAAAATTTAAAAAAATAAAAAAGAAAAAAAGAAAAAGAAAAAAAAAAGAAGCTTATGGTCAACATATTTGTGAATCTACCTTCTTGGGAAGTAATTTTAGTCAAATTACACATGTCATTCCCAGGGCCTGGACTCTTGAATTCATTTTTGGTTTTTTTTTGTTGCTAATTTAAAATTTAGTTTTCAATGACCAGTGCAAGTGCAATATTGTGAAGTTAGAAGAACTCACAACACAACTTTTTTTTTTTTTATATTGTTTTTAGTCTTTAAATTAAAATAATTTTGTTTTGTTTGTTTCTTTGTTGTTCTTTTTAAATTCATTTTATCACCAGCTGCTTCCTCAATATTCTCAAGTAGCTTTCAAAATCCATCTTAATCTGAGAGCTTGTTTAGCGCAACTATAAGCCTATAACTTCTAGTAAAGAAGTTTAAAAATCTGTGTGAAGAATAGGTTTCTATTTAATATATAAAAAAATTCTTAAAAGTGTAAAACTTCTTGGAAGATCTTCTAAAAAGGCTTTTCACTTCTAACTTTACTGAAAAGATCTGTTGCTAACAAGCCTCATCTACTTTAAATCATGTCAATGTATAACCAAATGCTTATAAACCTCTTTAACATTAAGAAAGAACTTTTAAGCGATTCAAGGTATACAATACCTATATACCCACCGCCAAAAAGGCAAAAAAAAATCTAGTTGGCCCAGAAGACAACCTTAAAAAGAGCTCAACCAATCAATAAAATAAACTATAGTTAAAGGGCAGTCAACTATAAAGAACTTAACCTCTGACCAAATAGAAAGAGCAAAAAAGTATTTCAGTTTCTGGATAGACAACACATCATCCTTGAAGGCCAGTCTATTTCTTGCCTTCCAAATCGTCCAGAAAATGTGAAGATGAGCAACTCTTCACACCTTTTTGCACTTTTTGCCAACAAAAGAACCATGCCGGCTAAGAAGAGTCTCTCTAACTGAAGAAGACAGCACCCAAGACACCCCAAATAAAGTAAAGAGTAAATCCCATAAAACCCTTGTTTTTGAACAATGTAGACGAAGATGATCTATGGTCTTCTCTTCCTTAAGACACATAAAACATCTATTTGCCAAGGCCCAACCTCTTTTTTGAACAATATCTAGTGTTAAAGCTTTGCCCCGCGTAGCCTCCCACGCAAAGAAACTAATCTTGGGCTGCACACACACATTCCAAATATAGCTAGAAGGAAACAAAAAAGGACAACCCGCTTTTAGAGCAAAGTAGAGAGACTTGACCGAGAACTTTCCACTCTTTGTTTCACTCCAAGACACCATATCATCCACATCTCCAAGCACTCTCTTTCTTTGTAGCCACTCCAAGAATCTTTCCGCTTCCTCTACTTCCTAATCATTGAAGTCTCTTGAAAAATAAGGGTCCCAACCCCCCCAATCCCCCTTAGCTAAGGGGTCCCAAATATCCACCACCCACGCTTCCTTATCAATAGACAAAACAAACAAGGAAGGAAAAGACACACACAAATGGGAATCCTCGCCTCTATCTTCTCCATACTTCCCTATAATCACTTGATTCCATAAGGTCTCTCATTTGCAAAATGTCAATTCCATTTAGAAAGAAGAGCCTTATTGAGAATGGAAAGACATTTAACCCCCAAACTCCCTTTCTTCTTACTTAAGCACACCAACTCCCATCTTACTAAATGAGGCTTTTGCTCCAAATTACCACCACCATTGATTACTACTCAAAAAGTGCTATTTCATAACTTGTAATTAACTCTTATAAACACTTTTGAGTAGTAGTTATCACATTTTAACCCAATTAACATATTAAGGACCCTTGCAATCAATTCTAATCAAATTGTGTTAAGTTTTGGTGTTTTGATAGCTTTTTTATCACCAAAGCAATCAGAGATTGAGGAGAGTTCTTTGGAATCCATGGCAAAGCAATGGAAAGCTCAGAAACATGAAGAACCGAAGCTTTGAAGTCCTTTTCCATAAGCAAATTCGGAATACAAGGAGTAAAAGATGTCCGGATAGGATGGCGGCGGAAGTCAATGATCCGAACAACATATCCGGATAGGATATGCTATCGTCTGGATGTGATGTTCACGAGTGCTGTGTGCTTCTCCATGAGGGAGTCCGGATAGGGGAGCGCGCTCCGTGTCATCCGGGAGAGGGATCCTTACACCTTGCACACGGGGAAGAATTCTATCTGGCCGACATTCCACCTTATCCGGATAGGAAAGGAGGACGTTCCGTGCACCGACATTTTACATCCGGATGTGAGCCGTGCGCCGACATTTTACATCCGGATATCTCACAGCCGGATAGGAGAG
Organism: Vitis riparia; assembly: GCF_004353265.1. NCBI lineage: Eukaryota > Viridiplantae > Streptophyta > Magnoliopsida > Vitales > Vitaceae > Vitis > Vitis riparia. The sequence goes on along the minus strand of NC_048434.1, from coordinate 5,687,656 downwards.
GAGGACGCTTCAACTTCTCCGGATGGACATATCCAGATCTGATAGCGCTTACCCGGAGAGTTTTTCTCTCAGTATACAGTGCAGCGGTGTTCTCCTGAAGCTTCTTAATATTTTCGACCGACATCTTGAGATATTTTGTTGTAGATATTTGTTGTCTAAATCCCCAAAGTCTCCTTGTAATCTACCTATCATAGGATTCCTTAGTCTTTAAGTAAGCACAAAGGGGTGAATAACCTCTTATATATAGATCTCGGGAGCTTACTCTTAGAGATCGATCTTTTGAGACGCATTCTTTGTACAGTTTTGGAAGGAAGTAAAATACAAAGCACTTACTCTGCTTTTCATATATATATTTGTTTTCTCGTTAGTTTTCTTTCTAGCCAATCAAACTCTGAGGATTTTTCCTCAGAGGATGAGTGGCTAGGCTCTTCGTCTCTTGGAGTGAAGAAAGTCGGGTAAGTTTCTTCATGCATAAATTGGAAGTTTTGTTGTTTTAGTTTTTAATGAAGAGAAAGTGTGACCCGTTAATGATTTTTATCTTTTTAGTTAACTTAAAACGCCTTTAAATCACCTAGGCCAACACTTGGTAAGGCAAGTGATCTCCATCCATTGAGATGCACTTGTTTATCTCTTGCGAGCCTTTAGGAAGTGGTTTAGAGGTAGGATTTTCTAGAATAGCCAACACTTGGTAAGCTTTTGGACTCTAAGGAGACATCCATTAATTATCTCTTGTGAGCTTGTGAAGGGAAACCCAAGGTTAAAGATCACCTTGAATGGCAAATGCTAGGTGAGAGACACAAGTCATTTCAAGTTGCATCAGTGAGAGGGATTTAGTGTTTGAACCCATTAATGGGAAGCATCTGTACCACACCGGTTAGAGAATTAACTATATGTTAATTCTCTAATGCAAGGAAAAGAAACAAGTGACCGAAACTCCCTTTTTGTACAAGGAATCTGAGCCCAGTGATCTAAACTCCAAGAAACACTTTTCTTTGTAAGTAAAATCAGTTACTATTTTTGGTTAGTTTAAAACCAAACCTTTTTCATTTAAACATCTTTATGTTTTCTCTTAAAGCTAACCTTGAAATGAAAAGGCACCAATTCAACTCTGAATTAATATAAATTGTAGAGTGAAAACCCATCCCAGTGAACGACCGTAGAGCCACTATGCTATGCTAGCTAAGGCTATCCTAGTACATGGTGTAATAGGTTATAAATTTTGTTGATTACTCTCTGAGGACCACAATCAAGGGACACCAGCTGGACACGAATCAAATGGCACCACTGTCAGGGACCATTGAGAGGACATGAATCAGCTGAGACACCAATTGTGAACGAATCAACCATCCTAAAGGAAATCCCTTTGAATTTGCTCTAGTCTCCGTCTAATTGAGCTTGGTAAGCGCAACAAAGACATAAGATAAATAGGTAAATTCGACAAAGTGTTACGGATTAGAGTCGTTTTCACTCTATTGGATAAATATTGTCTCTTCCATATGGCTAACCTTTTACAAAAACGCTCTTCCATTCCATCCCACACTGTCACTGACTTAAATAGAACACCCAAGTGAAAACCCAAATAAGTAAACGGGAGACTACCCACTTTACAAACAAAGTCCAAAGCAAGATCATCAATATTCTCTGCCCTCCCTACTGGAATGAGTTCACTTTTTTCTAAGTTTATTCTCAACCCCGACACGGCCTCAAACCACATAAGTAACTAACTAAGGTAAGTCAGATGGTCTTGAGAAGCTTTGCAGAACACCAAAGTATCATCAACAAACAACAAATGGGAAATCTGAACCCCTTTTTCACTCCTACCCTTCACCTTACAACCCAATATAAAACCTCCATCCACAACCCTTTTAAGAAAAGTGCTAAAAACCTCAATGGCAATCACTAATAGATAAGACGAAAGAGGATCGCCCTGCCTCAATCCCCTTAATCTTTGAAAAAAAAACCCATAGAGGTTCCATTAACCAACACAGAGAAGCTTGCAGTGGATATGCACCACTTGATCCACCTAATCCATTTCTCCCCAAAACCCATTTTCTGCACAACTGTGAGAAGAAAAGACCAGTCCACATTGTCATATGCCTTTTCTATGTCAAGTTTGCATAAAATACCATTCTTATTATTCTTCTTGAGTATCGAATCAATGGTTTCATTAGTTATCAGCTCTACATCTAGGATTTGTCTTCCTTCCACAAAATCCCCTTAAGCCTTGGAAACCACATTTCCAACCACCTTTTTTAGCCTATTGGCTAATACCTTGGCCAGCCACTTGTATAGACTTCCCAACAAACTTATAGACCTAAAATCCCCTAAATCTTCAGCCCTTGTTTTTTTTGGGATTAAGACCATAAAAGTTGCATTTAGACTTTTAACAAATTTGTCGTGTTCATGTAATTCCCTAAAGAAACTCATCACATCATCTTTCACAAAGTTCGAAGCAAACTATCAGAAAGCCATAGAGAAACTATCAAGCCCCGAAGCTTTATCCCCACTACATCCCAACAACGCATCAAACACCTCATCTTCCGTGAATGGCACCTCCAAAACACAGACATTCATATTCTCCAGAGTCTCACATTACAGCTCGGAAATAGGAGGATGCTAGTCCCCCGGGTTAGACAACAAATACCTAAAAGCATTGACTATTCTTTCCTTGATTTCATTCTCCTTTGTAAGCCAAACACCATTAATCCTAATTCTTTCCACATTTTTCCTTATTCTGTGAGCATTGGCCATCTTATGAAAGAAGCTCGTATTTCTGTCACCCTCTTTCAGCCACACTTTCCTAGATTTTTGCCTCTAAGTAATCTCTTCTAGTAAAACCCATTTTTTATATTCTTCATTCACTTCTTTTCTAGCTTCCAACTCTTCAAAAGACAGTCTGTTAGTTTTCTCCTTAGCATCCCAAAACTCCACCTGCTCTAAAGTTAAATTCTTCATGTATTCAACCCTACCAAAGATATTTTTGTTCCACTCATTCAATTTAGACTTCAAGACCTTTAGTTTTTCCGCTAAAATAAAATTTGAAGAGCCACTAAAGTTGTCTCCCTCCCGCCAAAACTTCAAAAGATCCTTAAAACCTTCCACTTTTAACCACATATTCTCAAATCTAAAAAATGAGAAGCCTTTTCTCAGACCCCCTCTGTCTAAAAGAATCGAAAAATGGTCAGACAGAGGTCACGAGAGGACACATTGCCTCAAACCCTAAAACAACAGTCCCACCGCTCATTAACCAAGAAACGATCTAGCCTTGAAAATGTCTAATTGTTCACCCATCCACTCCAAGTAAAAAGACCCCCAAACAACGACAAATCCTTTAACTCTAAATCTTCTATTATTTCTAAAAACCTTCTCATGTTTTAATTCAAACTCCCTTCTCTACTTCACTCTTCAAGACTTAAGATGACATTAAAATTCCCAACAACACACCACGACCCATTTCAAAGACCCTTTATGGTCCCCAACTCATCTTAGAAACACTCCTTATCTCTCCTCAGGGTCGGGCCATAAACCCCTGTAAAAGTCCAAATGAAACCATCATCACAATTCTTAAAAAGGTAGGAGATTGAGAACACTCCCTTTTGTAAGTCAACCAATTCCAACACCCTATTATCCCATAACACCACTATACCACCAACAACACCCTTTGAATCCACAGCTCCCCATTCTAGAAATCTTCCTACTCTTAGACTACGAATAAGACTCCTTGACATTTCCTGGATCTTGGTTTCCTATAAGCAAACCAAATCCACCTTATTCTTCTTTATCAAGGCTTTGATCACCTTCCTCTTATCACAATTGTTAGCCCCTCTTACATTCCAGGAAAGCAGACGAATCTTCATCTAGACCTGCAAATACTACCCTCTTTTCTCCTCATCCTCTAAGATAGTTCACAGTCCATTCTAGCTTTCTCAACCCCCTTTCAAACTTTGAAGACTCCAATTTTTTCTTTTTCCTACCATCCAACTTCCATTTTTGAAATTTCATCTCTTTCATTCTTTTTAGCAAAAACAAAATCTCCCATTTGAAACCCTCCGTCGGTATTCCAAGGCAGCGACTAAACTTAGCCAAGCGACTGGAATGCCAACACAACTCACCCGATTCGTCCCTCTCCTCCACAACCTCTTGGAAAGCCCTTTTCGAACCTCTTTCACCTCCTCGACATCCCCATTAGCCCTTCTCAGCATATTAGAGACCTCTATCTCCCTCTCATCAACCAAAATCACCTTTAAAGGGCCTAAGAGCCCGTTTGGCAATGATTTTCAAAAGTGTTTCTACCTTTAAAAACACTTTTAAGTGTTTTTGGAATGAAAATAAGGTGTTTGGAAAATTTTAAAAAACACTTTTAAAAATCCAGAAAAACACTTAAAAGTGATTTTTAAAGAATCACTTGACATGTGTTTTTTTTTAAAAAAAACACTTCAAATTTTTTGAAATATTCCAAAAATACCCCCAAAGTGATTCCCGATACCTTCCTTTCCCTTTCACTCATAACTCTCTCCTTCATTATCTTCATCCATCGCTCTCCATCCGAGATTGCACAGTAGGAAGACCCTCTGTGCGTCCAGAAATTGAATGGTTTGGATTCGAGATTTTATGCCCAATCTAGATCGCGAATTGTTCTGCCCCAACCTCTATCTACTCGAGTTCTTGAGAATTAACATTGATGAAAACATAGGTCGACTTATGTTGCCATCAATTTCGAATGAGAATGCATATCTCAACTGTGTGGTTAAGCCTGTTTACGAACTCTATGTTGAGGTTGAGGGAAACATAATGGGAACAGCAGTTTCAATTGAGACAAACAACGGTCCCATTTATGCATGTTGTAGCAGGTCAGTTTTTTCGATCATAATATCAATATTCATATCCTTGGTCTATGGGGGAAGATCATTTGATTTTCAGGAGTTGAAATCGACAATACACCAAGTGTTCTCAATTCCCATTGTGTTTGCATCCACTAGGTGTTCGATGATTGGTCCATGAGAAGCCAAAGCAGAAGGAGGAGTTCATCGTAGAGTGGGATATGGCAAACAACAAGTAAGAATACATGAAGCCATTCAAAGTGCAAGACGATATGTACTCAATCTGCTATAAGTTAGGGTTCTATTGTGTGGGTTTTGGGTAATCATGTATTGTTTTATTTGAAAATTATCTTTTTTTCAATGTTATTTTTTTTATTGATTTAGATGTTTTTTATAAATGTTTTTTAAAATTTTATTATAATGATTAATAAAATTATTAATTTTAATTAGAATTTTTTTTGAGAAATTAATAGGTAATCGTATATTATTTTATTTTGAAAATTATCTTTTATTCAATGTTTTTTTATTGATTTAGATATTTTTTAAAATTTTATTATAGTGATAAAAAATTATTAATTTTAAACTAATATATAATCAAATAATTTGTTATATCATGATTGATATTTATTTATTAATCCAATTCTTTTTGTAAACATTTTTCAAAATTTTATTTAAATAAAAAAATTATTTTTAGTTTTTTTAACAATATATATATATATATATATATATATTCGTTTGAAAAGTTTTTTATTTATCATACTATTTTCTTTTTGTAATTAAAATTATATGTCCTTTTTGGTAATTTATTAATATTAAAAGTGTTTTTATACTTATACAACATATTATCAAAAACACTATTAAAATCATTTTTTCTGATTCTCATAAAAGTGTTTTTCATAAAAACGCTACAAAAAAAAACGCTTTTAAGAAAAATGATTCTATTAGAATCATTGCCAAAAGGGCTCTAAGTCTGCTCCCCCAACTTCTTCTGAACCATAGCCTCGTTCGGATCTCCCATTAGTGGCGATGATTACCCTATCCCGCCCAAAAAGAGTAGAAGATGAAGAGAAATCTCACTTCCCCAAAGAGAACAAAGAACAAGGATAATAATCTGTGTACCTGAAAGCCTCCTCCATCAGAGCTTCATCGGTAATCTCTGTGAAATTTAGCGCTGGTGGAGACGACCCCAATTGGATGCAAAAAACTTCCCCAACTAGTCCTCCGTAGTCACGAAGACCCCCGCAAGCCTTAACCCTATTTAAGGCTTCAACAGTGGGTCGTCCCACCAACTCTGGGCCTTTTAAAGACTCGGATGTGGGCCGACCCACTTCCAAAAAGTCTTTTAACACAACACAGGCTTGGCCCTCCTTATTGGGCCTCCTCTCTGCAACCAACTCCCTTACCGGGCCCAAAAATCTAAATCCTTGAGCTACATGCCCGTTATTTGAGGGCTTATCCCAAATAGACTGCAAGCTTCCTTTGGTCACTTCATCCTCTGCCCCTCTTGCTGACACAAAGTCAGAGAGAGCAATCTTCCTGTCTTTTCTGCAGCTACCTTCACCAACTTCGCACAATACAACCCCTTTTGCAGATTGCCCATGGGTCTGTACCTGCTTCACATTACAAACGGCGCATGAACCACCCCCTCCATTATTCCTAACCTTCGGCTCCTTACCCATCCCATTTCTGATCATCGAAGCCACTTCCTACACCCCTGGTTGCACCTCCCACCACAGCTGAATAGCATAATAGGAAGAGCCAACTACCACTTGCAACGAGCTTGACCACTCTAACCCCTCAAATTTCACCAATAATCTAGCCCATTGAAGCTCCTTAAAAGCAACAGTGTCTTCATCCACTACAACAAACCCCCCACAACATTCCTCTATCTTTCTAAACACTTCTCGACTCAAAAAATGCAACGTCAAGCCTACTACTCTCACCCAAACTTCCTTAACTCGCTCACCATTTTGAGAACACCCCACTTTTGGGTTCCACATTTTCAAGTGCAGAAACGATTCCTTAAAACAACGAAGCCCTCTTAATAACACCTTGTCTACCTCTGCTTCATTCTCAAACTCAAACAGTATGAAAGGGCCCCCCATCCTCACAACCTTCACCCCTCCTTTAAGGTTCCAATGAGATCTTTCCCAACTGCCCAAAGTGGACAAATCTGGAGCTGACACGGGAGTCTCTCCCCATCTCCCAACCGAACACCGGTCCAATAACCCCTTTCCGCTTAACACATCTTTTTCCTCCAGTTGTAGCCACACTGTTTCCCATAATCTTCTCGCTCTTGTTTTCACCGCATCTACGTAGGAGTTTTTCGCCTTCCCCTCAGAAGCCCTAACTCTACTCTCTATCCTAGAGAAAACAAAGACTCCCCTAGGCTCATCACGTGTCAATACTCTAAGAGAGCGGAGCTTTTCAGCCAACGAGACCCAACCTCCCAGTATACCTTTTCCCTCCGAGAACACTAAACAATACTTCTTTGCTTTTGAGTCAACCACAGAGCACAATAAGAACCTGCATGCCTCATTTGCACGACGTTCCATTTTAAACTTCCTACTTCCATCCTCCCAACTTTTAACAAATCTCTGAGCAAACTCACCCCTACAACAAGCCTCCACTCCCTCCAACAGACAACACAAGCTAAGGCTCCCAAACCTGATCCACGAAGTAAAACCTCTACTCCTTTCCACAATGATCCCCTTAAGTTTCTCCCCAAACACATCCACAGAAATTTCAAAGGACTTGGAGTCCACTGCAAACCAACAACTGCCTCCTCTTCTATCAGCCATCAAACCAATTTTTTTGCTTTATTGTATTTGGAATGGGTAAAACGGCAGAATCTTTTGGAAGAGGAGCATTGACATCAAATGTTTAAGGATCTTTTCCTAAAAACATTTTTTGAATGGACTAAGAACTCAGAGGGGCAAAACCGTGTCCTATAATTATGTCAGCATGAAATGCTTTGTACTGAGCATATTATGTCTAAAGTATATTTGATTATATAAAAGACATATCCCTACTGAATATTATGCTACTTCTGATGTTCTTTAGAATTGGATTAGGAGTTTGATGTTATCATTAAGCTTATGCCATTTTCTGGAAGCAAACTGGATCTAAAACTCAATAGTTGTCTCACCTGATCATTGAATCATTCTCATAAATTCCATCAATTTCTTGAGTTGAACAAGCAAGTATGGTGCCTTTCTGCTGGGGTATGCAAAGTATTCTGATTTGCTTCCTAGTAGGATTTCTAAATGCGTGATGGTGGACCATTTGTTTAGTTGAAATGGAGAATTCTGAATAGGTGCATAAGGTTTTTAGCATAGTTAAATGATCTCAACTCTCTCTCTCTCTCTCTCTCTCTCTCTCTCTCTCTCCTTTTCCTCTTTTCTTTTTTCTCTTCTGTATTACCAAATTGTGATACATTTTGGGGTTGTTTTTCCTCTATTTTCTGATTGTGTTGGATTTTCCCTTGGTCATGGATTTACTCTCAGGTTGTTTTGTGGTATTGATAACAAGAATCAGAAAGATTTTTCTAAAAGATATTCCACACACCATTATATGATCATTTGGAGCAACAAATTAAAAGGTCCCTTTCTTTTGTAATGATGGAGGGACCCATCTTAAGGGACATTCATCATTTCAAGTAAGTTTCCATTTAGGATTATTGCTTGGACGCTAAGAAGGTCTTGTGATTGGATTAGTATAAGTTGACTTCTTAAGTTCTCTTCTTCTGTGGTGTGTGTTTGTTTTTCTTGTATACCACATGAGTACCCTGTTTAAATTTTTCAATAGCTTTTTTTATTCGTAGATGAAGTAACTAACTTACTGCTTTGGGGATAATTTTTGTAATGAAAATAATTGATAGGAGTTTTGTATTGCAAATTTATCATTAATTTTATACCCAATTGTCTTAAGAGAAGATAAGAACCATAGTAGTGCAACTTATCTTCAAACTGAGCTTATTCTTAAGAAGGGCTGTGCAGAGAAGATGTTAGTGTAAAGACTTACGATGTGGGTGGTGCACAAAGATCACTGAAACATTGGTCTCACCCATATCCTGTACACATTTCCGAATACACAAGATGATAGAGATGTGGTTTATGTTATGATGGAAAGACAAATTGCTGAGGTGCCGGACAAACTCTTTGATACTTGTATCAAATGGATGAGCATATTGTCTTCCAGCCATTGGACTCTGAAGAATCAGCAAAATTGTAGAGATACAGGTGATGAATTTTCTCTTTTGCTTCATCATTTACTTATCCTTGTGTTTTCTTTCAGCCTTAAGTTTAGTGTGCTAAAACGTGTTCATTAAAAGAATGGGGTACAGAAGGTCCCACTAATGTAAAGAGTCCTTGCTTTCTGAGAGGTCTCATGATGTCTTAAGTCTGATCAAGTTAGACTGAGGTGCTGAATTTCTGGCATAATATACTAATTGCTTGGCTATGGAGTTCTTCTTTAAGTTGCTGGTTTTTATGAGTGAAGAGAGTTTGAGCTCACATGGCTACATGTGTAATATCCAGCCTCTTATATGAGAATCCAGGGTGAAAATAATAAGGGTCAAACTGAATGTGGTATTGGACTTGGCAAATCCTGTGGGAAATTGACCTTACTCTTATTTAACTTCACCTTGGTTGATAGATGTGTCAAACTGAAAGTGGCAATGGCCTCGCCAAACTCTCTTGCGAACTAATCTCAATCTTACTCAACTCACCAGGTTGAGGGGTGCTGAGCCTTGTTTTAATAGAAGCAAAAAAGAAAGGGAAGAAACAGAATACACTTTCAATGTGCTGGACTGCCTAGTTTTCTCTCTCATTGCTTGAGTTGGTTTGAATGCTCAGGGATCATATTTCCTCTAAATGTTTTCTCAGACACTACTCATAGATGCCTTGGATATTTTTCTGTTCATGCTTGTGGGTTTGTGTGATTGTAGTTTACCACATATTCTTTTGAAAGTTGAAAACTTCAAGTCTCTTTGAGATTATTGGGCGACTTAGATACTGTACGCCTTGGTGTATGACTGCAGCTCTTGGCATTCTTTGTTTTTTCTGTTTAATTATGTTACTTGAAAATTCAGAAATAAAGAAATGATTCAATCATATTGGGGTACCTTTTGTTCACACTTACTGCTGTGTTTGATTCTCATGTTTGGTTACATGTTACCCCTTTAAACTTTTTTGAAGGATATTCTGGTTCATTTTAAATGTCTCAAATTTATTTGCAGCATGTACTTTCTGCCCAGAATTGTAGTTACATGTGTTTTAAATGTTTACTCATGCACTTAAACTGATTGAGACGCATGCCCAAATAGAAGAAAATTTAATTTGTCTCCATTTTTAAATGTAAGGTTTTGATCTTTTCAACATGTCTGGCTTTTGCCTGAATTTATGATGAAAGCCAATTAAGGGGATGAGAAAACAGATGGTTGAACATGAAATAGCAATGGAAGTTGTAGGAGACTTCTAGGAGCATGACTTGGTTATTATGGATGCATACAATCACTGCAAAGAACCTGCCCAAAGAGATTGCTTGTCAAGATGATGAACTTTAGTTTCCCTGTAAATTCCATATTTTCGGTGATTAATATTGTGGACCTTGGAGTTGTGACTGTTGTCAAGAGCTACCATCCTCATCAAATTTTGGGCATGGCATCAAGGCACCAAATCCACCTCTCCATTTCTATACTAGAAGTAGTTTGTTGAGCAGGCAGTTATGAAATCTTGTTGTTTTAGAATTATCTTTTTACGTTTTCAACATTGAAGTATTAGTCCATGATCAATGGGGGTTCAAATTGACGATATGCATGTTTGCTTTTGTACTAGTAGTTATGAGAGTATTACAATCACCCAACCCAGCACCTTTTAGCATGTTTCCTTGGTTTATCTTCTGAAGCAACATGGTGGTTTCATATTCTTTGGCCTCTGATAATTGTATACTTGTCAAAGCACTTAGATCTGCACATGAACCCAGTTTGGAGTCTGCTTTAGATCTTCTGTGAATCATTGATCATCCAACATTGCTTGGGTTTGAATGGACATTATATTAACTTTGTGGCCTAGCTTATACTGACATGATTTTGCCCATTTGGTCTCTTCTAGGCGCTCAAAGAAATGGTGCAGTGCAATGTGCAAGCATGAAGGAAAGGATCTTTGTTCTTCATTCAGCTGAGTCCTATTTAACAGCTGAATTGTGCCAAAAATACCGGTTGCAGATTGCCGACTTCATGAATTTGTTCCCTTCAGTTGAAAGTGTAGCCCAGGTTGGAAGGTTTTGGATCAAAGGTTTTCTTCCCTGACAAAGGGGGAGTGACCCCATTTGGATCCATGTTTAGCCCTCCATGCAGCCCTCAATTCTTTCTTCACCTGTGAAAACCACTTTACTATGGCAGTTTCCTTGCTTCAAAGAATCTCTGTTTCTTTTTCCTTTTTAATGTGAATTCCCAGTTTTTTTAGCGTTTCCAATTTTGTGTTGGATCCATGTTAATAAGCAGAAAGATTAGAACAAAACAAGGTCACCCCTTGATTCATGTGGAGAAAGTGGTCACCCATACTGCTACATTTTCTTATGTATTGGAGATACCTTTCTCATTTATGAATGACATGCCCCTTATTACCAAATTTCTAATATCATACAACAGGTCCTTATCTTCTTAATCCTCTGAAATGGAACTTCCAATGGACCACTCACCAATATATGGTAGCAATCAATACCCGCCAGGGTAGCCCAGTTGGTCAGGGCGAATATTGGAAAGTTTGATCCCAATAAGGAGTACATGTTCTTGGGTTCGAATCTTACCACTGATGATACCCTGAATTTACCCGTTATTGGTTGTTGTGGGACGGTTAACACCCTAAGGTTTGGGTTCTCATGGAAAATCTTAAAAGCTTAGTCATAAAAGGTTTCTCGATTATAAAATATAGCTTTTAACATACCATGACTCCTTTAAAATATGAGGTAATGAAACGAACTAGGGTTGATGCCAATAATTTGATTTGTTATCGATGTTTATGAAAAAAGGAAAATGCTAATGCACCAATCGGGTATCTATCGAATTTGTAATATCAGTCTTTGAAAAGTATATAGTAAAATCTATATAGTTGGATGTTAGTATATTGATTTGGTATCTATTGAATTTGAACTTTCAATTGTTAAAAATGTATGATGAAATTTAAATTATTGGATGATGATATAAGTATATAGGATTGAACATGAAACCAATTTATATACATAACATGATTCATCCCTTTTTTCTTTGGGTACCAATTCAATACTCTAATGGGCATGGCATGAAAAATTTAAAGAACACAACTATTTGCTTGAGCAAGAGAAACAAGGAACATGATGGTGCTAGCTACTCGTTTGGCTTAACAAGATGCCCCTATGAACAAATGGGCACCTAGGAAAAGGAAAACAACAAAAGAATATCAATTCCAAGGAAAATTATGAAGCTAGGAATGTTTAGGAAAGCTGTTCTGGAGTCATACCAAAGCCCACAATAATTAGACATTTGGGTTGGGGACAAAAATGTGCTAAAATAAATAAAAAAAAACCCATGATAATGACTACGTTACAAAAAGAAAGGCACTTTTTCCTTGCCTCATAAGCATTTTATTTCTTTGGTGGCCCACAAAAATCATAATTGAAGTTGACAAAATCCATATGATTAAAGTTATATTTGGATTTTAGTAATAGGGAAATAAAAGGAAAAAGGCAAACCAAAAGGACATTTTTTTTTAAATTCCATACAATAACAATATTTGTCCTTATTTTTTATAACCTCTAAAATGAAACTTCCAAAGCAATGTGCCCAAAACAAATTAGCACTAACCAACAAGGCTCAAAGCCCAATTGTGCGTCATGAATTGGTTGGACCAACCCCACAAGTCACAAGCATTAACACTATTATCTAAAAGTTAGTCTTACATGGCCTATCCAAGAAAGAAATGGAAGAGGGAAAATTATAATAAATAAGAAAAGTACAAACAAAAGATGGCAAACAAAAAACTAATAATGTTTCTTTTGGGATCACAATCTCATGCAATAGTTCAGAGCTTGTAAGATGTGATGTTTGGATTCTAATAAAGGATTGTATGCTTAGAAAATACATGTTTAATGATTTTGTTGTAAATTAGGTTTAACTACTTTTTATTGTTTTGAATATGTTTGATAATGTTTTTGAAAACAACTATTAAAAATGGTTTTTGAGATTAAGTTTTAAAAATAAGTTTTATGAACAAAATTCTATTTGCTAATTTAGATATGTAAAATGATTTTCTTAATTTATTTTCCATGAAACTAGTTTATATCATTGGTGTAATTTGAATAGATTGACCTGATTTAATCTAAAGCTAATTCAATGTTTAAATTCAATTGTGTAATTATTTATAGTATTCAGATTGAGTTTGAATTTTTTTTTTTTTTTTTTTTTTAACTTAACTTGATTTAGGTTCAACTTTGCTCAAGATTTAGATCATCAAAGTATAATTTAAGTAATTATTTATAGTATTCAGATTGAGTTTGAGTTTTTTTTTTTTTTTTTTTTTTAACTTAACTTGATTTAGGTTCAACTTTGCTCAAGATTTAGATCATCAAAGTATAATTTAAGTAATTATTTATAGTATTCAGATTGAGTTTGAGTTTTTTTTTTTTTTTTAACTTAACTTGATTTAGGTTCAACTTAGCTCAAGATTTAGATCATCAAAGTATAATTTAAGGCTAATTTAATATTTTATAATATTTATAATGTATATTATCACATATACACACCCAAACATTTAAAAAAAAAAATGGATGGATTTTGAATTGTATAATCCGATTAACTTAGCCAGCCTAAATTCAATTTAAACTTAAAAAAATGAGATTGAGTTAGACTTGAATTAAGTATCTTAGATTGGAGGTCTAGTTGTATCGAATTTAAGTTGATTGCTTTTTCATTCGGGTTGGACTTGAGTTAACCATCAACCTGATCCAACCCACTCGAGCAAGATATATATTTATGTATAATGCCAAAAATTTGGATATCTTCTTTATGTTTTCAATTGTTATATATATGTAACTCTAAAACAACATTAAAAAACATCTCAAATTTACTTTAAAATGTTACTCATTTTTAATTTCTCAAAAAAACCCTTTTCATAAAATTTTATGAAACATGTTTTTAGAGTTAAAAAAATGTTTTTTTATTCTATAAAACAAAAAACTATTATTAAAAATCATTAATGAACAAACCCTATGAAAAAAGAAAACCCTTTCAATATCATATTGTATCAAAGACGATAAAAGAAACAAGAGAAAAAAGTATCTATTTTTGTTGTTCGATTATGGTAACAAATAATAAAAATAAATAAATATAATAAAAATTAAGGAATAATATATTCTATAAATTTATAAACATAACAACATTTATACAAAATTAATCTCAAAACAAAAATGAATTAAAACTATATATAAAAAAAAAAAGTAGCATTTATCACTAATAGAATAGAAATAAGGTCTAGCCCAATAAAATTGATTATTAATTACATATGTATCATGATTATATACATATACATTGCTTCCCCTAAAAGCAAGATGAGACAATAACTACTTATTTAATTAGCTTAATCCAAAAACCAACCAAAATAATGAAGAAAATTACAATAAAAAATGTGTACCCTCTAGAAAGACCCAACAAATACATGTGCCATGGGTAGGTGGCTTCCTTTTATATCCAAGATTAGCACATCTCTCATGCTACACACAAACCATATTATAATAAAAAATACATATTTGGATTCTCATACACAAAAAGTGTGCTTATAAAATACCATCATATAGTGGACTATGTGACAAATTTTATTGACTTTTTCTAGCATCATTCCATTTTTTTAATTTTCTTTTCTTGGTAGAATCATTAACATAATAAATAAAATAGAAAGGAAAAAAAAGCAGAGAAAAGGAAAATATATAGCCTAGAAATGATTGGAGCCTTGGGCTGCCAACACATGGAATGCAACAACTGACTTTCTTAAATTTTTGACATTAAAGAGGAAGCTAACCACTTCAATTCTAATCAATGTCATCAATTTTTGTTAGTTGGGTTCATATCAGACCAACAGTGCTTTAAATTAATGAAATTGTACTTTAATTCAAATTTTAGATTTAAGAATTTTGGGGATATTTTAAAAGAGAAATGTTTTTTGTTTTTTCTAATAAAATTTTGTTGTTTATCAATTTTTTTTAAAATTACTCTTAAAAACCTAAACAATTAGTTGAAATTATTACATGATTATTTCATAAATAAAAAAACATTATAAGCTAAAAGTACTTTAATTATGTATTGTTTGGATTTTTTGTTTTTTTGAAATTAGAAATTTTATAGCAAAGTAGGATATGTTCTATAAAAAATATAGACCTTAATTTTTTTTAAATAGTCTTTAAAATTATTATTATTTTAATATTAATTTTTAAAAGTTGTTGTATGTTATATAAAAGTTAGTATTATTTTTTTATTTTTAAAAAAAAAACATAAAATCTATTCAAAGGGATATTAAGGGTCGTTTGTAAACTATTTTCAAAAATAATTTCAATTTTAAAAAAAAATTTAAAAACATGTTTGATAATCAGAAAACTGTTTTCTGTTTTCAAAAATAAAAAATATGATATTTTCATATAACATTTTTTAATTATTTTTACTTGTTTTTTGAAAGCTATTTAAAAAAATAATTATATAAACATATATAAATAATTAAAAAAAAGTTGACAAAAAATTATTTTTAAAACATATTTAAAAATATTAAAACAAGTTAAAAATATTTCAGAATTTCAAATAAATTTTTATTCTACAAAACATTAAAAATAGTTTTAAAAAACTATTTTTCAAAATTATTTTATAAAACAGTTACCTAACAATCTCTAATTATTTGCTCTCGAGCTAACTCTAATAAATCTCATCCAATCATATCCTCCGTCCCTCTCGAACAATTATACACCGTAGCCCTTGTTATAGGTCCTAATCAAATTTCAATCTCAATGGTGCGTATGAAAAAGGCGTGGTTGGTCCAATATTTTGGCACAATAAATAAGTGGAAAGCCTAAGTTAGGAGACTGACATCCCCAAATTTGAATGAGCAAAGGAAGTCAGTACCCACATTCAATATTTCATCATGAGTTTATAACTAATGCCATTAATATGTTAGCTACCCATTTTCATTTATTTATTTATTTTTATTTAATATTTTATGAAATTCTAGTTAATTATTCCAAATTTGGGAGCAAAAATATATACATATATTTTTTAAAGAGTTAATAAATTGTACTGTCGGTTAGGGTTAAGAGGATGGTGAATGGGCCCATAAGAGTGGATATTTTAATAAACCCTGAACCCAAGGTTGAGCCATGCTCTCAACTTACCCCAAAATGATCAAATGGCAGATCCTGTCTCACCACTGCCCTGCTCCATTAATGAGGCTCATGTTTTGGGTAGGGTAAGAGGGAATGGGGCATGAGGGCATGAGGGCATGCGCCCTAGACTTTCCTCAGAAGCCATAGAAGTTGGGAAGGGTGGGGGGTGAGGCCTAGAAACATGGTCTGATGGTGCGGGGGGTGATAGCCCTAAAAATATGGAAGTGGGTCAGGGGAGTATTTATTAGGTAATGGACATGGACTCGTCATCTATGCAAAGCCACTCAGTCACTCTACAGAAACAGAAGAGGGAACTGCATACGTCACCAGATTTTGGCTTGGTGATCATACGATTCACACCCGTTGTGCTTGGGGTTGGGACACAGGGGGGCATGGCTATGTGGGTATTTATGTTCTTGATTTTTTTGGTAGGGGGAAGAGAGGAAAGAAAGGGGAAAAATTAATGGTGTTTGGTTGGTGGGATTGGATGAAAATTTTGAATATCTCATGATAAAAATGAAGGGTGAAGAGGTTTCAAAACGGCTCTTCGATATAGTTTGAAATAAAAACTTGTTTACGTGAATATTTTATTTATTTTCAAATTGTTTTCATTTGCTTTTTAAAAGTTATTTTAACAAAAATATAAAATGATTAAAAATAAAATATTAAATATAAAAATTATTTTTAAAAATATTACAAATAAGTTAAAAACATTTTAAGTTTTCAAACAAACTTTTATTTTACGAAATATTAAATAACAAGTTTTAAAAGTTGTTTTTCAAAACTATTTTCAAAGATAATTAGAAACAGACTTTAATTTTTTACAACAATTTTAATAAATAATTCTTTAATATTTTCTAAAATGAAAGTGCCAAAATAAAAATAGTTTTTAGGCAAACTCCAAATCTTAAATTTACATAGTTGAGGTTGAAAATTAATAAAAGTTAATAAATTGATAACTATGACTAAAAATATGACATGATATCTTCACATTGGATTATGTACGAACTCCTCTTTAACCTTGCAAACATATTTTAAAGTCATGAGGACCCTTAAGATTTAAAGTAGATAATATTTATACAATTGGGCGTAAGCCGTTACTAATGGTTTTAAAATCAATCTTTGACCCTAATGTGTCATTTTATTTATTCACCCAACAATGGATGTTTGTTTATTTAACCTTATAGAAAAAGTTCCTAAAACTATATATAAATAAACTTTTCTTAATTTTATGGATGTGTTTTAAAGTTATAAAGACCTTTAAGGTCTGAAACATATATTATCTGTACAATTGGTTTAAGGGTCCTTTACACTACAATATACGATTTTGTTTGTTGGACCTTGCAAGGGCATGATGTAGGTATTAGTTTGTTTGATCTTGTAAGGAATGTCTCTCTATTTGACCTCCTACTCTTGTGAGATACAACTAAGATGTTATGTATATGAAAAACCAATCTTCTAAAAAAAAAAAAATTCACAAGTAGATACAATATAAAAATTTTCAAAGTGTTTTGCATATTTTCAATTCTTATTCACAACATCATATAAAAAAACAACTAAAAACATCTAAAATTTACTATAAAAAATAGTTTGTTTGCAACAAATTATTAAAAAACTATTTTCCTTCTATATTTGTCAAAAATATGTTCAAGATTAGTTTGAAACATTACCTTAATAATACAAATACTTTGAAGATTTTCTCTATCCATAATATTTTTAATTTGCAATTTTTATTGAAATAGGACTTACATTCCAAATCCAAATTTGAAAACAAGCACATTTTTTCGAGGCAATTAAGAAATGTATTTGGAGGATGTAAAGTTCACATTTCACAATCCTTAATCATTTTTAGATGTCAATCTTTGAGATCCAACTGTTTGTCGTTTTCTCTTTAGAGCTTCAATTAATCAAAGCACAGATTTGTAGATGAAAACCCTTCACATCCTCACCCACCACCCCCTAATCACACACCCTGACAAACTAAGTGAAATAAACCAAGAAAGTAAGGGCTTCTTTGCAAAAACAATTTTCAACAATTGTTTTATAATGTTTTATAAAACAAAAATCTATTTCCAAACATGAAATATTTTCAACATATTTTTAATATTTTAAAAATATTTTTTTTATGTCTAATGCTTTATTTTTAATAATTCAACATATTTGTATAATTATTTTTTAAAACATTATCGAAAAACAAATGAAAATAATTAAAAACTATTGAAAGATGTTTTTTAAAAACATTTTATTTTCTAAAACCAGAACACAAGTTTTATTGTCATATATGTTTCCTTATGTTTTGTTATGAAAATATAAAATTGTTCTTAAAAACAGCTGTCAACATAAACCCTAAATTTCTCATAATCATTTTTTGTATGCTAACTACTTTGAATCATTTTTTTGGCCTTATCCCATCTTGCTATGAAACATAAAGACCCAATAATTATGAGTTGAGTTTGATTTTATTTTATTTATTTATTGTTTTAATTGGATTAGCTCCTAAAAAAAGAAAAAAATGTATGAAATTCCCTTGGAATAATGTTGAAGTTTGGTAATATTTATAAAGTTTTTTAGTATATTTTATAAGGTATTGGGGTGTGAGTGGGCAGTGGAGACATATATTAAAAAAATTGCATGCTTTTGGGTGTGTGAAAAGGAGAATTTTACACTCTGTTTGGATAATACTTTTTTATTGACTTGAGATCTAGAATTTGATGGTAAAATTAATAATTAAATTTAATAAAATTATTTATATCTATACTTATTCTCAAAAAATGATATGAATCATTGTATTTTAAAGTATGGGAATTATTTTTTGAAAACATTTTTTTGTTCCTAAAAATGATAAATTATTTTTTTATTCCAAAACATATATATGAAAACAAAGTGTTTTTAAAAAACATGTTTTTTTTTTTTTTTGATATGATGCATCATGGCTTACATGTGACGCTAATGCAGGTTAAAGGAAAGGGCCAGTGGCATTTGTGTTAATAAGGCAGAAAATTAAGCCCTAATATGGATGTCGTGGTAGTCTGTTGGTCAGCCTTTTCTGGGGGGCGGGACCCACTATTGATTGGGGTCAGAGAGGCATGCACACACTTCACACCACCCAATCGACGCCCCCCCTGCTCCGTACTCTATGATGGTACACCGCCCTTCAGATCGGACGGCTCACAGAGTGTGGGCCCCTACCACCACGGTCGAAAGCGATCCACGAAGCTTCGTAGACAGGGTACGACAATTAGGTGGACGGTGGAGATGAGAGGGTGGGGTGAAGTGAGGTGTGAGTGATATACACGGCGGTGCACAACTCCCAATGCCAAAGGTCCCAGCTAATCTTCTTTCCATGGCTTCTCCGGCAAGCCTTTCTCTCTCTCTCTCTCTCTCTCTGTCTCTCTGAAGATCAGTCTTCGAGAGCAGTATAAGACTATAAGTGATCACTCTCTCACCTCATTTTCTACTTCCTCCCTATTTTTCTACTAATCCTCTGTGCAATGTAGACTCTGGAGTCTCAGAATGGCCAAGTGCGAGCGAAACGACGTGGGATCGTTAGTCCTCAACCGCGCCGCTGGCGGTGGAAGTTTTCGTCTATTTTCGTCATCCTCCGGTGCGACATTTCGCAAGAAAGTATTTGATTTCGTTCGTTGTGGTGGTTCCCGCCATTTCCGGGAAGATGAGGTGGCAGGCGTTCAGCCCTTGCCGCTGGCTCCGGAGCCGGCGCAAGAGCGATCGGAGCCGAGGAGGAAGGGATCGGAGAAGCTGTCGGAGCTGTTGAAGAATTCGTGGGAGGGTTGGGGTGAAGAGGATGGGAATGCTGAAGAGACGAAGAGGAAGACTGAGGCGTTTGAGGAGGTGAAGCGCGTGGTAAGGGATCTTCAGGTTGGGGAAGGAGTGAGGAAGAGTGGAGGTGCGGTGGAGGTGAGGAGGCGTGCGAAGGAAGACTTGGAAGCTCGAACTACGCTCGCAATGCTCGGAGCCATTCCTCCTCTGGTAGGGATGCTAGATTCTGAGGATCAGGAGTCTCAGATCGCGTCATTGTACGCTCTTCTTAATCTCGGGATCGGAAACGATGAGTAAGTCACATTCTGTTTGTCTTCTAAATGGTGAAATGTTTCAGTTGGGTATTTCTCGTTGGCATTATGTCACGTCATTTTGTTGCTCGGTGCTCTGTTTGGTTACCGAGAAACCTGATGACCGGAGAAGAAAATACGAGTTTTTTTATAACTGTCGCTTTGGTGTGGTAAAAAGTATTAAATTTTTGCAAGATTCACTTTTCTTTTCCTACATTTTCTCGGCAGCCAAACGGATATTAGTATTTGTTTTTTGAAAATATAGTTCTTTTCTATTATTTTTTAGGCTCAAAATTTTAATATGTGGTTTTTCCTTTTTCTACAATCTTTTTTTTTGTATTTCTAGAAACAATTTCTCTGAGACCTGCATTGACAACTCATTTTCTGTGAATCCATGTGCTGCTCCGATCCGATGTGAAGTTCTCTTGTTTCCGTATGGTCGTTTTTCAATCTTAGAAATCATAATGCTTTTTATTGTGTTCGGTTTTTAAATTATTTTTCTAATAGGCGCTTTTGTCCTTTTTTTTAATTTGTATTTTTCAGAAACTATTACGACAGACGTGATCCAGGACAAGTCATTTTCCATGTTTCCCAACTATTGCGTGTTTTGCGCCTGTTGAAATAGTCTTGAATATTTGCACTGTGTGTTGATTGTCTTACATCATCGCTTAATTATTTTCTCCCATCCTTTTGTAATTCCGTGTTCCTCACATTTTTCTCTACTTCTGATTTGTTCTGCAACGTGTCTACTGTTCTGAATTGAAGTGTTAATGCACCCTTAATTAACCCTTTTGTAGGAACAAAGCAGCCATTGTCAAAGCAGGAGCTGTCCACAAGATGCTAAAGCTCATTGAATCTCCAAATGAACCCCCAAATTCAGCTGTCTCTGAAGCAGTTGTCGCAAATTTTCTTGGCTTAAGTGCATTAGACTCAAACAAGTCAATTATTGGTTCTTCTGGGGCCGTTCCAATTTTAGTAAGAACCCTAAAAAATTTGGACAAGACCAGCAGTTCCCAAGCAATGCAAGACTCTTTGAGAGCGCTATACAATCTTTCCATATTACCTTTGAACATTTCAGTAATTCTGGAAACTGATTTTGTCTCATTTCTGCTAAATACATTGGGGGACATGGAAGTGAGTGAAAGAATCCTCTCAATTTTAAGCAATGTGGTATCTACCCCAGAAGGTAGAAAGGCTATCAGCACTGTGCCAGATGCATTCCCTATTTTGATTGATGTTATGAATTGGAATGACTCTCCAGGTTGCCAGGAGAAGGCATCTTATATCTTGATGGTAATGGCGCACAAATCTTATGGAGATAGACAGGCTATGATTGATGCTGGAATTGTATCTTCCCTACTTGAATTGTCTCTTTTAGGCAGCACATTAGCACAAAAGAGGGCCTCCCGGATTTTGGAGTGTTTGAGGGTTGATAAAGGGAAGCAGGTTTCAGAAAGTTATGGTGGCAGTTTGGGTAGCGTTGGAGTATCTGCTCCCATATGTGGATCATCTTCCTCATCTGCGAATCCAAATCTCAGTTCCAAGGAGGCTTTCGAGGAGGAGGAAGACATGATGAGTGAGGAGAAAAAGGCAGTGAAGCAATTAGTCCAGCAGAGTTTGCAGAATAACATGAGGAGAATTGTTAAGAGGGCCAATTTGCCACAAGACTTTGTTCCATCGGATCATTTCAAGGCGCTCACATCAAGTTCAACTTCAAAGAGCTTACCATTTTGAGAATATTTCTTCCATGTCACACACAAATCCAGAAGTTAGTCCTTCTTTCATCTCCTGTGCTTCTGTTTTCTGTAGCTTGTAATTGGTCCAAATATTAGTTATTATTTATTAAAAATTTGCATAATTATCTTATGGATCTCTCCGGAGATTTTGATTTTGGTGAGCCCTTTCTTTGGCTAGTTAAAAATGCCCTTTTGGTTGTCTGAATCTGGTACTACCCTTCAGCATGAAAAAAGCTTACTATTTTCATGGCTGTTAACCTCAAAAATTTTCCATCACAAAATTCGCTGACGGCCCCCTCTAATTCCGCCATAACTTTGGGGGGGTGTCATGCAAATTTGGAAAATTTTTAGGGCTGCTTTAATCATAAGATTTCGCTGACCCCTTCAATCAAAGGGTCGCTTTCATTTGTACACTTTTTTGTTCATGTCTTTGCCTCTGCGCTTAATTTTATATCTGTTAGAAGAGGTCTTGGTCATTTTTCTTCTGCAAAGTAATAAAGACCATTCACTACTTTTCTCTCAGGGAATCTTTTTCTTTCTTGGGTTTCACTTTTAGGTCTGAGAGTTTCATCCGGAATCTTTGGAATTACAGAGTTGAATTGAATTTTTATGTGCATACCCCCTTGTTTCTTTGATTAGTTTAACAGTAGTGCTATGTGCCCTCTGTTAATTTAATGCTTTGACCTTGTTTATTAACACTACTTACTATGAACTATGACAGATTACAACCAAGGAGATGGAGATTCGTGACCCAATTTGGATAGGAGGGGGAAGAATCTGAGCTGTTTGTGGTTAAAATAACTGTGTTCAGTTTTGTCCCCTCCAGGTATATATGTATCATATAATATCCATTGTGGGGTGTAGCTAGTTTTTCCCTTTTTCTTTTTTCCTCCTTGTGAATCTTTAATTTTCCGTGGTCTCTCTTTTTTTGGTCCCTTTTTTGAGATCTGTTTTCTGTTAGGTGTAAATATTTTGTTGTAATGATATCATATGAGCAATTGTTTTTTACTTTGTCCTCTGCAATCATATCCTTATCTCCTCTTTTTTATTACATACTAAAGTGTACGTGCATTCTGTAGTTTCTCGGAGCTCTACGAATCATCATCCCTCCTGTTTTGACCCATTTTGGGCCTTCAATTTTTTTTTCTTTTTTTAAAGGTTTGCTCCAACAAGGCTTCACTAAGATGCAGGTTTAGATGGGTTAGGGTTATGATTTGAAATTTGGGTCAAAGTGGCCTTTATGGCCAAAATATTATTCCCCATACCACCTTCCTAAACTTATTATCAAATTAGCTTACATGAAGAAAATAAGGCCTCTGATTTGTATTGAAGGGGCCCTTTTTTTTTTTTTTTTTTTTTAAATCAAAATATGGTTTCAGCCCAGTTAAAAAAGGGGAAATATTAGGTGTGGAGAGTTAATTTGATGATAAGTTTGGAAAGGTTGCGGTGGATATTTTTTTAGCATAGGTGTCATTTTGGCACCAAACTTCATAATTTGTGCAATGATCCGATGGGGGAGGAATTTTGTTCGGCCATTGATTGTTTTAACTCATAGTAGGGATGTGCATTATAGTAGGATGTGATGGTGGGGAAATGCCAGTTGTTACAGGGATATTTCTCTTCCATTTTGGTTATTTATAAATTATTTTAGTCCCTGTTGTGGGGTCTGTACAACCTTATTGTACGTTGCCAAGTACCAATAAATACCCCACAATAGAATTTCTTGGATCCATTAGAGGCATCCAGTAGGGTTAGGTGAAGCTAATTTACAACGTTCTGGGGTTTTACCAAAGTCATTGTTATTGCAAGTCATGAGAGACGTGATAGGGTTTGACAATGCAAACGACATTCAAGTTACCTTCACCAGGAAACATATGTAGTTTGTGGGTAACTATTTTTATATCAAGACAAATTTGTACATGCCTATGGGGACTGTTCACATTGTACTAAATGTAAATCTGGACCAGCTGATCGATGGTCCTACTCTTATGTTCAACTGTATTGTCCATGTAAATGATTTGCTATATTAAATGCTGGGAAAAATGTGAAAAAAGTAATAACTTTTTGTATAGAGATTTTGCTGTAGTTATTATTATATCTTTGTATGCTGAGAAACTTATTGAAGGCTATTTGAATTTCTGAATTCTGATGGGGTTCCCTTTGATTTCGTCAATTGAAAAAAAAGGACAAAACAAACAATTGAAGAATGGAAAACGATAACATTGAAAATTATAGAAACAATAATGCAGAAGGGAGAAGATGGAGTGAGGGCATTAGCTGTATTCAATTCCTAGGAGAAATGGTGCATATTGTGGGGCAAATGTGATGATAACCTTCATCTTTTTGACGACTTTATAGGTGGGTGATGTTTGTGTGGGGTCTGTGCCCTAATTTGTGTTATTAGGGTAATGTTTTGTACCCTGAAGTGTCTCTCTCCAACCATGCCATTTAGCATAAGGAGACTTGACCTTCTTCCCATTGCCTTATATAAAATGTTGATGCATTAGTATAGGTTGAAATTTTGGTTATATTTATATAGAATTTGGTTATATATATATATATATATATATATATATATGAGTAAAAAGAAAGAAGGGTGTGGGGGGTTGTCCAAGAGGTCAAGTTAGTTGAGACTTGAAATGGGATATAGTGTGAGTTTGGCTTTTCTCTAGTCTTGTGGGGGTTGGGGGGAGTTGAAGAATTTAGTTATATACCAAAATTTTGTATCTCTATATTTGAAGAAAAATAAAACCAAGGGAAGGAAACAAAAGTAGTTGGGTCATAGGTGGGAGGAAAGTGCATGGGAAGGGGTGATGTTGTTAAAGGGTTACAAGAGGACATGGCCATGGCCCTTTACCTCAATCATATCACCCCCCATATGGACCTTTCCTCATCTCCTATGTACTAAACCCACATGATTTGTCAGTCCTTTGATCCATTGATCCCGACCCTTTAATCAGGCGGGCCCCAACCACTTTCTTGGTTAAAGATCAAGGCTAACTCCTTGGCACTAAAGCTACACTTTACAACCCATATGGTGTGCATCACCCACTTTGATGAAACAAGGAAGCATTGTGGCAATGGCTTTTCTCATCTTCTTTGCTTTTACATACATTTTATGTACTACACTGCTATATGGCGTTGCCCAAATCATTCACAAGAGCCATCATTTGGTGCAGACGAGCACACAGTTATTTTGAGAAAAATATGACATGTTTTTTAAATTGTCTATTCAATTATAGTAATTGAAAATTTGTTTTCAAAGTTATTCCTATTTATGAGGAGTTAAATATGAAATTATCTCTAATTTTATACTAAATTGTTTCTTTAATATATAATTTTAATATAACTTCACTATACTTTAGTTATCTCATGGACGATTGGCTTCTTAGAAGTGTTGTGCAAATTATTGAAAATATATGGACTACTAAGTAAAATCAAATGGACATTAAATTTATAAATAAGATTGCTTGAGATAAAAGTTAGACTCTATGTTTAATAAATAATATACACATGGGCCACATAAAATTATTTCATTCTTCCACTTGGCCCATGTGATACACTTTCACTTCATGGTTTAATAAATAAAACATATTGCGTTAAATATCAAATTAAAACATTCTTACATGAGATATAATCTATTAGTTTTTTTTTTTTTTTTTTTCGAGTCATTCATAACTTAGTTGCCCTTTTAAACCTAGATCTTAGGATCTCTGGTCAACTAGGTTGGGATACAAGGCTCTTTGGCCATGGACATGAATCTCGTTCTTTTAGATAAACAATTTACTTTATATTTTGACAACCTCTAGTAAATGGATCTATAAGGTTATTCTTTATTTTGAAATAATCAATGGATTTATTCCATTTGAAAGTAATTGTCTCATGATATTATATCTTTAACATATATATCAAGATTTACCATTGTCTATATGATTTTTATACTCTTCCAATAACCAATTGATTATCAATGTATATACTTATTTTAAGCATTGATTTTTAGTCGCCATGGTATGCATTCTTGAAGTCAAAGCGTAGCATTTTTCTTTAAGGTTGTTAGGATTTGTGAGAAAATTTTGAACATCATAAAATTCTCTTTCAACGAGGCGGTGGGTGGAGGTTGGGAAGAAACAAAAAAAAACAGCAATCCTGAAATCTTTGGCTGCACGTGAATATTTTCCACCCGCAAGGACATCCCATTGAATGCTTGGTTGACCCACAAAACCTAACTCATTACTTTCTTTTTGTATTGTTTATTCCTTATGGTTTAAAATAACTTTTTTAAAATAGCTTGGTTGATAAGGGGTTTTGAAGAAGTTCATTATATTACGAAGAAAAACGAAGTTATGTTGCAGCAGCAAGAGTCCATTTGATAGTGCTTTTCTTAAAAGCACTTATAATATAAAAACTGTTTTTAAAGTAGAGAAGTTGCTTGTAATGCACTAATGATTTTCCAAAAAACATTTTCACTAGAAGAATTTTGAATAGAAACAATTCCAACAGAGTCTAAAAGTATGGATGGAAGAGGTTACTTCAAGTAGAAATGAAATTGAGAAGGAGTAGAGAGGTGTCGGTGGGCATCATTATAAAGGCATCTGAAGATGTTTGCCCTGCCATAAACATGGAACATGTGGACAAATTTTATTACCAAAACCTCTCCCCCCCACCCAATCGCCATCGTATGTCTAGCGAAAAATGGGGACCATCACAGCAGAAGAGCAGAGTTTGTTCTCAGAGCTAAAGCTGTAGAGTTGGATTTTTATGACTACTTGGGATTCCACTTAATTGGGAAGGACAATAAATGCGAACCTAAGACGGGGAAAACGTGAAAGACTAGATCGGAACATGTTATTCTTACCCTAGATCGGAACAGTGCAGCCCTGCTACCAAACACTCTGCATGTACTTAAGAGATACTTTACTTGCCTCTGTAATGTCAGGGAAAGAGAGAATCATCAAAGTGGTGGCAATGATGGCCAATTGTGAGAGTTACTCCTAAAAAGTACAAAAGGCATTCATACAATCCATGCATTAACATTTCCAGAGGGTACCCCTGAGCCAAAGGCTACCCCAGGGCGTGTTCCTTCTTTTAATTAGTAGGAATATTTATCTATAGCTATTACAAGAACTGCAGGCACCAGCCACCAAAGAATCCAAAACCCATGTACCTGTTTTGACATTAGAGTATGGCTTCCAATTGTCATCACTTCTAAACTTTTACTTGCTTTCAGTAACCGGCAGGTAGACGCCTTCTGCTGCCAGCCAGACGTTATCAGCCCGCTTGTCTCGGATACCACATACCTATACAAGCATATAGACCTTTAATGTTTCACAAAATACTAGCATTGTTTACCCATGGCATGAACTAAATGTCACTGCGAAATAACTGGGATAATGGTTATGTTTTGATGATGCTTTTTCATATATACTATTAGTTTTCAAATGAGAGTTTGCAAAAAATGGGTAGGCAGACAAGGCCAGTTGGCAACCATTGGTGGCAGAGATTATAATTGTATTGGGTTCACTAGGGGTGCAACTTGGGTGACTTGACCTGATCCGAATCCAACCCACTGTTTGGGTGGGCTTGGACAATCATGTTCAATGCTTTGGTTGACTTTTTTCAACCTAAGCTCAATTTGGGTTGGATTCAAATAACTTAAGCCTAACTTAAACCCTATTGAATGTTTTTACTATATTTATTAGGAAAAAAATGAGTTTTCATGCACTCATATAAAAATAATTAAAAAATAAAAACTCTATAAAAATGAAGTCAAATGTAAAACCTAGATGGTTAAAGGTAGTATTGATATCATCAAAAAGTACTTGAATTGTCAAAGGTAAAATTTTGATAAAAAAAATACATGAAATGCTAATTAATTTTAGATTGTTGCTTGAAATTTGTATTTTATAAACTTGAGTTCTATTTTGTGATTTTTTTCATATGAATGTATGGAAACATACTTTTCCCTAGTTATAATATTTTTCTTTTAAAATTCTAAGGAAAAAAAATCGAATTAAATTATATCATATATTTTTTCATTATTTTAGAAAGATATATAAATTTTCTTTTACTTTTTTGACTACTAGTCTTGAAATTTTGTCTTATTTACTATTCAAAATTTCATATAAATATATAGATTTAAAAAAAAAAACATTATAGATGAATTTTGAATTATGCAACTCCATCAACCAACCAACCCGAATCTAATCTGACCAACCCGAACTCAACCCGAGTATAGAAAAATGAGGTTGAATTGAGCTTGGATTGAGTACCTCAACTTAGAAGTCAGATTGGGTTGAACTCGGATTGATTGTTTTTTAATTTGAATTAAACTTGAATTAGCCATCAACTCGACCAACCCACCAAAGTTGCAGCCCTATCTTCTTCCAAAAGTTATAATTGAGAATAGCACCAAACAAATTGCAATATCTAATTTCATCATTCTTTCAACGAATAGTTGTAATTTTTCCCTTCTCACCTCTTGCTGTCCACCAGCTATCCGTGTGTATTTCTTGTCATGACTATGTAAGTAGCCACTAGTGTCCACGTGTTGAAGCCGAACCCTTTGATCTTGTTTCCAAGTTTTCCCACTCCCCTCAATTAGGAGCCTAAAGAAAATGGCGCAGTTTAAAGCACAAGCCGTACATGATGACAATAAATATTCCAAACTGGATAAGTTTATTTTGGGTCTTACCTCCAATAGTCCCCAGTATCAGATTCAGATTCTGATCCAAAGCAGCTCACCTGCACCAAGCATATGATGAGAGTTGCATCACCAAATGTGAACCTAATCAGTTTTATTAGCTCTTCAATCGATAAAAGAAAATTTCCTGCTTCAGTTGAAGTTGAACATAAGAGTGTACACTGAACTGTCTATAAGTTTCAATAACAAGACAACTTCCACAGAAACAAAGACCAAGAAAACTTGAAAGCAATCATGACATAAATGGTCAACTGTTAAACAAAAAGGATAAATAAAATGAAATAAGTTTACAACTATCAATCAATATCTCGCTATTTTAAACAAAATTTTGACATTTTATCTCAACTATTTGATGTTTAGCAAGTAGCATTGTCGAGTCATATGGACGGATATCAAGAGGCAAAGGATAGCAGCCCCTCTTTATGTCAAAGTCATACAGGAGTTAGAGGGGCTTTGTTTGCCAGTAAAAGAATATAACCTGGACAGAAATCAAGAGGGAAAGAAAAGCAGTCCACTCTGAATTCATGTTGCTTTTTGGGCTAACCATGCAGCTGTAATACATTTAGGCTCATAGGAATATTCATAAATAAAAAATAGCAACACATGGTCATGTATCAAAAGGGCAAGCAGTTTTGAAAAGAAAACATGAATACAAACTGAGTATAGCTGAATGGAGAAGTATTGGATTGATAAACAATTGACCTGGAATAGAAGAAAGAATGAGGACCCTAAATCATGAGTATGAGTACCAATCGAAGCAACTTAAATTTCCAATTTAAGGCCTGCAAAAGGCAGCTAGAGGAATGTCCAGAAGATGTTATCATTGCCACTGTGATTTCTGGTTTAGCCAAACAAGAGACTAAAATCTAAGGTTCACCTCACTCAAAATTCATTTTGTAAATAGCGGTCAATAAGAGTCCATATCGGTTATAACTCAAGAGAACTTATTTGTGTCATAGTTGTTAACTTGCAAAACATATCATATATCGTTTTTCTATTTTCCGTATTGTGAATCATATTGTATTGTGTATCATAATTTTTTTATAGTGAAAAATAAATAGAGAAAACATGCTTACATGTGCATATATATTGGAAACATGAAGTATAGAGTACTATTACCAATTTCATGAAAGATAGTAAAATTTAAAGCTTATATCTTAACAACATGAAAACATTGAATACTAGAGTTTTGAAAAGTATAATTTAACAAAATATGAGTTGAATGTATGGGTTCATCATAAAATCCACAAAAAGAAACTTTTTAAATTTTTACATTTGATTTTGAATTCCAAATTCTAACTAGATGTACTCGTATTTGTTATTGATATATATGTCATTCCCAAAGTTCCAACTTTTCATGTTCATCGTTATTCCTTTCTTGCAGAAAAAAAGAAAAAAAAAAGATAAGAGAGAGAGAAAACCTAATATATTAAATAAAAGTTTTTATTCACCAATCACCATTATTACCCCCTCTCCCTTTTGTGATCAATTTCTAATCTTTTTGTATATTTTAATCAATTGATATAATAATTCCTTTAAAAAAGAAAAAAGAAAAAGAAAAACCAATGAATTTGATTTTCTTAAAAATTATGAAAATAATTGAAGATGTATGTATCATGTATCACATATTATATGTGTATTTTATATGTATCATAAAATACACTTTAAATAAGATATGAATTTTGATACGTATCAATTTCCATATGATATGTACCATATCATTGTATTGTATGGTGCATTGTAAGTTTTTAACAACTATGATTTGAATAATATAAACTGCAAAGAAGGTGTAATACATTGAACCGAGAGATTTCCATAATAGCCTTTAGAAAAAAATTACCACTCCGTATATCCTTGAAATAAATACTAGATGTTTAAAAATTCAACAATTATTCCATGGAAAGCATCCTGGCAACTATGAGAGTTATCTAGTTAGCACAACACAGAAACAAAAAATCATTAATATTCTTTTTAAAAAGCTGAGAAAATCATTGATAAGAAAATTCAGTTCCTGGGATATCATCTAAATGAAGGCCAATCACTGCATAGCCCTTCTATTCATGTATTAGCTCACAAAAATTGTGCATGATATGAAACAAGGGTGGTCCAATCCTCCTTAGGTCCAGATAAAAGCATATATGCTGCATCTCAATTTGCAACTTCTATTCATGTATCATCTCACAAAAAATGTGCATGATATAAAGTGACTATGGGAAAAGAGGGAAAGCATTTATCAAAGAAAAGATAGAAAAGATGAAAAAGGGGAAAAAGGCTAACCTCTAAGTTGCCTGATATTGGGGATGCATGCAAATGGCTGTGCAGCCATTTTCTGGTCTTCATGTGCTGCAACCGGATTATCGTCCCACTTTTAATGGTGTCACCTTGTTTGGCAGATGTCCCTGGCTGAGGTCTAACAATCTGTGCAAGGAAACCCCATTTTAATCTAAAAGTTAAAAGTTATCCTCCAAATTGACTATTGACCAGTCTTCCTGCCCAGATAAATAATTTCTACAAGGAAAAAAAATAGAACACCAATTTTACCAATATAGAATCATTTTTTTCTGAAGTTACAGGGCAGAGATTTGTCTCCTCTTAAGAACTTGGCAGGATGAAATTAAAATTAAGCGGCAGACTTTAAGAATCTGTTTGATAAAGCTGCATCAAGGACCAGCCAAATTTGCGTAAAATCCTGTTGGACATGTAAAAACCAACTTGTGGTTTGATATTCACTGAAATAACTAAAAATTCTGCAGGCATAGCTTGAATCTTGGAGATCCCAGAAATTTCTATATGTTTTTTTATCCACATGTGCACTGCTGGTGCTAACCAAACTTTTTATCCAAGTTTCTTTCCAAGCGAACATCTCAAGGGCTTTCCAAGACTACCTGCAATTTAACAGGTTTGGTCTAAAACTGTCACTTTCAGGGGAATGGCACTGTGTAAAATCCTTAGCATGGAAAGGAATTCCAATTAGGGAAAAGGAAGGAATGTGATTCTGCTCCTTCACTCACTCTCTTTCTCTCGGAAGTAAATGGAGAAAGTTGTATATTGATAACTTCTGCCTTTACATATTCCCATCCAATTCTGCCCACATTTGGACTGAACTGAAAACTACATGGATTTCCTTCCAAGTTCTTCTAGATTCATTTTTCATCAATGGTTCCACCATTTCAAACAATGATATAGAAAATCAAAAACCGAGTCCTATCCTCCTAATCAAAGTGATTCTAAACTCCACACTGAAATCAGTGTTGAAATTTGAATTACTATAGTTCTTGTGAGATAGATTAAAGAAATTGAATCAAACATGGTGTAGTTTAGTCCTGAAAGGTTTCATACTTATTTGTGCCATAACATCAGAAAAGATCGATTCTGTGGTAACAAATTGGCATTCCATAAAAAATTTTCACATGTGTAAATAAATGAAAACCATCATGAGAAAACCTAAAAATAAATTATCAATGCTATATAGGATAAGAACCTATACTAAACACCCTATCTAACAGTATGTGGCACAATTCCTCTCTTATATTTTGAAGCAAACGCCAATAAACCCACCCATTTATTTGAAAATTCACCCCAGGAGTTACCTGTTTATTTACTACAAATCATTACAAAAGTCTCATTTACAAAATCTAACAATACAGCAGAGAGGAGGAAAGGGAAAATACCCAATAGCTATTGGAATCCTCAACATTGGGAAAGCTAGTGACAGATTGCTGGCCGCTGCCAGAGCCATAGGGTACATCATGGGAATGTAGCCGAAACTTAGTCCTCTCATGCATCAACTTAAGAACAGTTCCATAAGTAATCTGCCAAGCCAAAAAACTGAAAATTGAAATCTGCCAGTTCAATTAACCTGTTTGGGTGCTGAAGAGAAGAACTGTGAGCAAATTAATGGAAATATTGTTTTCTATCTCATGTTTTGCATTGTTTTACTTCCTTAAATAAAACACTCACCTTAACAGCAAATACTTATTTTAGGTGCAGTTGAATGGAGAATTGTATCTCCCAAGCACCAAAGAAGGATAAATTTAAGAGTTTTTTTCCTTTCCACATCCTCTTGGTTGTTTTTCTCCCACTCACCTTATGAAAAAAGGGGATTCAAAATTTACTTTATTTCTTTTTCGACATTTTCCTAGCAATATTTATATTATTATCCCTCATGTCCCAAAGAATAAACATTCTAACTTCTAACATTGAACATTTTAATTTTCTATTTTCCTATCTTTCTCAGCTATCCCATTTTCTCAGTTACCAAAAAGGAAAATTCTTGTATTCAAAATTTTAGATTCTCTACTCTTCCTACATTTTCTCAGCCATTTTTCTTTTCTGAGTACTAAAAGAAAAAAATATAATAATAATTATATATCTGTGTGTTTCTAAGATTCAAAACCTACTCTTATATTTCATTTGGTTTCCCTTCCTTCATTTTCCCGACAGCCAAACAAAATTTTTTCACACCTAAATGCCTTAAAAAAAAATGTATATTTTTAATCTTCTCTTCATCTCCTGGAACAAAACTGAGTTTATTCTATTTCAGATCCTCTCATGAACTTGCACAGGCTATCTCCTTCAATTTATAATTCCGTTCATTCATTCAGCAAGCAAACAGACCCTTAAGCATTGATTCCTTCTCTTTTCGCTTCCCATGTCACCAATTAAACAAGCCACAACCTCAACAAATAATCAAAATTAAAAATCATAAATAAAAGAAAAAAAAAGTTTAAGCACCTGAACTTCTTCAGAATTAGCGGCATGAGCCGATGAAGCCGAGCCGTGATCGGAGCCGAGACCGAACAAGACGAACAGAGCGAGAACGAAGAAGGGGAGAGCCATGAAGAACGTCACTGCAACCACAAACCACCTTTTCTGGTATACTGGAAGGGGCCGCGATTCTCTGTGTACGATCCTTGACGGTGCTCGTGATGATGACGATGACGACGGTGGTGATTTAGAAAGGAGTTTTCTTCGGGAGAGCGTGGGCGGCCCTGATGGAGCCACGTCGCGATCTGGTGTACTATCCAGAGCGTAGCTCTGGGATTTCTTGGGATTACGTGATGGATTTTGGTTTTTGATTTTGCAGGCGGGTTGGTTCTGGTGTGAGTGAATTTGAGGGGAGGGCGGGTGGGTTAGCTGTGTTGTAATGACATGTTTGCAGCCAATTAAAGGGCGGAACGTGGATATTTAGATGACGTGGAGACTTGTGATTTGAGCAACGACGTCGTTTCCCTTGCCAGCGTCCGATCCTGTTGTTCCGAACGACGTCGCTTTAGTTTCACCGTTTCTTCAGCCTTTATGTTTCCCCTGTTTTGGAACATATATGCCTTCTTCCGTACTCTGCTCCTATCTGGTTTCACTATCAGTAATATGTTTGGTTCCGGTACATTCCGGAGAAAATGAGGAGAAAAGAAAAAGTGGAAAAAAAAAAAGAAAAAGATTAAAAGTTAAAAAGTTAATAAATTATTTTTATTTGTTATTTTCAAACCATTTTACTTATTTTAATTTATCAATAAAAAAATTCAATAATTTAAAAATATATAAGTTTTTAACTAATTTTAATTATATTTTATTTTATTTTATATTTTTGTTAGTACAATTAAACATGAGAAAATTATTTTTTTAAATATTTTTTAGGAATCAAATATAATGTTAAAGTTTCTTCAATCAGCTGATATGTTTTCTTTACCTTGATTGTTCTAATCCTATTTATTTAATTATATTCACCAATGTGTTTTTTTTTTATTTGAAAAATTAATACAAGACAAAGAAAATAAAGAGATTTTTATGTAAAGATAAAATAATTTTAAAATATATAAGTTTTTAACTAATTTTAAGTGTGTGTTTGGTTTTTTTAAAGTGTTTTTAGATTTAAAAACACATAAAAACCTTTTTAAGGTAAGGAATAAATATTTATATTAAAGTATTTTACACATTATATCACAAAATGTTAAATAAATATTTAGTTATTAAATATTTTTTACATTTAATTATATAGAATACATTACCTTAAATTTTATTATTTCTTTCCCAAAAAAATTATAGTAATTAAATAAGAATATGATATTAAATGTTAGGAGTATATATATATATATATATATATATATATATATATATATAATATATATTATATATATATATATATATATATATATATAATGCTATTATTATAAACCAATGATAAAAACATTGGAAAATATCGATAATTATTTTAGAAGATGAATACGATATATAAGTAAAATATATCGATTGAAAATATTAGAAAATAACGGGAAATATTGGTGATATATATATTAGTGATTTATGATATATCGATAATACAAGCAAAAAATCGAACATGTATGGAAAAAAAAAAAATTGCTGAAATTTATGATGTATCAAAGATGTATTAATGAAAAAATGGTGTGATGTCTAATGCCTAAACTTATTAATTTTGTGTGATGGGCTAAAAGATGGATGAAGCCCAACGACTTAATAGATGTAAATTTTGAAATTTAGTATGGACCAAAGGTAGAGTTAGGCCCAACCCATCCATCTATTGTGGCCAGAGTGTTGTATGAGCCAAATTTATTTTATGGTATATATGTGCTTAGAATTGTTTATATACATACATATATAAAAATATTTTTTGTCAAAATATACAAATATTTTTTAAAAAAATTATAAATACATTTGAATCACATAATTAGTACATTTGTAATAATTTAACTTTAGATTAATAATTTTATTTTATTTTGATATTGAATTGTAATAATAACCTATTGTGAATAAGTTAATTTAACACATTTTTTTTTTTTTTTTACATTTTCACGAGTTTGGATCATTTTTTTGTCTATCAATATGTGATACATCCGTAAAATCTAAGTACCGATATATTTATAATTACCAATATTTTCAACATTATTATAAACACATTTATTTTAATTTAGTTAAAATGGAAAAATCAAAGACTTTCATTCAAAAAAAAAAATAAAAACATGAATGATTTATTTAATCTAAAATTATTTTTTATATGAAAATAAAAGAAGTTGATCGAGTTCAAATCATCACATCATAACTTAGAATAACATTAGTGATTGGAAATAAAATATTATGCATAAAAATTGTTTTTAAAAGATATTTTAAAACATAAAGAATAAATTAAAACAACTTAAAACAATTAAAATGTGTAATGGAAAAATATCCTATTTTTATAATAATTCCCAAAAATCCATTTTGAAAACAATTGACAACAGAAGGTGTTTGAAGGGGTTTTGATATATATTTTTTGTTCTTGATATTCTTAAAAACGCACCCAAGCATACCTGGACAATATTGAAGATGGAAATTGATACAAGAAACAATTCCATTATCAAAATATTGGTATATACAAATCAATGAATACAAGTATTAATTAGAATTACAAATGAATCATACAAATGTTTGATTAATTGCTCTATAAGACAAGTCGTGGCACCAAGCAACCTGCAATGTCTCTCCACAGCAAAGGTAACAAGGAAGGGGGCGGGCTGCATCTTGATCGCCATTCCTGATGAACACCTGCTTCTACACCCAGGTTTGCTAGATGATCGGCCGACTGGTTTGCTTCCCTGAATACATGCCTAGCAGTTACTCCTTTGAACCTCTTCATCAGATTCCGGCTGTCCACCATGAGCGCTTTTTCTTCTGCCTCAGCTTCCCTCCATCCATTCAACATCTCAATGGCTATTCTGGAGTCTCCTTCGATCCATAGGTACTCCACCCCGCACTCAACAGCCAACTCCAGCCCCTCTCGAAGCGCGTATACCTCAGCAAATAATGATCTGGTAGTCGCTACAGGCGTCGCAAAAGCAGTCATGAATTCACCTTCCGCATCACGCAGTAGGCCGCCAGCCCCGCCTCTTTGGCTTCTTCCCTTCACTGCACCGTCGAAGTTCAGCTTCACCCATCCAGAACAAGGCCGGCGCCAACTCACGTACCGGAGAGACGCGAAGACCGGTTCCCTTGCATGCTTCATGGGAGCCATATTATGAGGTCCGTATTCATGATCACCATCTCCACGTGGAATATCATAATTCACGCACTCTTCCTTCTGATGATCCATTCTTCCACAGTTGAAACATAGCATAGGAATCTCGTACTGTAGGGACTTCCAAACTCCTCCCCCCATTCCATCCTCCACCATCACCTCCATGACTAATGGTTGATTCACATCAACCTCAACGCACATGCTTACTTCACCATCCGAACTGTCGATGGCGATGGCCTGACCTAATTCCGATGCAATCTCAGATATTATCTTTGAAGAAAGCAACTCCTGGTAGTGGAGTCCACTAAGCCGGATCCACACTTGTGCACAGCACATGTTCCTATCATCCCCTTCAAGTTTTGGATGCCATCTTCTCACCACCAGGCATTGTTTCCCCATAAACACTGTCCCCCGTGCCCATGCTCTCAGGAAGTCTTCCTCCAAATCGAAGGAGAATAAATAAAAGTTGTTTCCTAGTACCGTCACTCGTACGCCTTTACGAGGCCTCCACGTCCTCATGATCCAACCCATATTTAAGAAATCAGGACCCTTTCCCAGTAACTTCCCAATCAGATTTTTGTTTGTTCTTTTTTCTCCCAATTCCATCTCCATTGAAACTGAGGAAAAAAAACCAAAGTGAAAAACAAGAAAAGACAATAAATTAATTTTTTGTTCCTCTAGCTGCCTTCAGGATTGCTTCATGTAACATTTGTTGCAAAAATTAGACATTTTTCTTGTAACAGACGAGAGATATATAGTATTGTATTAGATGCACAATGACTTACCTTTGTTAACAATTAGCTGAGACCATTTGCAAGTTCCTGTAGAGAACTTCAATTTGCAAGTTCAAAGGAGATTGAAAAAATATGCCAGGTTCGTGAATATTTATATACAAATAACATTTGATTTCTACTCTAATCCAAATTCTATCCCCAATTTGATTCAAACTAAAAATAGACTTTTATTCTAATTCAAACTCTATATCTTATTTTAATTTAAATTAAAAATAAATAGATGAATATTAATATTTAAATTAAGGATAAGTATCAACTTTCTCTAATATATATACCCTTAAGATAGAGCTTCCATCAAAAATTTCATTAGGTTACTTTTTAAAAGAAAGAGTTTAAATATGAATATGAAAGATGTGGAGAATAAAATAGTGCTAAGAGTTAACAACTAATACTTACAACTTCCTAAATATTTTTCTATTTACAATTTCATTAGGCTATGTTTCATTTAAAAAAAAAATGGAGGAAAATATAAGGAATAGAAAGTAATGAGAAAAAAGTAAAAGAAAATAAAAATAAATAAAAATAAATTTAAAATCAATAAATTATTTTTATAGGATACTTCAAACTTATATCATTTAATTTAACTCTTAAATAATTTGAAAATACATAAATAAGTATATTTGATAACCAAACATGGGAAAATAATTTTGCAAGATAGTAGCAGCTTGTTTCCTTTTTTTTTTTTTTTAAATGTTTTGAAGTAAAAGATTTCAAAAGAATAAAAAAAGAATGAGGCATTTTATCAATATTAATGAACTACATCACTTCTTTTTAATTCAAAAGCTTTATTCACAATTTTATTTATAATAATTATCAAATTAAATATAATTTAAATTTTCGAATCTTTCTAATATCCTTAAGTGTCCTAAATTGTATTTTGGTAAATATAACTTTTGAAATTGAATCCAACCCATTAGGTTTCCTATAAGTACATTTATAAATATATCTAAAGAGTTCTCAAAAAAATTATGAGTCTTAGGTTAAGTCATAATTCTTTGTACTTAATTCATCTTTCTTTAATTCGAAAGAGGGAATTGTATCCTTTCATAGCATTGAGGAGCCCGTTAAGAAGCACAATGATACAACATCGTGGATGTAAGATTAAGTGTAGAGTCTCGAGTGTAAGTTAAGTAAATCTGTATACCTCTTCTTCATATTTATGGGATTATAAGCTTGAGTATCCGATATTATGGTTTTTATATTTGTAAAGCCTTTGAAAGGTTTTGTGAGTGTTTTTTACAAGTCATAATTAATTTATAAATTAATTGTTGCAACAAATTATTATTTTATAATTTGATTCATCAAAATTGTTGCAATAAAGTTTGACATTTCTCCCACAAAAGATTTATAAAGTAGAAGATGTCACCAAGTTAGGAAAAGAAATTTTTTAAATATTTTCTCTTTATTATTATCTTAGCTCTAATGGTATGTAATCCTCACAAGTGCCTCTGATTCATTGGAAGTGAAGTCAAAGGAAAAACAAAAGCAAATTGAAACAAATTAAACAATATCATTAGTAAGATTCAAATTCACATTAAATTTGAATTCAGAAAAAGAAATGAAAGGGACACAACATACTTTTTTATACAGAATATAATAAAGAGGAATATCATATCAGTAAGGAAAAAATGACAATTGAAGAAGTCATTAGCATTAGACGATCTAATGGGTAGGATGAGTACATGGAAGAGAAGGAGCAGACACTGCTGTTGAGATGGAGACTTGAGAGGCACCCACTTGTCGACTTTGGAACCATCAAAAAATATCTGTGTCCCTACTACGCCGAAGAGGGCCATTACACTAACACTCCAAAATATCATTCAGATTCAGGTGGAAAGGAGACGAGAAATAATCAAACGAGAAATGGCAGGAAGTGGGGTGTTTGCAGAGATCTTAGATGGTGATGTCTTCAAGTACTACACAGACGGTGCGTGGAAGACGTCTTCTTCAGGAAAATCTGTGCCCATCATCAACCCCACCACCCGAAGCACCCAGTACAAGGTTCAAGGTATTCCATTTCTTCACCCTTTTCCTTTTATTCCAACTGGGTCTTTTTCCCCCTTCCTGTCTCTGAGAATTAATTTTGGGAAAAGGTCTTTGTCTGATTTCCTGGGTTAAGAGAAATAATTGACCTTTGCATGCGAATTTCGAGCCGTAGAATTAAAAATAGAATCTAGGTTGGCACTGTAATTGCAAATTTTTTTATGGGGATGTTTCCAAATCAAGCAGATTGAAGATGGGTTTTGAGTACTGAAAATTTTTTCATAAATTTCTTGGGTAATTGGATTCAAGAAAAGTTCATTTTCCTGGGTTTTATTTTTTATAGTTTCTAAGAGCAAATCAAAGTGTCTAAAGTTTTGGTAATTTTGGGTGTTGAAAATGAGCAGCATGTACCCAAGAGGAGGTGAACAAGGTCATGGAAACAGCAAAAAATGCGCAAAAATTATGGGCAAAGACACCTCTGTGGAAAAGAGCAGAGTTACTTCACAAGGCAGCTGCAATTCTAAAAGAGCAAAAAGCACCCATTGCAGAGTGCCTTGTTAAGGAGATTGCAAAGCCTGCGAAGGATGCAGTGACTGAAGTAAGTGGTGTAGAAATGGTTTTCTCTGTTTGCATGATGATTTCCTTATGTTTGGTTGCTGAGAAAGTGGAAAGAAAAAGAAACTTATTTCTCAAAATATAAGGTTATTGTGGCATGTTATTTAAAAAGGTTTTTGAAAAATAACTCTGTAAATTGAAAAATTAAAAGAAGAAACTCACCTTAACTCGGCCATATAGTAGTTGACAATTTTTCATCAACCAAACTGGCACTGTTGAATTTAGGTAAGAATATATATATATTTTCTTTTGTGAAGGTTGTGAGATCAGGGGATTTGGTGTCCTACTGTGCTGAAGAAGGAGTTAGGATTCTTGGAGAAGGAAAATTTCTGGTTTCTGATAGTTTTCCTGGGAATGAAAGGAGCAAATACTGCCTCACTTCAAAGGTAATTTCTTCACCCTTTCCTCCAAGGTCAGTTTCTTAGACAAATGGATCTGTTTTTTAGTGCATGGATGCTCACTTCAATGAACCGTTTTTGTCTTCACATTACAATGCCCATAACACACTCAATATATGGTTTTGCAGTAACAAATGTTAAGAATTAATGGCAAAATGCCATATAATATTTGTAGTGAATTGGTGTCGGTGCCTACATTTGGTTTGAAGGGTTTGTCTGATATATGCTATGGTCATCAGTCAGTGGTTTTTATTTTAGCACTGAGAAAACAATAATAAAATAAATAATGGGCTATCTTGAGTAAGCTATCAACCAGTTTCCTCCAGTTCGCAGTTAATGTGTTGCTTTTCCTTTGGCTTTACATTTCCCTGTCTTACTATAACATAGCTCCAACTGATATCCACCGCCTTAGCCAATTGTTGAAGAACATGAAAGTAAAAGACAGAAAATAACTTATAGCAGCAGATACATTGATGGGACTTCTCGTTCAATTTCTCTTATCAGATTTATTTGTGTAATAATTTCCTCGTGTTTAGTTACTCACTGATACTCTTTTTAGTGAAAGAGTACTATGGAATTGACTCGTGCTAAATGCAGATTCCTCTAGGTGTTATTTTGGCTATTCCACCGTTCAACTATCCCGTCAATCTTGCAGTATCGAAAATTGGCCCTGCACTTATTGCCGGCAACTCCCTTGTGCTCAAGCCTCCAACCCAGGTATGGATTTCACCCTTAAACATCTAATGGATCCACCTTTCAATATCACTTGGTTTTATAGGTCAATTATAGTTTTTCCTATTTTTGATCAGATTCGTGTAGCAGATTGTATTTGAGGAAGGATTTCTCATCCTTCATTGTAGTCACTAATTTCATGGCGATGAAGAGTGTGTTTCTGATTATAAAATTTCTTGCAGGGTGCTGTAGCTGCACTCCACATGGTGCATTGCTTTCACTTGGCTGGGTTTCCCAAAGGACTTATTAACTGTGTTACAGGAAGAGGTTCTGAGATCGGTGACTTCCTTACAATGCATCCTGGCGTTGACTGTATAAGGTACTTCCTAGTTGCCTTGAGGTCTTCAATACTTTGTAAGCTTTCTGGGTTCTTGTCCTTCCTGGTTGTGCGATTTATTTGGTTCCCATTTACCAAACTATGGAGACACCAACACCCATCATTTCACCAAACTTACTCTCAAATTTGAAACCAAATGGGATTACAAATCAAAGTTTCCTTCTTTAACAAGCCCGGTGACTTGCAAAACCATCTATCTAATGAGCATTTCTTACTCATACACAGCTTCACAGGGGGGGACACAGGAATTGCAATCTCAAAGAAGGCTGGCATGGTTCCTTTACAAATGGAACTGGGTGGAAAAGATGCTTGCATCATTCTTGAAGATGCTGATTTGGATTTAGCGGCATCTAGCATCGTGAAAGGAGGCTTCTCATACAGGTGAAAAAAGGCCATGCACTAATCGATAACCGTTCAAAAATGTAGTAAAGTTTTTCTGTCACATACTAGATTCTGTAATTAATAATTACCGAATTACAAATGGCACTAATTTCTTGCCCTACTCAATGATGTCACCAAAGCTTAATCCCTGAATCCCTATCCGTAACGAAAATAGTTCAAAATCCTAAATCTGTCATTCTGGCACTTGGTTTTATTTGCTGCTGATTACTCAATGCTGCTGTCTATAACAGTGGTCAAAGATGCACGGCTATTAAGGTGGTCTTGGTAATGGAATCTGTAGCGGATGCTCTTGTTGAGAAAGTTAATGTTAAACTAGCAAAACTGACTGTTGGGGCACCGGAGGATGACTGTGATATCACTCCAGTTGTGACAGAGTCCTCTGCCAACTTTATCGAAGGGTTGATAACAGATGCCAAGCAGAAAGAAGCAACATTTTGCCAGGAGTACAAGAGGGAGGGCAATCTCATATATCCATTACTGTTGGATAATGTTCGACCCGACATGAGAATTGCGTGGGAGGAACCATTTGGCCCAGTTTTACCAGTTATCAGGATTAACTCTGTTGAAGAAGGAATCCACCACTGTAATGCTAGCAATTTTGGTCTCCAGGTACTGAATGAGCTAACAGTCACATCCTTCTACAATTTCCTTCCAATTATTATTTTTTTTTTATTATTACATTGAAACAAGTGGGAAAAAAACTGATGTGAAATCAATTGTCAACAAAGAAAAGAAGGAAAAAAGAAATATTTCTCTTCTGATGTAAGTGAATGGATTAAATGCAGGGTTGCATCTTTACGAGAGACATAAACAAAGCAATTTTGATCGGTGATGCAATGGAGACAGGAACAGTTCAGATCAATTCAGCGCCGGCTCGAGGACCAGATCATTTTCCTTTTCAGGTGAATTTTCCCACCCCATTACTCAAAACAAACTGATGCCTTAATCACTCCAGTTTGGAAGTATTTATCATTATGGGGAAGTTCTTTGAATAAGCAACAAATCTTCAGCAGGCGCCTCATAGTTGCTCACAGTTTAATTACTTGATTCACAAAGACAGAAATCTTTCGACCGTGACTTGTCTTCTTGATTTGTGTTTTCTCACATTATTTCCAAAATTTGGCTATTTAATTTTTGGAATGCCATTCTGAACAAAACAGTGGAACTCAATTTTTTTCTTCGGAACCCAAAACTTCCCAGCGTTGTTCCGTATCCTGGGATTAACATCACCTCATTGCAGGGTTTCAAGGACAGTGGAATTGGTTCTCAAGGAATCACCAACAGTATCAATATGATGACTAAAACAAAGAGCATGGTGATCAATTTGCCAACCCCGACTTACTCCATGGGCTGATGATATGCTTAGTAGGTAATGAATTCAAGTATTTGGTGCTCTAGCCTGTAATGTAATTAGCAAGCAAGAAGAACCTTTTGTACTTCTTTAGATCTTTAGGCCACAAGGATGTTGAAACATCAAACTGAGTCTGTTCAGTTATCATATGCAATAAGTTTCTTCAAGCATTTTAATTGTCTGTAGAAGATGACCTTGAAATTCAGTGTTGAGGATTGCAGTTTGACAATTTCATTTGCCTTTTGTTTGGCTTGCTCAGATGTGGATACAACCATTGGATCTTGAATCTCATGTTTTCTTATGGCTCTTTATATCTCCAGCCTGAAC
The DNA here is from genome assembly GCF_004353265.1 of Vitis riparia. Taxonomy (NCBI): domain Eukaryota; kingdom Viridiplantae; phylum Streptophyta; class Magnoliopsida; order Vitales; family Vitaceae; genus Vitis; species Vitis riparia. Next base: position 5,643,989 of record NC_048434.1, on the reverse strand, counting down.
CACCAATCTTTTTGTCATATCAGTGTCTTCCACTCTTGCTCACATCTACACCCTAAATCATAAGCCCTCTTGTTGTAGTCTTTACAAGTCCATATCTCTCAAATAACTTTTTCCCCTCATAACCCATATAATATTTATAGAAGTATTTTTACTAATTTTCCTTATTCTATAAGGTTATGTTTGGGTCTCAAAAAGTACTAAGGAAAGAAAAAAAGTACCACGGAAAATTATTTTATCATGTTTGATTGTCGTATAAAAAATACTAAAGAAAATTAAATATAATTTAAACTGGTGAAAAACTTATGTATTTTCATATTATCTAATCTTTCTATCGATGGGTTAAAATAAGTAAATAAGTTTGAAGTAGCAAATAAAAATGATTTATTGACCTTAAATCTATATTTCATTTTTCTTTACTTTTTCTTTCTTTCTACTTTTCCTCTTTATTTTCTTTTCTTTGCATTTTTCCTTCAATTTTTTGGAGACCAAACATAGTTTAACGGATCTAATTACAAATATATATAAACTCAATAAATAAATAAATATATTCTAATTAGTAATTTGAAATACTTTCCAATAATTTTCAATAATGCCCACATCAAACACTCATAACTCATACCCCTTTTGAACTAAAATTTATTTTTCAAAATGATATCTTCAGTTTCATTTTATTTTTAATGGAATTTTCTTTTATTATGAGGTATCCCATTACTCATACCCCTTTTTTGACTTCTTTTTTAACCAAATTCCCATATCCTAAAATTTGAAGATAGACACTTAGATACATGCCCATATCCAACATGTTGGGCTAAGTTTGTTCAGCCCATGAGCCCATATATTATATTATTTTATATTTGGGTATTCCCTTAACCCAAATATAGATATAGAAGTAGTATTATGAGAGAAGGGGATTTGACTGAGAAAACAAAAGAAAATCGGGGTTGTTTTTTGGACATGTTTTATGGTTAAAGAGTAAAGTTATAGGTTCCGATTTTTTTTTTTTTTTTTTCTGGGGTGATGAATTTTCACCTCAAGCATTGAGATATTTATATAAGTTTTCAGAATGAAAAAAGCCGGTGACTTAAAGGCTCATTTGGCAATGTTTTTTTTTAAAAAAAAATTGTTTTTCAAAACTGTTAAAAAAAAGAGAGAGAGAGAGAGAGAGAGAGAGAAAGAAAGAAAAAAACTGTTTTTTAAAATTTTTAAAAAACTAGAGTGCTTGGCAATATTTTTTTAAAAATAGTTTTTGCAAACAAAAAACAACAAACTTGTTTGTATGAAAGAATTTGTATTGTTTTTTAAAACAATGTATTGCTTTTATTTTATAAAAAAAATTATAAAATTAATTTTTAATAATATGAAATCAAATTCAAGTTAAGTCTAATTAAAAAATAAATATTAAATCTACAATTATATTTGAGTTAAAGATAAATAATTTTTTAAAATTATGATACAATTTTTTTATTTTTAAAATTTGTTTTATATTTTTAAAAATATAAAACAATTTTTAAAAATTCTACCAAATAGACTCTTAATTTGTGTATCCCATTTATTGAAGTGGAATAAATTTTTTCCTTAGTTTTTTACCTCAATTTTGAAGGTTTTTCTACGTTATATTTGGTATCCCTTTTTTTATTGAATATTCTTGGACTATCATTCTTTATTTTTGTTAAGTTGTTATCATTATTTGAATTCTTTTTTAACCAAATTCCCATATCCTAAAATTTGAAATGTAAAGGATAGAAACTTAGATAAATGCCCATATCCAATATGTTGGGCAATATGTTGGGCTAAGTTTGTTCAGCCCATGAGACCATATATTATGTTATTTTATATTTTGGTATTTCCTAAGCCATATATAGATAGTATTAAGTCTTTGGTATTATGAGAGAAGGGGATTTGATTGAGAAAATAAAAGAAAATTGGGATTGTTTTTTGGGCATGTTTTAGGGTTTAAGAGTGAAGTTACAGGTTCTTTTCATCAACCTTTTAGGGAAGTATCCCTATGATATATTTTCTTCCGGATTTTTTTTTTTTTTAATATGGGATGATAAATTTTCACCTCAAACATTGAGATATTTATATAAGTTCAAGATGAAGAAAGCACGTTTGACAATGTTTTTTTAAAATTTGTTTTTCAAATTTGTTTTTTTTCAAAAGAGATTTTTCAGAATTTTTTTAAAACTAGAGTGTTTGGCAATATTTTTTTAAAAATAGTTTTTGAAAACAAAAATAAAAAGCTTGTTTGTATGAAAGAACTTGTATTGTTTTTAAAAACAATGTATTACTTTTATTTTATAAAAAAATTATAAAATTAATTTATAATAATATGAAATCAAATTCAAGTTAAGTCTTATTAAAAAATAAAAATTAAATCTACAATTATATATGAGTTAAAGATAAATAATTTTTTAAAATTATGAAACAATTTTTTTATTGTAGTAAAACAAAAATTTGTATAAGATAAAAATAATTTTAATATTCATTTTTAATACAAGTCAATTAAGTACTTTAATTAATTTTTTTTATATTTTTTATTTGATCGTGATTTCTTATGAGTTTTTTAGAAATTTTCTTGAAGTTAAAGAATCAAAAAAAGTATTTTCAATGTTTTGTAAAACAAAGGATATTTGTAAAAAAAAAAAAAAAGATATTTTATTATATTAATAAATTTCTAGTACGAATGAATTTATTATTTAAGTTTTAAATTATTTTTAAAAATTAATAGACTTGTTAATAAATCCAACATATTAAATCTTGTTTAATTTGTAGTTAATTTATCTAGAAAAAATTTTAAAAATACTAATTCTATGTAGAAGATAAATAATAAAGTGTATATATTTTTCTATTGTTTTTAAAAATTAATGAAAACAACTATTCCTTGTTCTTTAAAAGTTGTTTTCTATTTTACTTTGTTTTTAAAAACTAAAAAGATAAAACAATAACCAAACAGTATTATGAATTTTTAAAAATTGGTTTTTATTTTTAAAAATAGAAAACAGATCTAAACAAACTCTTAATTTTTGTATCCCTCTTTACTAAAGTAGAATAAATTTTCTATGTACTTTTTTTACCTCAATTTTGAAGGCTTTTTTCACGTTATATTTGATATCTCATTTCTTTATTGAATGTTCTTAGATTATCATTTTTTTTTTTGTGAAATTGTTATCATTATTAAAATATGGTTATTATTATTGAGCAGTGGTTATTATTAAGGAGGAATCTTTTAGACCTCTCCTATATCTTCTCAACACAACACTCATACTTAACCCATGCAATATATGTTAAGATATGGACTCACATATCTCACAATAATTCATGATTATGGTATTCACTTTTCAGTTTGTTATTTGTTCATTCAAAAGTATGGGCCACCTATGTGTAGAGCCCAAACGCCATCACGAGTCTTGGATAATGGGCCTAAGACCCGTGAGGCCCAATAGCCCAATGGGTATGGTCCCTAAGGCAAGAGGGTATAAAAGGCCAAGGTTCTGTTCATTTTGGATATCACATTTTTGAATAGAACAGAACCCTAATCTCTTCCGCTTCCCATTGCCAGAGAGAATCCAGTGACGGTGGTTACCCTCCTCGGCCTTAGAAGATCCATACATCTTCAACCAAACTTCAGAAATGGATTCGGGTATGTTTCATGTGAATAAATGCATGTTCTAAGTGAATTCATAATTATATCCTGCATATGTTTTGGTGATAATGGAGATCAAAGATTAATTTATCAAGATAGTCATATAGCCATGGACTAAAATTTCCATTGAATATGGAGTAGTATAAATCCAACCTGACTATAACCCATTGTTGCCATGAGTAACATGAACTCTAAACTTGAAATGGTGGAAAATGACTTATCCTTGAATTGTTTGGAAGGCACTTTCTCCTTGAGATGTGAAGCCCCAGCTTCACATGGCCTCGTTAGGTTGAGAGGAAGATGGTCCTCACAATGTTAAAAGAAGTATAGATTTAGGAATCAGACAACTACAGGGTCACCATCAATGAACCCAACCACAGTCTACAACACCCCAACATTTTCTCCTCTTTCACCCCTGTATTCCGGAGTGGTTCCAAACTCAGGTGTGAACAAAATATTAAAACATACCTACCTCTATCTCTATACTATATAATAAAATTTGGAATGCACTTTCGTTGTTACTGCGTTCTACCTTAAGGTTACGTTTGGTTCCCAAAAAATACTAAGAAAAAAAAAATATAAAAGAAAATGATTTTTTTCATGTTTGGTTGTCCTATGAAAAATATAAAATAAAATATAATATAATTAAAAATAATTAAAAACTTATATATTTTTAAATTATTTAATCTTTATATTAATGAATTCAAATAAATAAAATAAATTTAAAGTAACAAAAAAATAATTTATCAACTTTTAATCTATTTTTTATTTTCCTTACTTTTTTCTTTCCTTCTATTTTCCCTCAAATTTTCTAGAAACAAACATAGGCTAAATATTTACCATTATTCCTTTCATCTAATGCAACATGATACCTTTTGATGTGTGGCATTAATGTAATTAGTGATAAAACAAAAGAAGGGCAAATATTTTATCTACCTTATTCACTCACCCTTTCACTACACACTTTTGCAACATGTGGACACACTAACTAGGACACATTAACTACCATAAATGAATTAAAAATTCCTCTCTGCCTCTCTTCACATATGTGGTCATAATATTCCCTTGACTTAATTATCATAAAATAATTATATTTATTTGGATAAAAATAATATCATCTTTTACAGTTTTATTTTTGTTAAAATAAAAATAAAAATTAATATTTATCAATTGCAAGTATTAATAAATGTAAAATTAATATTTATCAAATATATAAAATTAAGATATAAAGTTTTTATAATTTAAAATGTTATTCTTATGTTAAAAGAAAAAATACATGTGACGGAGGAGAGGAAAATATGGTTACACTCTCTTTTAAGATATTATTTTGAACAAAGAATATGTATAATTCTTTTATTCTATCTCTTATATATAAGTACAATAAGATTGCAAAAATTTTACCCAATTCTTTTCTTTATTTATATATAATTATAAATAAAGATAGATTAATTTTAAAATTCAAATAATTATTTTAATTTAAAATTTATTTTTAAATTTATAACTTAGTTATTTTCTAATAATAGTAGGTGTCATAAAATTGGGGTCTATCTCTTTTTAAAAGATTGTAATTGAAGTATCATTTTAATTTTGTAAAAGTTTAGGAAACATCAGCGTCTAAGAAATCTTATTTAAAGAGGATTATTTTTTTTTATTTTTTTTTTTAATTTTAGGAAAAAATCTTATCAAACAAATTCTATTTAATTTGGTCATAATCACCAACTTGACAAATAATAACACATGCTTCTTTATTAAATAATAAAAAATAATTAATTACTTTTAATTTAATATTTAGATTTTTTTATTATAGAATAAATATATAATAGTGCTATAATATTTTTAAAATATAAATACTTAAAATTTCAAAAAAAATTGAAAATGTGAATCTCAATAATGGACTACACCTAGAGGGAGGAGGGGGGGGGGGGGGGGGGGGGTTGAATAGGTGTTGTATAACAATTTAAAAATTCTCCCAACAAATATTACATAACCTTAGACTATCTTAATGTCAATAAACTTTTCTTGCAACAACTTTTCAACAAAACATAACATCCACAAGTAAGAATATATGCATCAACACTCTAACAATTTATTAATGCAAAACACATGCAAATGCTTCAACACTCCTAAAAAATAAATCAAAATGTAGAGTGAGAGAAAGAGACAATGAACACAGGATTTTAACGTGGAAAACCTCCAAAGAGATCAAAAACCACGGACCTATCACCGATTGAAAAACTCCACTATGAAGAATAAGAACTGAGTACAAAGTTTTACCTAGCTCAAGAGTCAAGCCAACCAATCCTTCCCGAACTACTTGACTAGTACCTTCATTTTCAGCTTTTCTCTTCTTCTTTCGGAGCACACTTGGAGTCCGCACCAAGCTCAATCTCGGCCTCTTCTTGAATCCACACAAGAAGAAAATGGGTATGTACCCAAACCCAAATAGAATGAGAGATTGAGATATGAATGAAGGAATGAATCAACCCATTTATTGCTTAAGAAAATCCATTAAAAACTAATTTGGAAAACATTAAGAGAAGTGAATTTTCTTTACAATCAAAAACCCCAAATTAGGAAAATAAAAATGAGAAAATGAAGAATCCTAGGAGTGTGGCTGCTCTCCTCACGTTTTCTACAGTCCCTCTCACCAGAAAATGAGAGAAGATTGGTTTTTAAAGTGTAAAAAGAAGCCCTTAATCTAATGGCTGAGATTTGATCAAAAAAACATTAGTTGGATCGATCCACCCCTGCACCTAGATCGATCCAGAAACAGGGGAATGAAAGTCTTGCACCAAAAACCATTTTTCCCAACTTTCTAACACATTTAAAAATTAAAAACCGAGTTGATTCACATCCAATCACTCCACACTCAGCTACATACCTCGGCCTCTTAGCAAAGTTTTAGTCTTCAAAGTCAAGTAGTCCGAATAGGAATAGGAAAGCTGAGTTAGGGGACACTTCTGAATTTTGTCCAGAATTACCAACCTAGCTAAAGACTCACAAAATTGTCTCATTTTTTACTAAATTATTTTTTATAATTTTTATTAAAGTTTAAAAATTATGTAATATGACCTTCATTACCTACCTGTCCATGTGCCTTGCACATGGAACAAACCTAGTTCAGTATAATATTTGCCTTGCACATGTAACAAACCTAGTTTAATATAATATTTGATTTCACTTCTGACATCATATTTTATTTATATTCATATTCTTTTTTATATTTACAAATTTAATTTATATTTTTTTTTACCAATGAGAACGGAAAATAAAAAAAAACATGTTTTTTTAACATTAGAACACGGTTTTCAAACTATTCCAAACATTAGAACACGATTTACTGCTGTAGATATAAATTGGGCTATTTGATTAAAAGGGCAATTTAAAACCTAATTTTGAAAATATAACGTTTTGTCTTTTTTACCACATTTTGACTAAAATACCTTCATTCTTTTCTTATAAAAATAACATTTTTTAAATAAAAAAATCTACTTATAAATATTTAGAATTTGGAGTCGATGATAATCTGATTTAAATGTAAATGCAGAATTAGATACTGTTTGTTGAAAGATTTCCCTCCAAAAAACTTGAATAGTTCATTTGAATAAGAGTGAAAGTAATTGATTTTGAGGTGTTAAAAATTTATTTTTATTGTTTTTTTTCAAATAAATCTTATTTTAATATTATATTAATATAATTTTGTTTATATTTTTTTTAATAATTCATTTTATAATTTAATGATTTTAAAAATATATTAAATGACTTAATAATTTTAAATATCTAAATATTCAAATATTTTTGTTCAAATCTAGGTATAATTATTTTTTAAAATATTAAATATTCAAATCTAGGTCTTTTTGCCCTATCCCAATCCCGAAATGGTGTGCAACATATGCTAGGCTATTAAAAAAATTCAACTAATATTCGATTTTTTATGAAAAATAAATTTGCATGAATAGATGGAAGAGTGTATATTTAAAAATATAATATGTATATTAAAAAAAGTCCCTTATTCTACTGTGGAAAAAAGGTTGAAAATTATCCTTGTGAGGTTGAGCAGAGAAAATTGTCCTCAGATTTGATTGTCACATGTGAAAAAAAAAAAAACTAAAGCCATCCCTAGAATAATAGGTTGGAGAAAAAAAATGACGAGTGCAGTACATTGAATTATGACTCTGTTCATGAATCTTATTAGCAAATAAACGCCAATGAATGGTTAGTTTAATCCACTTGAATGCCATAATTTAAAAATAATGTTTTTAAAATGAATGAATATGTGTTTTACATTAAAACTTTAGGCTTAATTATTTTTTTAAAAAAAGTCTTATAAAAGTTTTTAAATGAAATGCTCCCGTTATTGAAAGAATCAAACTTAAAACAAAAACGTTTTGTGTTGATTTTTATGCAACCGATCAAGGGTATCCCTAAACTAGTCAAGCTAGTTCCGATTAAACTTGCACGAAATTATTACTCTCTTACAATGGCTGTTGTTTGACTAGTAAAAATTTGATTAAGGTTTGATTGAACATTAAAATCACCGACGGTCACCTGTAGAACATTAATTGCTTTAATGACTACCTAACCGATGAGATTGAATCAAAGCTTAAGCAATTGAGGTCTTCCTATATAGTTTTGGGTGCTCAAGCCCATCGAGCACTTGTATCTATTGATAAAAGAACACTTATATTGAATTGTTTTTCAAATGTTTTATCTTATTCAAAGTTTTTCATTAAAGGGCATTGAATCCTTCACTTGCAAATCTATTAGTGCACCCATTGAAATTATCATCGTTTTTTCTTTTGCACTCATTGAAATCATCTTAGTGTTTTTATTATTTTTTATTTTTTGTATTGAGTTATGTTAGCCCAATGATTCTCTTAAGTCAGTTTTGATGATAAAAAATTATGATTAATTCACTAATAATTTTAAATCAGGATGAGTTTCAAATGTTTTTTTTGATAAATTCAATTGAAAAATGAAGTTAGGATAAAAAAAAAGCTCAAGATAATTATCAAATGGTTAAGAGAAGTACAAGACCTAATATGTATGAAGGTATTTCAAGCTTAGGAATCTTATTAAGATGTTCACTAGAGTGTACTTAGGATTTTAAAATTCATCCATGCATGATTTTCATACTCTATTTTGAGCCTTAAAGATCATATTTTTATAGAGAACAATTTTCAAAAACCATTTTTCGAAAAGGTTTTCTAAAATAATTACCAAATAAAGCCTGATAGAATGAAGGTTTGTTTAAAGCCTTGGATAATAGAATCATCATTTGAAAAGGAGATCGAGGAGAGTGTAAGTAGACAAATTACTAAACCACTATAAAAAAACATTTGCATTTCTCTTCCTTCTACTTTTTAAATAACTTGTTTTATTAATTACTTATTTTATTATTTTAATTATTTATTTTCAAAAAGTTTTTAATTATACAATTCACCCATCTTAGATGTTTCTTGCTAATTAATTAGTCTCATTTTATAATATATGTATATATGAGGAGAAAATTAAAATGATTCACATAACTTTTTGTTAGTGAGTCTTTAGCCATGTTTTATTCAATGTAACATTTCTTAATTAAAAACATGAGTATATTGAATAGAAAAAAGACATACAAGAATCAACAAATATATAAATATTCACGGAATAATAGTTGTGAGTAGCAAGAACAAATGTTTTTATTTTTTATATTTATTTATTTATTTTTTATCATTTTAATTTATTTCCATAGTTCTAGTTTTTCAATATCGATAGAATCATGAATTTTAAGCATAAATAATTTTTTTTTACCATTCTTTTTGTTTATGTTTATTTTATTATTTTCATATTTTATTATTAAGAGAGTAGTAAATTTTGAATAGAATTCAGTATCTTCTATCATTCTAATTATTTTTTTTTAGTTTTATTTTTGTTTTTCCATTTTCTTCTAATTGTATATTTTATAATTAATCTTAACTTTTAATTTAATTTATATTGTAGACGATACTAGCCAAGTATTTGGTTTTCGAAAAATTTGAGAAAAAATGTGAAGGAAATAAAATAGAGAAAAAGAAAAAGAAAAAGTGAAAGAAAATAAAAAATGTTTTAATTTAATAATTTATTTTTATACATTCGTATTTTTTTTATATTATAGCAAGATTAAATAAATTTAAAATATGTTAATTTCAAATTAATTTTAATTATATTTTCTATAGTAAAACAAAACATGAGAAAACTATTTCCTTTTATATTTTTTTATTTCCTTATTATTTCTTAAAAAGGTCAAATGATCACCTGTTATATATTTATCGTCCATCAACTAGTGAACTGATTGAACCCAAGCTTGATTGGGAAATACTAGTTTTTGCTTTTTATGTGTGAAAAATTATAAATTCAGAACTCTAGTGATATTAATACATGTACTAATAATCGTCTAATTAATATAAACATTATATTTAATGATCGATGGAAAAGGTAGTAAATCTTTAATCATTGGATGATAAATGTGAATGAGGATAATATCAAAAATTGAGCTTAATTATTATTGTAAGTTATATGTTAAGATTTTGCTACTATTATTAATATCATTAATTCAAAAATGTTGGTACAGTAAAGGTACATTTTTAGAGCTGCTTTTTAAACGCTTTTTGTTGAATAAATTCAAATAATATATTATTTTTTATAAAACTAAAAACATTTATATAATTCCAAATCAATTGAAAAACCATCACAAACTCAAAATATATAAATAAGGAAAAAGAAATTTAGAAAAAAAAAAGAAGGGAAAAAGAGGAAATGGCAAGGGTACCCCGGACTCCAATTACAAGATTGAACTAAATTCCAGAAAGCAGCGGAATCCGAGCCCAGGCTTCGCTGGATTCTCCTTTTTAAAGCGCCCTCGCTCACATTCTCTCTCTTTAACTTTCTCTCTCTAGAAAGCAAAAGTGGAAAAATTAAGAGTAGAGATTTTTCAGCAGTATAAGGCGATGCGCTCTCACTCTATGCTCATCTCCGTCCCTCACCCTCTCCTCTCGTCCTGAAAAGAACCCTAACTTTCTCTCTCTATACCTTCCTCCGATCCCTTTATCTCTTTTAAAAGAGCCCTAACTTTCTCTATCTAGGGTTCATCTCTCTTTCTCTAGGGTTTCTGCGGTTCCATGGTGTGAATTTGCCGCCCAAGTTTTGAGATTTTTTGAAGGATCCAGAGGCACAGACAGGAACAATGGCGTCCACGGACGGAGAGCTTGAGAAACAGCTCATGGAAGCTGGGAATAAGCTTTTGGTGCCCCCGGCTTCTGTCGACGAACTTCTCCCGCTGCTTGACGTAAGCCCTAATCTTTTTGGTTTTTCTGGATTTTTTGTTTGATGTGGTGGTGGCGGGTTGGCACGTCGATGGTTCGTGATTGGTGGTTTTTATCTCGTTGATTGTTTTTCCTCCAGGGGTTTGCCAAATCTTTAGCATTGAATATTGTGACGTGGGGGTTCCTTTAATCGTGTTTTTGTGCATTGCATGCTGTTTCTATAATAGGTGTTTGCATGTTCTCATATGCTGGGTCTCGCCGGTGTTTTGGTTTTCTAATTTTTTTTTACCTGGGTGAGTCAACAATGGCCAATTTCCGAGTTTCGAAGAATTACTTTTTATGACGAGATCTTGTGATTTATCCATAATATGTGTTTGGACAGAGTGTTTTGGAACTTAATTTTAGCGGTTTGTTTTTTCTCCCTTGATAAGTGTGCATTGCTGCAGGTTTTTATATGAACGTTTTTGGTGTTTGGATCAGCTGGGAAATTGTCCATGTTCTAAGAAAGAGTTCACTCTTCTCGGAAATGCATTTTTTTATGTTACTTTTAAAATGATACCTCTTTTGCATGAGATAATAGCCCTCATCTTTCTACAATTATTAAATTTAAATGTTGTTCAGAAATGATTCATATTGATGATTTTTAATTTAGTAACTGATTTGACAATTAGCGGCGAAGACTATATTTCAAAATGAGTTAACTTTGATATCCATTGATATTGTGTTGGAAACTGTGGATTCGGGAGGAAAGAAAGCATGTTGAATTTTGGATTTCACCATCTCCTGTTTTGATCAGGCAAACGTATGGGGGAAAAGGAAATGGGAATAGGAGAGGCTTTCATGAAGGAGACTTTTCTCTCCTAGATGATTCTTAGGATATGACATTGTTGTAACAGAAAGTTTCTTGCTTTACACATTGTTTTCACTGCAGACAGTGGCAGAATGTGTTATTTCGCATATTTCTGCCTTGATTTTTTTTATATTCATTTCTAGACATGGACAAAAGTGAACAAAGTTATTTATTTTCCGTATGTTATCTTATATCTTATTTAATTTTTTCTTTCATAATCATAGTTGCAAATAAAGGTTAGGAAAACACTTAATTGAAAAGGGTTTGCAATGATTTCATGCTTTAAAAGGCTATTGAGGCTTACGCCTCGAGGTGTGTCTCAAGGCAAGACTTCACAAATTAGCCTTGAGGCTATGGCCTCAGTTAGGGTAATTAAGGCTTAAACGCCTCAAAGCTATTGAGGCCTAAGCCTCAAATATCCAAAGGGTTTTCAGCCTTTATATGCTTTTGGTATATATTTTATAAGAGTCTTAAGTCTCAATATTCAATGAGTTTTAACGGGTTCTATCATCCATTGCTTTTGTTAACTTCTTATATAAATTTCATGAATTTTGTATTAGATCCCTTCTTTGTTAAACCTTTTACAAAATAAAGGCTCACTTAGCCTGCTAGGGTAGCCTAGTTGGTCAGGACGAATGTTGGGAGGTGTAGTCCTAATAAGAGGTACATGGTCCAGGTTCAAATCCTGCTATTGATGATACCTTGATTTATCTGGTGTTCGTTGTTGTGGGTGCGGTTAGCACCCTGAGGTTTGGGTCCCCATGGAGAGTCCTAAGGGCTCACGTGACTTTCAATTAACGTTTTAAATGGAAGGGAAAAAGAGAGATTGGGAAAAATAGGAGAATTGCTGATTGTCCTAGTGGTTAAAAAAAGATACCACTACAATTGGTAGACAAAGAAGAAGAACGAGTGGATATTAACACCATTGGGGAGGATAATATAGCAATTGGATATGATTATATTTCTTAGAGGATCCTAGTGATAGTAATAATAATGTTGAAAATTATTTGGTAAAACCATGTGAGATAGCTAAATTTTATGTTAGAAAAAGGAACTAAATTAGAACTATTAACAATGAAAAATAATTAATTTTATCATTATGAAGTTTATGTTTTTTTAATTATTTAATTTTACTGTGACTTTATGAGTATTTTTTATTTTTTGAGAATTATTTATTTATTTAAGTTGAGGCTTAAACCTCATTCAATCTCGAGGTTTAGGCTTCACCTCATTTAGGCAAAACACCTCAAGACCACCTTTAGCCTTTTAAAACATTAGATTTTCATAAACCTTATATTTTTCTTTCTATTTTATTTTGAAAGAATACATGAGGAAAGCCTGGAGGTGGGAAGAGTGTACCCAATGCGAGCCACATGATTAAGGATTTAAGTCCCTGAGGATGAGCCCAGTGGAATTTGAGATACTTCTGTGCAAACATATTTTTATTTTATCTTCCTGACTTTACAATTGATATCGATGTACAATGGAAATATGTTCATTTGAAGTCTGAACACATTTAAAAGAAAATATGCTTCATTCTTATTCAAAATGGACTTTGTGATGGTTGATGATTGACCAGGTGCTATTCCAAATCTGGATATTTTTTACTTTATTTTATTGAACTTTAGTAAAACATTTTTCATTAAAATCTAAGGGAAATTTGTTGCAAGTCTGGGATTTTGAACTAGTTTAGAGATCTCCTGCCCTACAAGGGCATTGTTGTTTTTTGAATGAGCTGATCATTTATTCATATTTTATATTCTTGAAAATAAAAGATTTAGTAGCTTCACTTGTCTCTTTTAATGCCAGAGTGTCGTTTCTTTGATTTCGACCAAGATTGGCTGAACTGGATCTTATAGTGATCTTAAGCTTTATCATCACTAGCAGGCCCTCTCTAATTGTGTTTCTCTCTTTGTTGCTTAATAAGTTTTGACTGTTAAGTTTTACATTGGCGGTTGACTTACTGCAACCCTTCTCCTTTATCTGGATTTGGACCAACTATTGAAGCTAGGATATTAACTGTAGTTAGGATTAAGACTTTGTTGAATTGAGTTTTATTTTCTGTGTGCGCATTTTTCTTCCTTCGTAGATCTATTGAATTCTGTACATCATCATGTGCCATACCAGAAATGAAGTCCTCGCATAATTGCATATGCATAAATGTATGGCTGTCTCCATTACTAATTTGGATTCTTCGCCAAATAAAGTGAAGTACAAGTAAATTTAAAAAGGCCATGGCCGAGAACATCACTTATGTACTTGTTGAACTACAAATGGTGTTTGTTTCAGATATGGTCTCTTTTCCCTTATTTCTGATATTCTAGGTATGCCACTAATGCTTTATATATCATTGCCAAATCAACAATGAGACAATATGCAACTATTGGGCTGTCAACCTATTGAACTTTAGATGCTTCTTTGTCCACTGGTCACACCCCTAGCTTGTTGTGAGAATGTTAATTTTGTTATATTTTTTGATTGAAGGATGGTTGAATTTACATCTTATTGTTTTTTATCAAGGTATTTTATTAATATTGTTATTGGTTTGTTCTTGTAGCAAGTTGAGAATTGTCTTTTAAAGGTGGAACAGTCGCCTTCCATGTCGATGCAAAATGCCCTTTCAGCATCGCTGAAGGCGTTGGTGACAGATCAACTTCTGAGACATTCTGATATTGATGTGAAAGTGGCAGTTGCAGCTTGCATAAGTGAAATTACAAGAATTACTGCACCAGATGCCCCATATGATGATGACCAAATGAAGGTACCTTGAATTTATTCATTTGCTTCTGTTTTTTAGGAAACTCTACAAATTTAATGACTTGCTGACTGCAGCCATAATCTTTCCATGGCAGTTCTTTAATTATTTTTTATTTATTTAATTTAATTTAATTTATTTATTTTTTTTTTTGTGATTTTCTATTTGTGGGTATGCAGGAGATCTTTCAGTTGATTGTATCATCATTTGAAAAATTATCTGACAGATCGAGCCGATCATATGATAAGAGGACCTCGATTCTTGAAACTGTTGCAAAGGTCAGGTCTTGCGTGGTAATGCTGGATCTTGAGTGTGATGCACTGATTATTGAGATGTTCCAGCATTTCCTCAATGCAATAAGGTATGGAAGTGAACTGAGGGTAATCTTGGTCTGGTGGTGAATTGCAATTGTATTTTTTTCTGTAATATCTTTTTCCCCCTTGTGGGGTTGGACTTTTATCTTAAAATTCCAAAATAGCATAACTACAGTAGATTGCTGTTTTCTTCTTTGTGTTTTTATTTATTTATTCTTTTGGGTCTTCCATGTCTCTTATGTATGATCAGCATGTTGTGATTCTTAACTATAGGCGATGATTCTACATGCAAGGAGTGTATTAGTTAAATTATTGGAAGATGGAGATGCTTTGTTATTAATGAGGTGGGATGGGGTGTTCTATCATCGTTTACTGTTCAGTTCTTTGAGATCTGGCTGCTTTAAGGTTGTGTAGTTCTGCAAAATAGGTACAGATTGTGTGGTATTGTAAATGAACAGCCCTTTTTTTTATTTATTTATTGAAAGTTCAAAGTGTGAAAATGACATAGAAAGCACATTTGGCAACATTTATCAGAATTTTTTTTTTTTTTAAAACTCTTCTGAAAAGGTTCTTTTTTCCCGAAAAATTAGGCATATTCTTTTCTGTATTTATCTCCTGTTCTTTTAGCAAATGGAAAACCATAAAATGTAAGTTCATGTTTAAATATTTTTTTTTGTCATTGGTTTTTCAGAGAGTGCCTGTTGGAAAGTCTAGTTCTTAAGGGCATCTTGTCCTCATTTATACCTACTTTTTCATTCAATGAAATGAAAACCGTTCCAAAAAAGGACTAATTTCCACTAAGCACCATGTGCCTCTGGATTTACCAATTTAGTAGGCTGTTAATCCATGAATTGATGCTGAATTATTTTGTGAAGTTTAATTCACTGTATTAGTGTATGCCTTTTCCTATCACCTCTTCTTTAGATCTTATGTTTCTTAATAGCTTTGCTTTTATAAATTTTTTGGCCAAGGTAGTTTGCAATAATGGAACTTTGTATAGATCTTTTACACCATGGGTATCAGATGCTTTAATTTCAAGGGATACTTTGTTCTTTAAAATGAATTATCTGTAAGAAGCTTAGCAACTGATGACTTCGGCTCCACCTTCAGGGATGATCATCCAGAAAATGTCTTTACATCCATGGAGACAATTATGACCCTTGTCTTAGAAGAAAGTGAAGACATTCCAACAGAGCTACTCTCTCCTATCTTGGCTAGCATAAAGAAGGACAATCAGGTCAATTGTCATTTGGGTTGCCACTTGCTTTGTTTGATCTTTCCACCTTTATGACTTCACTGATTGAGTTTATTCTTTTTCAGGAGGTCCTGCCCATTGCTCGGAAACTGGGGGAGAAAGTTTTTGAAAACTGTGCTAATAAGCTTAAACCTTGCCTGATGCAAGCAGTAAAATCCTTGGGCATTTCTTTAGATGATTACAGCAAGGTAGTTTCTTCTATATGCCAAGGAACATCTAGTACTGCTGATCAGAATGATGACGGTGTTCCAGAGCAGAATGATGACAGTGGTCCACAGCAGAATGATGATAGTGCTCCAGAGCAGAAAGATGACAACATTGCTGGCAAAAATACAGTATGATTATAACTTTCTTTTTATTTATTAATGATTGTTTTTATTTGTCTTGAATCAATTACCATCTGCTTAAAGCAATGTGGAGTATTCATTGTATTTCTGCGGTTTGTTTGGTGGAAGATTCTGAATTGTAGCAAAAAAATTGTTATTATTAATTGTTAGTTTATGTTCGATCTTTTAACATTGATGGCATGATTGTAGACTATTATTTCTGTGGTTGATGCAAATGATTTAACTGGTAGCAATTTACATGCATTGCTATGCAAAATAAGCCAAATCTGAAAATTAGCTCAAGATAACTTGTGAAAAATTATCATCTCTATTGAGATTTTTTCTTCCTGCATTTTTCAGTGAAGATCAAATACACTTGTTTCAGGTAATGAGAACCTCAAATATGCTCATGACTTGTATAATCAGGGACCTAGAAGAAATCTCTGTTGGGATTTTCTTAATTATATCTTAGTTTATATGTGCAATTATTGGGTATATGGTTGAATCTCTCGGAGTTTTAGAAGCTTGTTACTCGATGATTGCTGTTGTGGTGCATGCATCAACATAATTTCCCTGTTTTGTACATATATTGATTTTCACAATATGTTTTCTATTTTAACCCAATTGGTATTACACATGGATTTTCTTTCTATAAAAAATATTTTGTTGCATTATGTACATATGCTCTTTTGATTAAGCAACTTTTTGTAAATAAGTCTTTTAGCATAGCCCATGTAATTTTACTGCAAATTTGATCTAATTTTATGTTCATTACACCTTGGTTTGTTTTCTGTTGTATATAAAATATATCTCTTATGCAATGTATCTTTTCCCAAGGAATAGCTACATGATCTTTGATTGATGCTAATACTTTTTAGTGATGTTATACAATGTATCATTATTGATTCTTCATTCCCATTAATTTTTGTATAAACCTGCTTCAGGTTGAAGAGAGCCAGTTGTTAAGGGCATCTTCGGATGAGGCAGCCCAGGTACGGCTCCTTTTCTAAATTGATTTTTGTCTTCTGTTTTGTTTGTCTTTTTTATTGTTAAATACCTTTTGCTATCTTATAAACTTCTATGGTTCATATATCATAGCTTATCTTGTGTAAAATTTGAGACTTAAAATCGGACCTCATTGTTTTTTGATCAGGTAGATAAAGAGATTTCAATTGAAGCAGCCTGTCCTGGAGAAGCAGATCCAGCAATGGATAGATCTCCTAAGTCAGTTATGAGCAATGGCATCAAACAGGCTGCGAATGATGACTCTTTAGTGGATTCAAACTCTTCAAAGAAGCCTGATTATGGTACTAATCAGTCCAAAAGTAGCAAAGTACCAAGTGAGGTTGAACTTGATAGTTTGGATGTTGGAAAGGTAGAACAAGAATCTAAGCCAGAACAAACTACTAAGAAAAGAGGAAGAAAGCCAAATTCTTCAATGAACTTGATAGAACCTTCTGATTCTCGTGTTAGCAGTGAGGAGGAGTCTGAGAAACTGTCAGACCATAAAAAAAATCAAAGCAAGGCAGGTCATGATGCCCCTTGTGAGGACCCTCCATCTACGGAGGCAGCTGTGCCTTCAGAAAATGAAAAGATGACTGCTACTCAGCTTTCCTCACCAAAGGCATTGGAGAATGAGTCTTCATATGTTGCTTCTCCATCGCCAAGCCGGAGCCTACCTGATGAGAGTCATGTTAGGAAGGTTGGACGTCCAAGGAAGAAAGACAACTTGAATCAGGAAGTGGGGAAAAGGCGACCTGGGAAAAGGGCAGGTTCTGGGATTACTGAGGAGGATAAAACTTCGGCCACCATGACTGACTCAGTGGAAAACCCACTGAAGAAGTCGGGTAAGAAAGTGGACACAAGCAAGAATGAGGATGGATCCTCTTTAAAGCCTCAGGAAGATAGGAAAAAACGGGGGCGTGGTAAAGCTGTTTTGGAGAAAGAAATGACAAAATTCTTGTCTAAAGATGATGAAAAAGTACGTTCTTGTTGGCTTTGCAATTGTTATTTTTCTGTTCCAACACTAAACTCATTATTTAAGAGAATAATTTTTGGGATATGAACCATACAGGAAATGCTTTCTTCCCCAAAGTCTGCTGCAAAATCAGTAAAAGATGAAAGTCATTTAGAGGAAACCCCTAAGATGCTTTCTAAGGGAAAGCATACTTCTGGAAAGCGGAAAGTATGTTTACTAATCCTATCATTGCATATTTGTATCTCTTGCCTTGAGAGCATTTGGAGTCTTTGTTTCTTAAAATCATACTTTGTTTGAATGATTCTGAAATATTTTTTTGGAATATTATCTATAAAACTAAGCACATTTTATGCTTGCCATATGCTTTTCCTATTTTTCTTTTTCAGTTGACTGATGTACTTTTCTCTTAGAAAATCTCCATGGATTTTTGTGACTGATGAGCATTTTGGCCTCTACTAATTTGGTTAGAGGAATTGCCTTTTTTGTCCTTTTTTTTTTAAAAAAAATTCAATGATTAGATAGATTGCTTTTTGCATGTTTCAAACTGTGGATGCTATTATGGTTATCTGAAATAGAGTTGCCAATTATGGAAAAAATGAGGGTTTTAAGGATCTTATGAAGTCTTGGTGGGAGGGAGACAGTTTTAGTGGCTTTTCAAGTTTTATTTTGGTGGAAAAATTAAAGGTCTTGAAGTCTAAGTTGAAGGAGTGGAATAGAGATATTTTTGGCAGGGTTGAATTCAGGAAGGATTTGGCTTTGAATCAAGTGGAATTTTGGGATGCTAAGAAGAAGACAAGCAGACCGTCTTTGGAGGAGTTGGAAGCTAGAAAAGAAGCGAGGGAAGAATATAAAAAATGGGTTTTGCTAGAAGAGATAACTTAGAGGCAAAAATCTAGGGAAGTGTGGTTGAAAGAGGGTGATAGAAATACGAGTTTCTTTCACAAGATGACCAATACTCACAAAAGAAGGAATAACGTGGGCAAAATTAGGATTAATGGTGTTTGACTTTCGAAGGAGAATGAAATCAAGGAAGGGGTGGTCAATGCTTTTCAGTTTTTGCTGTCCAACCCGGGGGACTGGCGTCCTCCTTTATCTGAGCTGCAGTGTGAGACTTTGGAGAATCTGGATGCTTTTGCTTTGAAGGTGCTCTTCACGGAAAAGGAGGTGCCGTTCACGGAAGAGGAGGTGCTTGGTGCGCTGTTGGGATGTAGTGGGGACAAAGCTCCGGGGCCTGATGGCTTCTCTATGGCCTTTTGGTAGTTTGCTTGGGACTTTGTGAAGGATGATGTGATGAGTTTTTGTAGGGAATTCTATGAACACGGTAAATTTGTTAAGAGTCTAAATGCAATTTTTTTGGTTTTAATTCCAAAAAAAGTAGGGGCTAAAGATTTAAGGGATTTTAGGCCTATAAGTTTGTTGGAAAGTCTATACAAGTGGTTGACCAAGGTGTTAGCCAATAGGCTAAAAAAGGTGGTCTCTAAGGCCCAAGGGGCTTTTGTGGAGGGAAGACAAATCCTAGATGCAGTGTTGATAGCTAATGAAGCTATTGATTCAGTCCTAAAGAATAATGAGAATGGTATTTTGTGCAAACTTGAAATAGAGAAGGCATACGACAATGTGGACTGATCTTTTCTTCTCACAGTTATGCAAAAAATGGGTTTTGGGGAGAAATGGATCGAGTGGATCAAGTGGTGCATCTCCACTGCAAGCTTCTCTATGTTGGTTAATGACACCTCTATGGGTTTCTTTCAAAGCTCAAGGGGATTGAGATAGGGCGATCCACTTTTGCTTTATTTATTTGTGATTGCTATGAAGGTGTTTAGCTGTTTTCTTAAAAGGGTTGTGGATGGAGGTTTTATGTCGGCTTGTAGGGTGAAGGGTAGGAGTGAAGAAAGGGTTCAGATTTCCCATTTGTTGTCTGCTGATGATACCTTGGTGTTCTGCCAAGCTTCTCAAGATTATTTGACCTATCTTAGTTGGTTACTTATGTGGTTTGAGGCTGTGTTGGGGTTGAGAATAAACTTGGAAAATAGTGAACTAATTCCAGTAGGTAGGGTGGAGAATATTGATGATTTTGCTTTGGATTTTGGTTGTAGAGTGGGTAGTCTACCATCCACTTATTTGGGCCTTCCTTTGGGTGCTTTGTTTAAGTCAGTGATAGTGTGGGATGGAGTGGAAGAGCGGTTCTGTAGAAGGTTGGCTATGTGGAAGAGACAATACCTATCCAAGGGAGGGAGGACAACTCTAATTCGAAGCACTTTGTCGAATTTACCCATTTATTTTATGTCCTTGTTGTGCTTGCCAAGCTCAGTTAGATAGAGACTGGAGCAAATTGAAAGGGATTTTCTTTAGGGAGGTGGTAATTTGGAGCGAAAGCCACATCTAGTAAGATGGAAGTTGGTGTGCTTAAGTAAGGAGAAAGAGGGTTTGGGGGTCAAATGTCTATCCAATCTCAATAAGGCTCTTCTTTGTAAATGGAATTGACGTTTCGCAAATGAGAGAGAGGCCTTGTGGAATCAAGTGATTAGAGGGAAGTATGGGGAAGAAAGAGGGGGATGGTGCTCTCGGGAAGTGAGAGAGGCGCATGGTGTGGGGCTTTGGAAAGGAATAAGGATGGATTGGGATTTTGTGGGCTCTAGGATTTTTTTCCTTGTAGGTAATAGGTGGAGGGTGAGATTTTGGAGGGATAGATGGTGTGGGGATTCCCCTTTGTGTGTGTCATTCCCTTCCTTGTTTGCTTTGTTTGTTGATAAGGAAGTGTGGGTGGCAGATATTTGGGACCCCTTGGCTGAGGGGGGGTTGGAATCCCTGTTTTTCAAGAGCCTTCAATGATTGGGGAGGTAGAGGAGGTGGAAAGATTCTTGGAGCGGCTTCATGGGAAGAGAGTGCAGGGAGATGTGGATGATATGGTGTTTTGGACCGAAACAAAGAATGAAAAGTTCTCGGTCAAGTCCCTCTACCTTGCTCTAGAAGCGGGCTGCCCTTCTTTGTTTCCTTCTAGTTGCATTGAATGTGTGGGTGCAGCCCAAGATTAACTTTTTTGAGTGGGAGGCTACGTGGGGCAAAACCTTAACCCTGGATCTTATTCAGAAAAGAGGATGGGCCTTGGCAAATAAATGTTTTATGTGCTTTGAGAAAGAGGAGACGATAGACCATCTTCTTCTACATTGTACAAAAACAAGGGTCTTATGGGATTTGCTCTTTAATTTGTTTGGGGTGTCATGGGTGTTGCCTTCATCAGTTAAAGAGACTCTCCTTAGATGACATGGTTCTTTTGTGAGCAAAAAGCGCAAGAAGGTGTGGAGAGCAACTCCTCTTTACATTTTTTGGACGGTTTGGAAGGTGAGAAATAGATTGGCCTTCAAGGATGATGTGTTGTCAATCCAGAGACTCAAATACTCTTTTATTCTTTCTCTTTGGTTAGAGGCCAAGTTGTTTATGGTTGATTGTCCTCTAACTATAGTTAGTTTTATTGATTGGTTGGGTTCTAATTAAGGTTGTTTGTTGGGCCAGTTGGGTGTTTTTCTTATTTCTTGGCCATTTTGGCGGTGGGTGTATAAGTTTTGTATACCTTGAGTCGCTTTTTTGGTGCCTCTTTTTATATTAGATCTTTTCTTACCTATCAAAAAAAAAAAAAAGGGTTCAAATTCAGAATCAATCTATCAAAAAAATAAAAAATTCAGAATCACACATTTTGCATGCTGATCCTATCCAACTAGGACTTATTGCAAGTTATGGGCTTTTAATCCCCCTTTTCCACCTATCCAAATAAATAAATAAATAAATAAGTAATCCTCTTTTTTCATTCAGCGTTTTCTACTATATTTTTTAAATCATGAATCATGTCTTTTCTGGCAGTCTTGGTAGACATTCTTTTGGTCTTACCATCGTCCCAGTTACATGACCAACCATGTTAGTTGGTTTTCTCATCTTGCTCTCAATTTTTGATACCTCTATCTTCTCAAACATCTGCCATGTTCTGATTCAAGGTCACAGAAGTGTTCTCCCACTTGAATTATTTATTTTTAATTCCCATTCTTTTCCAAATATTTTCCCATCCAAACATTAAATATTCTCTTCTCTTCTGCTAAGTGACAGTGTACTTTTCCATGTTGATGTTTGCTGTTACTCTCCTCGCATTTGTTTATATCCAATGAACTGGTAAATTACAGCCATTGTGGTTCAATAGAATTAAATGTTAACGAGACAATGTTGGTTGAATCCAATTAAAGTGTTAACAAATGTTCATTGTGTTGGCTGCTAGCACGGGGCTCATAGGTTGGGTTTGCACTTTAAATTGGCTGAATTTGCTTATCTTGAAGCTCTGGTTTTATCATGTGCATGATGAGTGTTGACACCCTTCTAGTCTCTGTCATGTGTAGTTAGAAAGGACTGTAATTTCCTCACTGGTTGATAGTTTCATGATTTTCAATAGTTGAATCTGAAACTGAGGAGAAGCTATTTGCAACAGCTTTCAATTTGAAACACATACAACTGAGTTTTGTGTCCTAACTTTTCTCATTTTAATTTTCAGAAGCAGCTGTAGTATTTACAGGCATTTTGTCTTGTTCGAAATATTAGGCTTGTTATGTTATGGCTTCTCCCCTTTCTTAAATATATGCTGTCATCCTTTCATGCTACAGCACCATGTTGTAACATATAACATTTGAACTGTTATATCTTGAGTAGACAATGTTATTCATTCAAGATGGACAGTTAATCTTATAGCTTTGTAATTTTCTTGGTGTCACTGTGGGACCGTTGTTGTTCCACGGACAGTTGAATTGTGTTACTATTTTTGTTGCTTAGAATATTGGAGGTGGTACATCATTTTCAGTGAGAAATTATCCTATAGAAAATCTGTGGTCTTGTTTCACATCCCTGAAGCTTCCTTTCTCAGGACTCACCTGGAAGTTAGGTGGCACAAAATTTATATTGCAGGGCCATGAAACATAGGTCAAATGTTGATAGACAGAGATAACCTTTGAAAAACCCATCACAAACTGGCATAGATGCATAGACACATTCTTTTTCCTCTCCATTTTCCCCTCCTATCATATGTATATATATATATATATATATATATTCTCTACAATTTTGTTTACCCATATTGAAACAAAAAACCCTTGTTCTGAGGTGTTCTATGTTTGACTCCTGGTAGTTGTGTTGGTCCTGTGTACAATGTCAAAACATTTAAAATTGTGTGCGCTTGCAAAATAGTGCTATGTGATGTGGTATTTGTGAAGACAAGGATCTTCTAAGAAGTTTTCAAGCTGCTTACAGTATTTGACAAATAGCTCTTTTATTTTTGTGTTGGTATCGGTAATGAATTTTCTTGATCAATCAAGTGCAATAGAGTTCTCCAATTGCTGCTTATATGTGTTTATGTTGTTTTTTATTCTTAGTTGCTGAGAGAAACTCAATCATCTTGCTGTTCAAGCATACAAATGGAAACAAATCAGGGGATTGTGTAATGACTTGTCTAGGAATGGTTTTGATTCATCAAACCATTTGAGTCTGTAAGCGGGTGGTGATTTTTTCCCCATTGACTGCTCTTGGTCTACATTTGTAGTGTTTTCTTGTCATTATTTCTCACATAAGGATTACTGGGATTTTTTAATGTTCAAATGTATGTATGAAGGAATTCAGCAACTCATATAATGGCTTGTCAAGCGATAAGTTTGGTTTTACAACATCTTTTGAGAACACTCTTGAATTTAAGCATTTTGAAGGCTGTATTTGCTTAGTTCCCTAAGCAATTATAAAATTGATATGTAATAAGGCAATAGATTGGGGTTTTGCTTCAGTGAGATGATCATGTGCAAGTACAAAAATGTTTTATTCCATGAATCAGTTTCACTTCCAGTTTGGCAAAGAGCCTGCTAAGTAATTCAAGTGCTTTTGTTTCTCCTTCCTTTTTCTCTTTTTTAATCCTTCTTTTGTATGTTTTTAAGTCTCTTGCCTGCCTTCGTAGAATCACATAAAACATTTATTCATTATGCTTGTAAAGATTCTATACTTAATGTTGTCAATAAGTCCTTTTATGTCCTTTGTAGCATTTTGCATTATCAACCTTATAAGGATAGTGGAAATTTTTTTCATATTAACTGCTAATTGGATCTATCTTGTTGCAATATATCTTGTTAGTTGGCTTCAGGCCTTGAAATTTTCTCATCAACAACTCTTCAAGACATGTGCTTGCAGATATTGGTCTTTTTAGCTTGAAGTGTGCATAAACACTATTATAGTTTTGCATCTATCTCTAATCAAGTGATACTGTTTTCTGTCAGGCATCTGATACTGTAGATTTTGGTGAGAATCTGGTTGGTTCGAGGATTAAAGTTTGGTGGCCGAAAGATCAAATGTAAACTCTACTTCCATCTTTGTGTGTGTGTGTTTTGTTGCATTCTTTGTAGCGTTTCTAATTCCATGTACAGATGCATATATATTGCTTCATTCTCTGTTGCAGTTATCGTTGTTTAATGGTCATGCTTAGTAGATTTTGCATATGTCATCATCTTCCTGCGCTTCTTTCAAGTCATTACTTCCTTTCCTTTAGCAATGCTTTGAACTCAATAGCTCAACAACTTGACAATGCATGTTTCCTAACCATTTGAGATTGGATGCTCCATCTACAGAGTCATACTTCTCATCAAATCCTTGGCAATCAAATCACTTCTCATCTGCCACATACCATTGCTCACCTTTGACATGAATCAAATTTCTCCTCTGTGCTGTTGCATTGATTGGGTTCATGTTGATAAGTGTTAACAGTGTTTGTTTTCTGCTATCAAGAAATTCCCAATCTGGGCTGTCTCACTATTGGGCTGGCAGTTAAACTTGAGCCAGAAAAAGTTCACACCTTTTCTTTGCCTCGTAGTTACCTTCTTATTGTCCTTAGCTCTGGCTGTGATTACTTATTTTATCGACTAGTAACTGAACAGATCTAGTGGTTATCTCTTTTTGTATTGTTCAGTGATGATGTTTCTACTTTGATGGAGGGATTTCATCAATTATGTGACACATGAAGATCTGTTATTTGTGTTCTAATGTCTTGATTATTGTTTTGCAGGTATTATGAAGGTGTTATTGATTCTTTTGATTCTGAGAAAAAGAAGCATAAGGTGGGAAATTGATTTTGGATGGTGTGTTTTCTGTTTGTGTGTGTTGCACACGTTCTTTTCTGCTTGTGATGGGCTTGTTCTAGAGGCTTAGAGATGGAGATAATGATGTTAAATAACTCACTTATGTTAGGTGTAAATATAAGTAGTGATAGATTTGTCATTTATTATTTATTTAGTGTATTCTTTTATTTATTAATTTCTTTGGAATCTCCCTCTTCTACTATTTTTCTTCCCTATATTCTTGTTCTCCCCTGTTCTACATCATTTAGTCTTTCATTTAAAATATAACAGTATGCCACTGATTATATTGGGTCTTGGTAGCATGGTGGTAGTTGCTTTTTATCTCTTCCTGCCTCTTATCACCTTTGTATACTTTCTGGGTACTTGGGATGCACCATCCTTTTTGTTGTGTACTTGGAATGTGTCATCCTTTTTGTTGGGTGCTACTTCAATGAAAATCTTTATTTTCCTGAAAAATATCATTTTGTTTAATTGGAAATATGAAAATTTCTCATATATCCTATTGTTGTATAGGTTCTGTATGTTGATGGTGATGAAGAGATACTAAATCTGAAAAAGGAAAAGTTTGATTTCGTCACTATGTCGGATGGGGTGGGTTATTGCATTACTTCCTTTTGCTAGCTTTACTTAGTCTTATATTTGGGATTTTGGCTGATACAATCTGTTAACAGGAAGAAGCAACTCAGACTCCAAGTCTGGATGGCTCTGAAATGTACGCACTGCTTACTGGCTTTAGTCTGTTCTTTGAACTGCTGATATTCTGTAATTGTAATTTTGAAACTATTGTTGGATGCAATCGAATTCTGAAAGTAGCTCTGGCATTTTAAACAATTTATGTGCTGTTGATTTCCTGATAATGAACCATTATTGTATGCTAAATTTGAGTTAGAATCATCCTATCTGGTCTTTGATATTCCACCAGCCATAGTCTCAGCTGGGTTTATGACTTTTGGTTGCAACTTGTTATGCAGTTTGGGACAAAACATCCCAATTATAAGTAAAAAGCAAGGTTCATAAAAAAAGGGGTCTTAACATAGTTCATACTTGCCAGAGATTGCCAGTGCATTCATTGTTGATGGATGCTGGATCCAACTAGGCATTTTGTTACAGTTCACTGGTTTTTGTTTACTATTGTAGGTCAATGGTAATGATTGGCCAGTGTTTTGTGTGAACTCAAAATGGAAGTGAGAGTTAATATCACTATTGAAGCTGGGCAAGGTCAGAAATATTGACATTGTTTCAGAAACAAAGAGGTTCTTTTGTCCCCACGTCTCAAACTGGTTAACATATGGAGTATACCTTTCAGGAAAAATAAACGTACTCTGTATGTAAAATCTGGTTAATAGTGCTGAAAATTTTAATATAATGTATAGTACAGTCCCTACTTCATTTGCTAGATAGTTATTATGTTAGTGTGCCCTCTGTTACTCCATTTCTGATGTGGGATGATATGGTCAACAAAAATGTTTACCAGGCAGTAACTACATTTTTCTACGACATTTGTGGTGGTAAAAGTGGATGATAGGATCTTATCTGCTAATCATTTTTGGTTTCTCAAGATGTCCTTGGATGTTTCTTACCTTTTGTCTCCATTGATTCTCTATTCTTCTTGTCCTTCTTATTTTCTACAAAATAAGTCATTGAACTTGCACGATATATGTTCACACTGCCTCCTAAAGCCATTTGGTTGATGTATATTCCATCATTATATTTGTTCTCTTACCTTCTGAATGTTCACAGTTGTGATTATGCAATCAGGAGGAAGTTTCTTGGTTTATTGACAGTCTTTTGGTTAGAGAGATTGGGTTTTGTGAAATTCTACATTGTTACACACACACACACAGGCACACCAGATATCCCTGCATTTGTTTGTTGACTTTGATGTTATGTGGGTTTTATGGTAGCCCCCCTGTTTTCTTATTTGTTTTCTTGCAAGTACTCTTTGTTTATTTGGCTTCTGGTTTGACTTTACCTTGTCACCATACAACCAGGCGTCAGAAGAAGAAAGCAAAGTTTTCTGATGTGCCATCTAAGCAAGGAAAGATGGATGCTTCACCTAAAAAGTGAGTAAATTTTCATTACTTGGATTCTTTTCATCATCCTGGCTTAAATTTCTAAGCGTCCTAATTTTTTTACCAGGGGTGGAGGAGCTTCCTCCAGCAAATCCAAAGTTTCAGTCACAAAATCCGGTCGGAAATCCAGAGACTGTGGTAAAATTGATGGAAAATCCAAGGAGGACAGCTCGAAGAATGTTGGTAAATCTGATGATGAAAACAGTGGTAATCGCAAGGATCAAAAGCTTAAAGGTGGTGGTAAATTAATATATGATTCTCCCAAAACAGCCAGCAAATCCAAGGATCAAGATGCTAATGTACCCAAGATGACTGGCAAATCCAAGCAAGACAGCTCAAAAACTGTCTCCAAATCCAAGAGTCAACCACTCAAAAGTGGTAGCAGATCTAATGCTAATGGTAGTAGCAAGGGGAAATCCAGTTCGGCTAAAGGGAAAGAAACTGTGGATGTGAAGGAGAAATCTCCAGATTCCGGGAAATCATTTGAAAGTGCCAAAGGAAAATCACAAGAAACATTGAAGGAGCAGGAAAGTGAGACAAAGAGTGGAAAGAAGCGGCGAAGAGCAGTGAAAAGCTAATAATAATTGACTCTCAGCTGCTT
Organism: Vitis riparia; assembly: GCF_004353265.1. Taxonomy (NCBI): domain Eukaryota; kingdom Viridiplantae; phylum Streptophyta; class Magnoliopsida; order Vitales; family Vitaceae; genus Vitis; species Vitis riparia. Next base: position 5,615,767 of record NC_048434.1, on the reverse strand, counting down.
CTCACTCACCTTGTGCAGGGAAGATGTTTGCTCTTCTATCCTACAATCCTCCATGGAACCTTGCATCCATCTGTAGCAGCCTTCTCTGAGAGCCTGGGTTGACGTTAAGCCATGCATTTGGTATTTGTTCTCGTCTTTGCCGCCAGTCCAAAAATCGATGCTAGCATTGTCACATTTTCAGTTAATTAGAGTCTAGTTTATACTGATTGTAGGGGTGGGTAAGTTAATTTATCGTTATATTCTTATTTTTAGTCGGGATTTATGTTATTCTGAGGACTCGTTAGCTTTGTTAAACAAATGCTCTTTTATAGATAACGCCACAGATCACAGACCCCGAAAATGGCTTCTCTCATCGCTGTATTCTAAATTTAGAAAACTGCAGGTAGTGTTATATTTTTGTTTTCACTTTCACCTATGTTGATCATTATTTATGGTATTGAGCCAGAACCACAAGGTTCACCTGTGACCTTAAAACAACTCAAGTTGTGGAAGAGTAAACCTGTTGGCTGGGTTTTAGACAAGGGTCTTTGGGCAATATTTGACTAGGCATTCCAACCTAAATGATGATTTTTAGAACATCCTTTGGGATGAGATGGGTCTCATCCAAGAATTCAACAAGCCTTTTGAGTCATATTCAATTTGATAGCAGACTAAACGCCCATTAGAGTTTGAAGTTATATTGGTCTGTAATGTATAAAGAGTCCTAGAGCTTAAAACTTCCATCCTCAACTTCACCAAACAACATTTGGGTATGGAATAGTTTCTATTATAAACGATACAGTGATTTTAAGCATATAGTAGTGTTACAAGTAAAAAAGGTAAGAGCACCAAGAGCTTAATGCCTCCATACGTTTGAATTCTATTCCACACTTGATGAATTTGAGTGACATGGATTCAAAAGTCCACACAATAAATAAATAAATAATGGTGGTCTATTCATTCCTTTCCTTTTTGTATTATTGCATTGACTCTCAACACCCACACACGGTTCCTATGAGAAAATGACTTCCACCTACAACCACTAATCACCACTATACATATATGAAATTGTTACTTACGTAAACTAATTAACAACATTGTTCCTTTCTCTTTTGCTTTCTTGGTGGAATCATCGACAGCTCTGACTTTGATGACAATGGCGACATCTTCTTGCCTCCCACTCACCCAATATATATTCATCTCAGAGATAATGTCTAGTCTTAATCTGTCTTTGTTTTTTGGTGGTTGGGATCTGTCACTCTCCTCTCTTCCTTTATCTTTTCCTTTATTTTTTTTAGAAAAAAAAAAAAATTCTTTTTTTTGATGCCTCATTTGTATATTAATTTTGTTAGTCAAATGTCGCAGACAAGTGCAATTTGAGTATCTTGAAAATGAACCAAAAGGGTTTAAGAGATAACGTTTATAAAGCTATAATGTGATGTATGTTTTGTTTTTTTTGGCTAAAGGCAAAGATTCTGAAGAGATTATGCACCATTTTGATATTTTTATTGACATAATGATTAATTGCTTTGGGATTGCCTTCCATTAAAAATTTGTTTAAGCTCTATTTGGTGTCCCCAGACCTTTCGGGTGAAATATCTCTCCTCTGAGTTCGTTGGTTCATCTTTTTTGAAACTTATTTTTAAAAATTATTTTTATTCTTTAACTTCAAAATAAGTGTTAGAAAACATGGTCAACGGATCATGTTTTCCTTTTATTATTAAAAACAGGTGAAAATAATTCCTACTTATTTTTAAAAAAATGTTATCTATTTTACTTTATTTTTAAAAATTATTTTAGATGAAGGGCTAAGCAATATTAGAAAATTTTAAAAACAATTTTTTTATTTTTTTTTTAAAAATTTGTTTATAAATCACAAGACCAAATAGAACTCTTATATTTAGGTTTGCTATTTTTAAAAACAGTCTCACATAAAATATACAAATCCTTTAAGATTTATCTTAAAAAGAAAATGATTTAAAAAAATTATTCTTAAAAAGTGCATTTGAATATATATATATATATTTGCATCAGATCAAATCTTTATGGGATAAGACTTATCGCATGATACCTTTATGTATCATGTAACTTGATGATTGCTTGATTTAAGAAATTTATTTTACTTTTTGAAGGTTGGTTACCCCTAAAATTTCAAGTATGACTATTAATTCAACTTTCACAATACAAATATATTCACCAAGGAATTGACTTATATGAAATTTCTTTATAATTTATGAAGCAAGAATGAAAATATTGAAAATTTGTGAAATATCATAGTAAGATTTTATGGAAATATCATATAAAATTTTTGAGAGAATGAAAATTAATTAAAATATCAAAAAACATTAAAGAAACTAAAAAAATTAATAAAATAAGAAATAATATACATATTAAAGTTATCATATATATAATAAAATTTATGATATTGGACGTTAATAATATATATACTAATAAAAACTACGAATTTTAAAAGTGTACTGGCAAAAATTTTATTATATTGAATTAGATTATTTGAAAATATATTGTACTTTAATATTTAAAAACCATGCATACATTTATTGGAAGAAAAAAAATTAAAACTTGTCACCATCATTAATTTTATTGAAACATTTTTATTATCTTTAGTATAAAAAATTAAATCATTAAAAAATTTAAATAAAATATTTGATTGCAAAAATCTCTTTAAAAACTTGTTTGACAATTTTTTGTTGTTAATTAATTCATTTAAATGATTACAATTACTTAAAGTTGTTTTAATAATTTATCTTGTCAAATTAATTTTTATTTGATATTTTAGTTGTTTACCCATAACTTTATTTTTATTTTTTATTTAAATAAAAATAAATAAAGTGATAAATATTGAAACTAAGAGAGGAATGAGCTAGAGTCTCAAAATTTTTCTCCTTGTCCTATTCCTAAAACCGTCCATGATAGAATCCCATGCGTAGGGCATAGGGATTGATTCAATGAATGAATAGTGAACCTCCACCACCCTTTATTATTAACAAAAATGTGTATGAGAAGTATGAGGCTTAGGTTTTAGATAAGAGAAAGTCAAAAAGTAGAGATCATTTTTATCCAGGGACAATACACAAAAGGTCAAAAGATTTTGATCTACTTCACTTTATCAATGATGGTGGCATCAAGGGAAGGTGGTTTGGCTCCTCTCACAAGTCACAACAAAGATAAATAATCCATCTGTAATTGTCAAAGTCAGATTACATGTATAGGAGATTGGGAGTAGGGCCGCCTCCTGGCTATATATATATTTATAATATATGTATATGGTATTCATCATCTACACGACTACACGCCTGCTAATTTACCATTAAACTTTTGTTCATGAAGCTAATGATCCCCCAAGTCATGTGGGGCACGATTAATATACTATAAATTATGAAGCTAATGATCTTCATAATGAGTCATGGGAGGCCCACAAGGGGCTAGTCGATCTTTTTTTTTATTTTATATATATATATAAAGAAATTACAAACCAGAACATTTATATATTTGATTGAAAGAAGAATCGTAATAATTTTCGAAAATCAAATTTTATATCATCTTTAGAAAAATTTAACTTTCAAGTGATGAACTTTAAATTATAGGTACCGTTTTTAGTAAAACAATTTGTTGTTCTATTTACTTCTTTATAATATGACGATAAATACAAATATTAAAGTTTTGAGTATCTTTTTAATTTATTTCATTAATAATATAATAGAATTAGGAATATTACTATTTTTGTCATAACTATTTATCATCACTTTTAATCTCTGGATTTAAAAACTTATTGTTCTTAATGGCTAGCACACCATCTCTAATATTTTGAGGCATCCAAGGGGCTAGCTTTATTCTTCTTTTTAATTTCTTAAGAAGCTATGTTACATATTGCATCATTAAAACAAAATAGAGTTTACAATGAAAATATTAAAAATAAAAAATAAAAATTTAGGTGCCATTTAATGATTATAACTTTTATATAAAAAAACAAAAACCCTATAAGATTTACCTTAAAGAATAATAATTTTTAAAATATTCAAAATTTTTTACTACTTTAAATTTTAAAAATTTTAAAAATGATTTTTAAAAGCCTAAGTTCATACTTTTATTAAAAAAATGCTATATTTTATATAAAAATTACCAATATTTTCTATTTTAAAAATAAAAAATAAGACGAAACGAGCCTGTGTTGTTTACTTTTTTATTTTTATTTTTATTTTTTATTTGTTTTAAACATAATTAAGCCTTAAAATAATTTGCTTTAAAATTTACAATAAGTAAATATTTTTTAAAATAATCTGTTTTAGAAAAATTTACAAGTTAAAAAATAAATAATTTTAAAAATGACTTAAGTTTTAAAGCAAAGTAATATTAAAACTTAAATTAAGATCTGTTTATATTTAAAACAAAAAAAAGCACCCCATATAATATTATAAATGATGATTTATATTAATGTTAGAGCACTATTTTAAAATATTGAATATGAATTAAGAATGGAATGAAAAGTTCATTCCCATAAAATCAAAACTTATTCTAATCTACAAATTAATTTTTTTTATTTCTATTTTTCACCATATTTTGATCCACTTTTATTTTCACATTATTAATAGGGGCCTTAAGATTCTTTATTAGTTATAATTACTTGAGGATACTATAATGATTGGGTGGGAGATTGGTAGTGGTGGAATAATGTTGGGTACAATTAATGGGGAGTTGGGCATTGGCTGCAACTACAAGTGAGACTCCTTCATTAATCCACATTATACTTTGAATATGACTTATTTCTAACTATATATTTATATGTAATATCAATTCCATGTATTTATAATTTTCATTTTCTTAGTCAAAATAGAGTAAAAGTGGAAACAATAAAGCAAATTCAAAACATATTTCATAATTCTTTTACACAAGAAAATTATAGAATTATGTAAACTTAATTTATTGCTATTTTCATTTTATGAAAACTCTTATATGGTCCAAATCAAAGATGGAAATTGAAAAAGATAGCAAAAGATGTGACTTGAGAAGATGTAGAGGATAAGATTCCAATTAAAAGATAAAGTTGATTTAAAACACATCTTTATCAACAAAACATAAAAATACCCCTTAAATAAAATTCTTCTAGAGATTAGATAATATAATTTTAATATTGTAAAGTAAATGCATTATGAAAAAATGAGTGGAAGATATAAATTATTACTTTGTTTATAATATCATATCACCTTTTTAACTCTGCTAATAAGACTATAAAATAAAAGATATATTTTTAGGTTCTGTTTGAATTGATATATGAGAAGTCAATTTTTTTAAGCTTAATAAAAGCTTTTATAACTGTTTGCTAAATTTTGTTAAAAGATTTTATGATTTTAATAAAAGTTCTATAAGTGTTTGTTAAAATTCTTTCATATTTAATAAAAATTTTAAAATATTAATATTGTTTTTTTAAAATTGTGACTTTAATTTGGTTTTTGACTTTCTATAAAGAAAAAAAATGGAAGTTATTCCAAATAAAGCATTATTAGTTAATTTTTCCAACAACTAATGAGAGAGAGACATTTTCTATCCAAAATAAATTCATTCAAACAATTAAAAAAAAATGACAATAATGGTCCGAAGTTGATAATTAGGCATTTGTATGGGGTTTTCTATCCAAAATAAATTCATTCAAACAATAAAAAAAATAAAAAAATAAATTATGGACTAAAGTTGATAATTAGGCATTTGTATGGGCTTATATTATATAGCTCCATTGGAGGTTGTTTAAGTTTGATACTGGAAAACACACACAGCCTTTCTTTCCTAGCTAGATTTCTTCCATATCTTCCTCGTCAGTGCTTGAATAAATCATTGATAAACTGTAGTAATCGGATATTAATGGAGACTGTGACCCTCACTTCATTCTTTCCCATTACACCCTCATCATTCAAATATAGATGTTGGCTTGCATGATTTCCAACAGTAGGATTCCAATGTTATTTAAAAAAAAAAAAAAGCTTTCTGGTAACTGTGCCACAAGCAGGACTGCCAAAAAGAAAAAAGAAAAAAAATTGTGTATCTTTTATGTTCAAACGGAGAGAGATGCCATTATGAGATTGTTCTTCACTTGGAAATGAAGGTGGCCATGGACCACTAGCCAGCAGATGTAGACAGCCAAAGCCTGACAGAATTTCTCAACCTTTTCAGGGTTAACGATGCTCTCATTTCCACTTAACTTATTTGTTAAAGGGACATTGTATTGTACCCTTTCAAACTTCAAAACCCTCATGCTCAGATAATCACTCAATGCTGAATTCAGATCTGAATGCAGATGAAATAGGATCCAGTACAAGACTGATAGAAATCTTTGATCTCTATTAGGAACAACTTAATTTATATTAGCTAGGAAAATATGGTAAACAAACTTTTTTTTCTTATACCTTGATTCTAATGGGATATGTTGGAATATAATAACGTCACTCTTAATTCGGGTAGATGAGTCGACTAAATGATGGTGATGAGTGTCATAAAAAGGCTTCACTTAAATACCAATTGATTTTCAGATGAGATAATCAAAACCTGATCTATGTTGACATATTTCAACCGGTCCTTATATCAACCACTTGTATATATAAATATTCCCCTTTCTCTTGTTGTTGGACCACCAAAATTTACAGGTGATGGTACAAGAGAAAATTTGTAATCTAGCACAAACAATGAAATTGCATTCTATGTTTAGTACATATAGATGTGAGGGTCTTGTGAAAACCACTAATGGAATAATGTGCATGTAGCTTAAATTAATACATGTAAATATGAATTTCATGTGATGTTGGAAGCATAATCAACATTAATATTTGGATATATTTACATTTTTATAAGTGATATATATTGGACCCCATGCACACAAGGTCTAAGGCTAAGGTTTAATGCTAATGTCTGTGGTATAAATCCCAAGATCCATGGCATTAGGAGGCTTTGTCTGGGAATCTTGACAAGGGGGGAGAGGCCCAGAGGGGCTTTTGGTTTGCAACCCCATGTGACAGGTGTCAGTTTGTTGCAATTTGCATGCAACAATGGGGCCATATATCTTCAATATTTTAAAACCATAGTATTATATTATTATATATATGCTTGCTCGAAGTCCTCAATGACTTTGGCATTTTTCTTGTGGGAGATGAAAAGGACAATAATTCCTTCTGGCTTCATCTTCCCACTTCACTATTTAAGACAGATTTGATGGGAAAAGAATTAATGATTTAACATCATGGTCCTTTTTTTTTTCTTCTCCCAACCCTATCATTTTGAGCTCAAGCCGTATGCTTGAAGAGGTGAATTTGAAGCTCACATATATGATTATTGAATGTATTTGGATAAATTTTTTTAACGTGAGTCTCATATTTTTTTTAATTCAAGAATGTTTATGTTTTGGGTCAAACCCAAATTACCAATATAAAATAAATCTGCTTTTATTTATTTAATTTATTTGAAAATATTCAAATTATTCTTATTTCAATAAAAACATTTTATATTGAGTGAATTTGTAAATCATTGGTTTTGTTAATATTTTATGATTATGAAATTAGTTTTTCATATGTAATTAAAAAAGAATATAGGAAAAGATTGATTTGGATAGAAAGAGAGGTTTTTTTTTTTTTTTTCCTAATTGGGATTGATATTTGAGAATTTTAGGATTGTAATATTTTGAAATATTAGTGAAAATTCTTCTTGGTCTTCACTCACAAATGTAGGCTTTAGGTCAAATGACACAAATTATTGTCTATTTTATATATTTTTTGTCATCATTAGCATATTTTCTTCTCCTTATTGTTGTTCTTTATTGTGGTTTTCTATAACAAATTGGTATTAAATATTAGGTTGTTAGACTTAGAAGGATGACAAAGTTTAAGATTGAGAATTTCAATGAAGAAACAATTTCAGTTTATGGTGTGTAAAAATGTGTCTTTTTGTTTCAATAGGAGTTGTAAAAAACACAAAACGTTAAAAGAGACTTTATTAATTATGATGTCTACTAAAGAGAATAATGAACTTATAGATGAAAATACAATGTTATCCTATTGAATTTGTGGGTAATGAAGTACTTTGTAAGGTTATAAAAGGGATATGACAGTAAAGTTATGATTGAAGTTGAAAAGTTTGCACAGAATAAAGTCTTTAACAAATCACTTGCATTTGACGTAATGGTTGTTTACTTTCTAAATATAAAAAGGTACGTCCATTAAAGACCACCTCTATGAGTTCAATAAAAGTATTATAGTTTTGAGGAATATTATATTAGAATTTATGATGAATACAAGTCAAAATTTTGATATGTTTCTGATTAAACCCTTATTAGCACTTTGTTGATAGCCTTATGTATAGAAGAGATACTCCCTCCATAGAGGATGTTAGGTTACTTTGAACTCTAAGAAGTAGAAGAAAAAACTGTCTTAAAATAGAGAATAAAGCTTTAAGTGAAGGTTTAATAGTTAGAAGGAGAGCAAGAAAGAGAAATAATGATAAAAAAGATCATTCTATATTTTTGTTGAAGTAGTCTTAAGGAAAACAGTAAGTGTTTCAGTTATAATAAGAAAAGATGCTATTTGAGAAGTTGTCCAAAACAAATAGGAAAAGGAAAGGAGAAAACTTCTAATTCTAGTGATGCAACGATTGTAAAAGAAAATTGAGATACTACATTTTTTTTCTTTTACTACTAGGAACTTGAGTAATGATGAGTGGATCTTTGATTTAGGTGCTCCTATCATATGTCACTAACCAATATGAATTGGTTTAGTTTCTATAAACTTATAAATAGTAGGAAGGTTCTTATTTGAAATAATGTAATCTGTAAGATTATTGGGATTGACATAATTTGAATTATGATGAATGATGAAGCAAAAAATAGTTTTTAAAAATTCATTGTTTTGTTATTGTTCTTTGCTTTCAGTTTTTAAAAACAAAGTGAAATAGAGAACAATTTTTAAAGAACAAGTAAAAGTTATTTTCACCTATTTTTAAAGATAATAGAAAAAAAACACACTATTATTTTTTTTTTTACATAAAATCATTATTATTATTTTTTATTTTTTCATTAGGCAAATTAACTTTAAATTAAACAAGACTTAATACGTTGGATTTGTTAACAAGTTTATTAATTTTTAAAAATAATTTAAAACTTATATAATAAACTCATTAATACAAAAAATTTATGAATAAAAATTGGTTTAAAACGATTCTATTGTTTCTCTTTTATATAAAATTATTATTTCTCCATTTTTTTACTAGGCAAATGAACTCCAAATTAAACAAGACTTAATATGTTGAATTTATAAACAAGTCTAATAATTTTTAAAAATAATTTAAAACTCAAATAATAAATTTATCATTACCATAAATTTATGGATAAAAATTAATTTATAATGACTCTATTATTTCTTTTCTACACATAATTATACTTTTATAAATTTTTCCATTAGAAAAATGAATTTTAAATCAAGTGACACTTTTTATTAAATTTATTAATGAATTTAATTTTTTTTTAAATAATTTGAAACTCAAAAATAAATCTAACAATTGAAAAAAAGAAGAAGAGGAAAACCAATCTAATTAATTGTAGATTAAATCAAAACATTCTAAAATATTATGTTCAAAATTGAGTATTAAATGTGTGTATATGTAAAAAAGACTTGGCTCATTTATATGTTAAAAAAGTAAAACTTTATTCATTATTCATTTTAATTAAAATACTATTGATAATTAGTATTATTCATTTTTAACAAAAAAAAAATTGAAAAGATGTTAATATCTTTATGTTTTTAACATATAATAAAATAATATGTTTTCTATTAAAAATATAATTTATGATTTTATTACAATATTACTAGTTATGTTTTACTAAAAACTATTTATTTTTTAATTTATTTGTAATTACCAAATTATTTTCATTTTTAATAAGACTTTAATTAAATTTAATTAATTAATATTATATAAATTGAATTTTTTTATAAAATCAAAACATTTAAAATAATTTTTTTTTAAAAAAAAATTAGCCAAACAACTTGCCAATATCCTTATTTTTATAAAACATTAAAAAACTTTTTATTTTTGGTTTTTAACTTAATTTTTTTTTTCTAAAAACAAGCATAAAACATCATGGTTAAACAAGAAATTTAAAAAATAATAATTAAAGTACTTATTTAATTTATATTAAAAATGAATATTAAAATTATTTTTATCTTATGGTAATTTTTGTTTCACTAGAATAAAAAAAAATTGTTTTTTGATTAAAAAAATTACTTATCTTTAACTCATACATAATTGTAGATTTAATTTTTGTTTTTTTTAATAAGATTTAAGTTGAATTTGATTTCATATTATTATTAATTAAAATTTTAAAATTTTTATAAAATAAAAGTAAGACATTATTTTTAAAAACAGTACAAATTCTTTAATCCAAACAAACTTTTTGTTTTTTTATTCTAAAAAACTGTTTTTTTTTTTTAAAACATCTTACCAAATACTCATTTTAAAAAAATTATTTTTTGTTCTCTATTTCAAAAATAACTTTTAAAAAACACCACGAAACGACCTTGATTTCTTTGAATACACTTGATTCTAGTGGAATGCACATTTAAAGTTGGAGATATGGTTACAAGGATCTTAAAAAATGCTCATTGTGGTACAAAAGGACAAAAAAAAATAGTGGTCTTTATAAATGTAGGGTAGCATGCTTATAGGTGTAGTTGCCATTTCAACCACAAAATCAATTTCAGAGGGTACCAAATTATGGCATATGCAACTTAGGTATATATGTGAAAGGGAGCCTACAAATTTTTAGCAGACATGTTTGGTGTGCAAAAAGTAGGAAAGTCGGACTTTTGTGAGCATTAGGTGTTCAAAAATCAATGTAGTAATAATTTATTGTAGCTCTTTATAAGAACAAAGGTACTTTAGATTATATTCATTCAGATTTTTGAGATCCTTTTAAAGTTATATAACATAATGATGAAAGATATATGTTGACTTTAATTGATGATTACTTTATAAAGATCTGATTATATATCTTAAAACATAAGAATGATGTTTAGGTTTCATATAATGGAAAGTCATGATTGAGAAGAAGATAAGAAAACAAATCAAGTACTTGAATGAGAATTAACAATAGCAAGGAACTTGGTAGAAAAAAGTTTAATAAATTTTGCAAGAATGAAAATATTACGAGACATTGAGTGGTTAGGTATACCCCACAACAAAATGATATTGCTTGATAGATGACCAAACTCTTCTAGAGACAATAAAGTGTATGCTTTCGAATGCACGGTTGTCAAAGGAATTTTTAATTGAAGTAATTAATTTGGCTTGTTATTTTTTGGAATAAATCTATCCAATTTTTATTAATTGTGGGAATCCTGAGGTATAATTTAGTTCTCCCACTAATTAATTAAATTTTAAAAAATTTTGTCGTCTTGCTTACACTCATGTAAATGAAAGTATGTTGGAACTAGGGTTAGGAAGTGCATACTTTTAAAGTAAGAGATGATGTAATTGAAAGGGTATAGGTTATGCATTCTATATTCAAAATCTTCTAAATTTCTATTAAGCATGAGGGTGACCTTTGATCAGCTTATAATGTTAGATCTTAGGAATGAACAATTTGATTAGAAAACAACCTCGTGTAAGACAAAAGGTGCAGTTTAACCCTAAAACTTTAGGATCCATAAAGAAGAAACTCTTAGTAAAGTCAAATAAGAAAGAAGTGCAACACCTCAATATAAAAACAACCCACCACAATATCAATAATACAATTTGGTCAAGGGTAGATTGAAGTAGGAGACAAATTAAACCACTTCCGAGATATGCTTATATAGATTTACTTATTTATTTACTAAGTAAGTTAGTCACTAATAAAAAGATCATTATGGTAAAGAGTCCAATTGATGTGGCTAATAAATTTATTACTACATTTAAGTTTAGGGACTGCCTTGAACTTAATTGATTATTACAATATTCCAAAGTCTCTTACAGGTGCGATATATATATATATATATATATATATTTGCGGAGTTATTTTGGAAAATCTTTGAATCCTCGTATTCCAATATTATTTATGAACTTTTTGAATGTTGCTTGCTAGATTATAGCTTGATCATGATAAGTATCATGAAATTTTTTCGTAACAAAATATTTTGTCAACAAAAAATCTGTCACGGAAAATCAGGAAAAGTTGTTACCTAACCTATCCTTCCAGGTTATTGAAAAACTTATTTTGTTGCCAAATCTTGTTCACGAAATATTTTTGCCTCTCAAAATCCTCCTAGAGGAATTATAATTTTTTCTCAAATTATGTGACAATCATAAGTTTAATTAGCTGCTTTATCAACCAAACATTTTTGTTATTAATATTATAACAGTTTTTTTTTTTTTTGAAAAATATTGGAGACAAAGTTTTACTAGAAAAGTGGGTTATCACTCATTAATTTAAAAAATGTACATAGAAAAAAAAACTCTAAATCATTTTTATTTTTATCAATTTAAAAATATTTAAAAATATATATATGTTTTTATAAGTCAAATAATTATTTTATGAAGGGAAATTTTACTTGTTATGTTAATAATACCAATTAATAAGTAGACACATAGATGCTTAATTATAAATAACCTGTCTCCCTTTTATTTTTGAGTGATTTTTTCAACTTTCAGAATATTGAATAACAATAAAATTAAAAATTAAAAAAAATTAAAAATACAATTTAAAAAAAATATTGAATGCCATCATTTCTCTTTCTCCATATCAATATTTTTAACTAACATATTTTATGAAGAAATGAAGTCAATATATGTCAACCAATAAAAAATTTATTAAAAAAAGAAAAAGAAAATGAAGGGATTTATATAATATAAAATATAAAATCATTATTAATTACAAGATTATAAATTATTTTATTTATCACTTGATGATCCTGTAAAATTTTTTTTATAATGATTTGTATTGTAGTATGTATCTCATATTGAGTGAAAGACATGAAGAAAAAAGGCAAATATTGGAGCAGAGTGGAGTGATGACATTTGCCATTCAAGCTTGTATTTTTATTATTGAAGGCGAACAATAGGTTGGGGAGGGGGGTACGGTTCAGGGGTAACATTACATGAAGATTAATATAAATACCCTTTTATGTAATCTTAATTTGAGATAGAGTAAAAGCATTTTTTTCGTGGACCTAGATAATATGACGAACCACGTTAAATCTGTGTATTTTTTTTTTGTTTTTTTCTAATTTTTCAACAAAAATCGTTGCAAGAAATTCAACAATTTGTAACTCATAAATAATAAAAATTTATAATATATTTTTATTAATATAAATCAAAATGTATATCACAGAAGCACATTAATGATATAAATAACAAATATAAATAGTTCCAATACTATAAATCATAAACCACAAAAATCAAAATACGTCATTTGTCGAAACCTTCAACTATAATGTAACAATGGAATATTTTAAGCCAAAAAACTACACCAGAGCAAAACAAAGTATCAATCCAAAAAGTATCAACAAAAATGTCCATATTAATAGAGCTAAGGTGGGTGAGAATGGTCATTACATTTAAATAAGAAAGCAGGGATCATAATACTACTGCTACCATTGGAAAAAAGAAAAAGAAAAAGGCTTTTTAAAGACAATGTTTTATGGCCTTAGCTAAATATTTTACCCAATAGCTAAAAAAACATAGGAAATACAACGAAAAGAAATAAATTATTATTATTTTAATTTTGTTTTTCTCTATTCAAGGCATGGTTTTAAATCTAAGCAAAAAAACTGAAGTCTAGATCCAATACTATCATACTGGATTTGACACAAGATTGAATTGGATTATGGTTCGTCTATGTCTAAAGGCACTTTCATGGCCTAAAGGGGAAAATATATATCATTTAAAACTTTTTCTATTATTCGATATAAGATATTATAATTATTCATATAGTCACAACACCCTTATATTATAAAATTGTCCAATTTAAGTTTAACATAAAAACCTTTTTTCCTCTTTTATATGAAATATCACAATTAATCATCTTTAAGTAGGAATAATGTTTTCATCCTATAAAATTATCTTATTAATTTGGACTTAACATAAAAAACATTTTTTCCTTATTTGATATAAGATATTACAATCATCTTCTATATAGATATAATATTCTTATTGTATTATATGAGATTATCTGATCTATGCTAAAAAAGACTCTCATAACTTTAAAACATGTTTATATGATTAAAAAAAGTTTATAAATACATAATATTAAAAAAAATTTCTCTTATTTAATGTAGAAGTGAATGAAAAAATTACGACATATGTAAAATTATACTTTGTTTTCAAAAGATTTTATAGACCAAATTACTAAAGGATGAAAACTTCCCTTAAAGGTCAATATAAACAAGTATTTTAACCAAATTTTTACAACATAAGAACTTAATCGATATCTTGGGAAGTGAAAACATTAGGAGAAATATTTTTTTTCCATTATTTGACACCCATTAAATTAGTTTTAAAAATATGATCCAAATATTTGAAATCTCAAAAAAAAAAAAAAAAAATGATTCCTCTCATTTCATTTTCATGTTAACATATTCTTACATTTTAGACATTTATTTAACAAATTCATTTTACAATAATATTTTATTTCATTTGATAGCATGTTCTTATTCCAATGGGTCGAACCAATGCGCTTACAAAAATTTAGAGACTATGTTCACTCTTGGAAAGAACATTTTCCTTGATTTAAGATAATGGTTGGGAAAGGAACTTGAGATAATTTTTTTTTTTAAAAAAAAAAAAAGGAAAGAAGAGAGAGAAAAAAGAAAAGAAAAGAAAAAAAGAGATGGATATTGTGATTACGTTTTCTAGAAATAACAAAACCCCACCCTCATTAAACCTGTTCCCCTGATTGACGCAGTCCCATCGGCGAAATTTCCAATAAAAACAACAAACATCTCAACTTACCACCACCACCACAACCGCCCATCACCACCACCTACAAGCGGTGGCGCTTGGGTTTGGCTCTTATCCCACGGCCACAAATCAATCATTCATCTCTACACGCGTAAACCCTCACCCAACTATCGAAGCCCACCAATCACCCCTCTCCACGTCTCGAGGCAAGCTTTTGTTATTACTTGTGTTCCTATTAAAACCCCACCCATCGAACCCAACAGAGTAGTGATAAGAAAGTGGAAGTGACTCTTCAATTACCCCCACCACCCATATCATCCCTTTTTCTGCTTCTCTTCCTCTTACACAAAACCCCTTTTTGATTTCTCTTTCTCCTTTTTCGGTTGTTTATTTATTTATTTTTTGCCATTTTCGTCCCTTTCTTGATGGTCGCCGTCGGCACTGTTTGATTTGTTCAGATATAGTCCAGGTTTGTACGTGTCACCGACACCTGTACTGCTGCTTCTGCAGCATAAGAGAGAGAAAAAGAGAGTGAGAGAGAGAAAAAAAAAAGGCAGAGATGGGGGCGGCTATCTTCTGAGCTTGATCTCACTTGGCCTGTAACAAACCCTAAATCCTCATAAACTCTTTATTCAACACCCCATCCCTCGTCCGAACGCGATCTGTGTGTTTTCTCTCTTTTCATTTTAAAGTCGCTCTCTTACCTGAAATAGTATAAATCATGGGTTTCTAGGGACTCCTGATGTCTTTCCTTAAATGGGTGTAAATGCATTTTCAGATCTGACTCGTTTGCCTCTTCTTTTCACTGCTTTTTATTCCGTTTTTGGGTTTTACTCTTGTTTTTCTTTCTTCTTCTTCTGGGGCACATTGAAAACTGACAGAAGAGAGTGAGCACACAGAGGCAATTGTATAAGTTTATGCTTTTGCTTTTGCGTGCTCATTTCTCTTTCTGTCAGCTTCCAGTGCCGGAATTAATTACCTCCGGTGCTGTCTCCCCGTTCCCCGATCATCTTGTTTCATCTCTTGTCTGTCTCAATTCTTTTGGGCCTGTGGGTGGGTAGTGGGTGGTGGGTGTTGGGTGTTGAAGTCCAAGGCAGTAACACCTGAGAAGATACTGGGGAGAAATGGTGCACAAAAAATTAAGCTCCGGTCTCTCTCTGCTGCGTTTTGATTAAGTAAAAAGAAAATAAACTGTTTTAGGTTATATTTTATAGGCTCAATAGGTTGAAAGCGTGACTTTTGATGTTGTTTCTTTGTGAATGTATTACAAATTACTGTGCGGATTTAACGGAAAACTGTATTAGCATGGGACCAGTCACGTTAACTAGTATGGTCCTCCCTAGCTAAATACCTCTTTTTTTTTTTTCCCTTTCCTTCAGCTTCTTGCTATTATCATCTTTCATGTTCCTTTTTTATTCTTGCGCATGCGATGTAGATTCAGAGATTTGTTCTGCTTGGAGTCTGGTTTTCACCTGAATCTAGTCAATATCTTGTTGCTTGTGTTCTTACTGCAAATGGATTCTTTCTTTCTTCTATATGAGTTTGTTTTTGACTTAATCCACTTGATCTCGGTGCAGACTGGGTTCTCTTTTTCAGTTTTATTTTTGACCTGAATCAAGACAAAGTATGGTTTCTTGTACACTCACTGCTGCAAATGGGTCTTGAAGTTAATGGGATTTGTTTTATTTCCTTCTTTTATAGATATATATATATATATATTTGTTGCGATGTGATGTAATGAGTGTAGAATAAGTAGACCCTCTTGATTAGGTGATGGTTATGATGGTAACTGGATATATAGAAAAATGTCTACACTTCTATTCTCTCTTGTTTGGGGATTTTTTTTCTCTCCCTTTTTCTCTTTTGTCAGATCAACTTGGCTTGTTGATGGAAACATCAACTGATTTTTTCATGTATGAAGCCTTTTCCAAAGTTAAAAAACTTCATTACTCTTCTTGACCATGACCATATTGTTTCCATTAAGCAGATATTGGTGCAGCTAAGGTTCCATTTTGTAATTTGAATGTGTTACTTTGTGTTTATTTTATTGGTTCACTTGGTTTGATATGGTCCTACAGCAGCTGTCGGTGGTGATTTTAGCAGTGTCAAGTGGAAAATCTTTGGCTTATCTGCTATGATTTCGGGTAAGCACCTTTCTTTTCTATGATATATTCATGGGATTTTTTCATTTTATTAATTCCTATGTTGCAAAGAAATTACTTCTTCTTACTATGTTATTAATACATCTCTGACCCAAATTTAATGTGGTCCTCATTGAACCGCTTTAGGCTTTGTTTTTTGCTTCTAGCCAGAGCTGGATATGTTCAAGTGGCTGACACCTCCCGTGGAAAGAAAATCATTCCACTGCAATATACATACATGGAATTTGAACTGATTTCATCTGCATATTCTTTTTCATTGCATCCAGACATATTTGGCCCTTATTTTGTGTGGGGGGTCATTGGTATTCCTTTTCTTATGTAATCATTTTATGATGAGAGCTTCAAGATTTTATGCAAATCACACATTTTCGCTTTGTTTCAAAGGTTCAATCATGCCATTAGATGGTGTAGAGAAAAATTCCCATGGGACACTATTATACATCATTATTGGACAAGAAGGTAAACATTCTTCATTCATAACTTGCTTTATAAATATTTTATTAATTTATGTATTTTTTTCATTTTGTTTGGTTGTATAGTTGTACTGGTGAATCAAACAGGCAGAAAACTTTATTGATTATTTGGAGTTGTTAGCTATGAAGTTGATCATCAAATTGATACAAAAAAG
The DNA here is from genome assembly GCF_004353265.1 of Vitis riparia. NCBI lineage: Eukaryota > Viridiplantae > Streptophyta > Magnoliopsida > Vitales > Vitaceae > Vitis > Vitis riparia. The sequence goes on along the minus strand of NC_048434.1, from coordinate 5,598,076 downwards.
AACTCTACCTGTGCCTGTTTTTTGGTTTTATAATTTGATTAATGTCGGATATTAATGGGCTAAAAGTCTTATTGAGGTTGGAGAAGCTGACACCATAAGTAGGAATTATCAATCCCTAGCTACTTTGGAGTTCAGTAGGTGGTTTTTTCTCTAAAGTATTTCAGCATTATATGCCCTATTATGTGGTGTATGCTTCTGTTCACATTATGTGGACGTGTCTTCTCTGTATGTCTTTAATTTTCTATAATTTTTATTTTTTTATTTTTCTATTTTATTGTCTGATGCTGTTAACCAAACAACTAGATGGAGCTTTAATTAATTGGCTGATGGTCCCAGAAATGGCACAGTGGTTGGTGGATGCATTAGCTTTACATGCATAAGTTTATTTAATATAATATATATTGCCGATGTTTTTGAGAAATGATGATGCAAGATTATCTCTTATTGATACTGGGTGATAATTTTATGTGAGGCATAGAAGAACGTGGACCGTGTCCAGTTGGATTTAAAAATTCAAACTCATAGGCATGAGCAGCCTGATTTCAAGGTTTTTAAGCCAGTAACTGAAATGATATCTTACTTCATGTTCATGCTCCTCGAGTTTTTAACCGGAATACCTTTAGGTTTGTATCTTCCTTTTGGTCTTCAATATCCATTTTGCTATCAATTACTCTCCCCTAATGAAGTGATACTGTGGAAGTTATTCAAGAAAAATGATATAATATATCTATATATCGATGTATGTATGTACATACGTTTATATTAGGAAAAAAAAGAACTATGTATAAGTCTTTGAGTTGGAATCATTTGTATAATTTATGAAATTTTCACTACACATTCTTTTTCACAACCTTGGGAAGGTGTGTTTAGCTCTTTATTGTGGGCATTGTTACATTTGTTAGCCTTATATATATCCAATAAATTAGTACTTGACTACCTAGTTCTTGTCCTAAAATATACACATTTGTTGCTTCCATATTTGATATTATCACATATTCATTCAGCTGACTTTCTTAGACATACAATATGGCAATCCAAATTAACAAAAATTTTGAATTACCCTAATGATCAATATCCCACTACTATTTGCTATTTGTATTTAGTTTTAAGCTCCATTTTGTTGGTTATTGCATATGTAGTATTTACAGCAGACTTTTCCATAATCATCTGAGAACTTTGGCATTCAATATACTGCCTGTCTTAAGGTAATTAATAAAAGTTGGCCTTTAAAAGCTCTAATAAATTCTTTATTGCCCATGAACATTTTGCATATATAGTGATGCGGATAAGGATTGCTACCATTTAGCATACTAGTTTGGAGCACCTGTATATTGTACTTATAAAGCATATCACTTAGCACAAAGGACAGACACTTCTCTTTATAGTTAATTTTGATCACTAGGAAAATCAAGTGCTGCTTCCATCGTCAAGCATTTAAATTTGAGCATGTAGAGGATTAAACAATCCAAGCTGAGCTGCATCATATGCAGATAGCACTTGCTACTATTGGTTAAGGATCTGCAGTACACCAACATATTGTATTTGAGAAGGATAATGAAATGGAGAAATAGTCCTAAAACGTTCCATTATTATGATTATTATTATTTATCAGAAATGATTCGTGTTGTGCAGAAAAAACATGTGGACAATATGAGAGGGTTAAAATGAAGATTGTCCCCATCTTCCTAGTGGAGTGGAAATATCTTAATTTACTTGGCCATAGTTCCATCTTAGCCTTACTAATCAGCAAAATCAGTCCACACAAATCTGCCTTCATGGTCCCCTCTTCTAATGGGGACACATGCCTCTGCAAATCATGGTTGTGGTTGATATTTAAATAAATTGATTTTTGGATAACTGATGTAAACTATACCCTAAATCCATTGCCCTCCTTTAATAGTCATTTGTCTAGTTTTCTTGCTGTTATATCAATTACCTTTGCTTAATGGCAGCCACGTATTGAATACTCGAAGATTTATAGGCAAAGGGAACACATGACACTTTGATATATATCTAGTTTATTAGACAAGGAAAAATGATTTATGGGCAAAGGGAACACACTACACTTTGATATATATATCTAGTTTAATAGCCAAGGCATTTTTCCTTGTCTAATACATTATCATATATATTTCCCACCACCTATTTTTGCTATTACTTCACTACTCAAGAGGCCATAATTTGGAACCAAAGGTGTTATCTGGTCAAAGGATCCCATCTTTGGTTTATCTGCGTTGGTATCATGGTTGACTATCCTTCCTATGGCACTCCCATAAGGGCATTAACCTTATTGCTGCAGTGCCATGAAGGAAGAGTTTCACATTCCTTTCTTAAAGATAGAACTGAGTCCTATGGGCTGTTTAATACCGGAATTTTTAAGGTTGGAATATTGGTTTTTTTGGACCGACAATAATTCAAATGAGTATAAGAGGCACTGTGAGAAGTTGATTGGTTGCAACTTAAAAGAGACATCCCTTGACAACTGATGGTGGATTGTGATTAAACTTTTAGGCCAGATATAGGATACATATTTTCATCCACCACACTTCATCCTAGACATTTATCAAATTTTCAAGAGAAATCTTGCTCGTTGAGATAACTAAAATTTAGTGTTTGACAGTAAAATGATCAATTGCCTTGTTTTCGTAGGAGGGGGGGAAGGGGAAGAGTTGCTGGCATTTTCTATTTGAACAAGAAAAATTCAAACATGAATTGAATCAAGGACTTAAATGGAAATCCTAATTGCAGTTTACTTTCTGATGACCAGATAATCGGAGCAAGCAAGAAGTTCCTATTTACATTTCTCAAATGTCGTCAGGTATTTCAAATTTCTTATTGGATATAGATTTTCTCTTGGATTTTCAGGAATGATTTGGACACGTTTATCAGGTGTTTTAATTAGTTTTATAGGTAACAAATGGTTCCTAGTTGATTTGAGATATTCGGACTGTCTGAATGTTTAGCATGTTTTATGCAATTTGCTTTATTTGTAATAATTCTAGCTTGCTTGATTTTGATATTTCTAGCTAGTTTGTTTAAACCATTGTCTCTGGGCAAAACAAAAAATTTTCGAGTTTGAGAAGAATTATTAGGTCAGCCTAATTCCTCAAGAGCATTATTGGTGTTGATCTTCTGAAAGCATGTTGTCTTTAGTGCTAGCTTGTTTTCCCATGCCTGATCATGCTTTTTTTTTGCTTGCTTGTTTGTGATATTTGGTATACTGCTTTAGATTTGTACATTATAGGAATCCTGTATAGTATGAATTTGGATAGAAGCTTAATTTTGGATAGTTCTAAGTTTTTTATTTAATCGAATCATGTATCCTTTGGTGCACTTACTGATAGCATGGTTAAATTTGTATCATTTGGTTAGCTTTGCACATTATAATTAGGTTATTTATTACCGTTTGCATGCATGATTTGTTTCCCGTATTCTATTAATATATGTTTAATCTCCGTTAATTTACTAGCTCTTATGTGAGGAGTAATGGCTAACAGCTGCACTTATTTTTGTCTAGCACCTTTCAACCCATGATAAAAAAAATTTTATAGTACATTCAAATTTTATTCAATCATGGTAGTAACAAATCCCAAGTGTTAGGCTAAGTTTCGAATAAACTTTTAGGTCATAGTTTAACGTAGTATCAAAACCCCTTGGCTTTTGAAAAATCACGAGTTTGGGCTAAAGCCTAAATAAGCATGATATATATTTTTGCCCCCAATACCTATAAGAAGTCATGAACATGTTTCAAGTCCTTTATGTTTTCAAATATCACTCTCATATCTTGAATTGATATTGTAAGTGCACAACTGCTAAAAAAATATTCATCACTTATAAGATATCATGTTTTTTTAATTATTTTTTCTTGCCACTGTTTTCTTTAAACAACCACTCTAGTGTCATTCCTGATTAAAGTCTGGACTTTTGTTTTAACCTAACTTTACATGCTTAGTTAATTACTTGGATGCTCCTTTCTACTCAATTCATCTTACCATATTCCACATGAATATGCAACAAACAAAACAAATATCCTTAACTTTCTCATGTTAGATCTTGCAACCTTTTTAGTCAACCTAGTGGGAAGTTGTGTAGGCCGAAGGACTAATACCACTTGTTAGTTTAAGAACATAAGGATGAAACAATCCACATACAAAAATTTAAAAAGTTTTAACATGATCATTTGGTTAATCATGCCTACATTCATGGATGACAGAGAATTATTTCACTATATCATTAAGAGTGTTACAGAGTATAAAAAAAACAGATACAACTATTGAGCCTTAAAATATCCTACAATATTTCTCCACTTTGACCATAAGGCTGTATTTTGTCGGATGTCTATCCTTCTTTCTAGTGTCTTTATCTGTTATGTATAGTTTTCATAAACTCATCTTAATCTCAAAGCTTTTCTCCCTCGTGGATTAGAATATTTATGAAGATACTTCTTAGTAACTTTCTTTATTTGATAATGAAATTTAATATTATATTCAAATAGCAACATAGAAAATATTCTATACAATATTTTTTATTAAACAAGAATACATACCAACATTAGGAACTTTAGATGCTTTTCAATAGGAAAAATGTGCAAGAACACATTTACATCATCATTTTCTCAAAGGTTGTGTGGATATACTTGATAGTATAGATTCACTAAGAGAGGGTGAATATCATTATCAAAAGCAATTGGGTCATTTGCATTGAAATTAGATCCATAGATTAAGTGCCTATTATATTAGACCTGTTCATGTCCAAGTGGCCCTAAGATCCAATTGAAACAACCAAACAATTTCATGTAATCAAATATTGTGCAAAACAACAAACTAAGAACAAAAGACATATAAATTTGTTTGTGCAACTCCAAGTAAGGGGGAAGTGATGGAGAAATCCAATTCTAGCAATTCAATGAAACTTAGAATGAGCACAAAAAAACATCTATCTCATTCCATTCACTTGCTTAGATATTTTTGTCGAGGATAATATGATGATTCTATTTAGAATATTACACTAATTCCTATTGTAATGTTAGATGGTAAATACTTTTGGAACATATAATTGTATTCCTAGAAATCAAAATGTAAGTAGAGTAAGCTAATTGTTTTTCCTTGTTTAGCTCTACTTAGTCAAACTATTCCATATTATATAAAGGATTGCACTTCATAAAAAAAGCAAGAAAGAATTTCTCTAAAGCTTTCTTCAAGGTATTAGGTTCGATCTAGGGTTTCTAACTTTTTTTGCTATTATTTGTCTATTGTTTTTTTTTCGATGTCTATAGTAGCTTCTAGAAAGCTTATACTTCAAAAGTGCAATCCCCAAGTCATAATGATAGCCCCACAATTTAGATTATTTCCTATAATTTCAACAAATACAACTCTATGATCGTCTACATTTATGAAGTTTTTATAAAAAATAAAAGGAAGATGAGACTGTTGTATAGCTCTTAGAAGGCATCTAATCCACAATACTAGTTCCAACACTTATGGTCATGTCATGGCTCATCAAATTAGTGAAGCTTGATGATAGTCAAGGTTCTATTGCTAAAAAGATGAAATTTAAGAGCTATGTATAGAGAAAAGGATTGACAATGCTAAAGAGGTAGATAGTTTGTTTACTCTATAAGAGAAATCCAAAGCTATCAATCATTTCACACATTCTAATGTATGAACATTTTTTGTCTTTGTCTTGTGAAAAATAAATAAATTTGTGGCACTTTAGGTTGGATCATCCCAGCTAAACACCAATGAGCTCATTTTGTTGCACAAAAGTATAAGCGAACCAACCCATTTTCTCTCATCCATACTAATTTGTGGGGGCCTTCATGTGTTACTCATTTCATGAGTGCTAGGTGGTTTGTTACCTTTATCGATGGTCGTAGAAGAGTTCATTGGGCCTATATTCTCAAATTAAAATAATGACCTTTCAAACAAACACAATTTCAAGCCAAGTATGCATCCTAAAAACTAAAATTGAAAGGAATACTTCTAAAAAATTGAAAGGAATACTTCTGAAATGATTCTAGGGTAAAGCACTCTTGATAGCTTCATGCTTAATCAATTGAATGTCTACTCAAGTGCAAAAATTTAGAACTCTTCTTGATAGCCTTAAATATAATCTTGTCCCATGCATGTCAAACTTTATTTTTTGTTTATTCCTCCTAAGGTATTTGGGTGTTAGACATTCATTCATGCTCACAACCACAATTGGAGCGAGTTAAACCCCAAATCTATGAAGTGATTGTTTCTTGGATACTCTCTAACACCAAAAAGATGTAAATTTTTTTATCCTCCTTTTGAGAAATACTTTGTCTCTATGGGTGTTGCCCTCTATGGATGTTGCCCTCTTCGAAGACAAGCCATACTTTACTTAAACTTTTCTGCAAAGAAAGAGGAGAGTGGAAGATCAAACTTATTTCATTCTACCTATTATGCTTGAGAGTCATTTACTAGTGAGTCTTATATCAATGGTACCATAGGGTCAAAATGGGGGGAGTATGCTTGAGAATGTTAATGTTTATAAAAGGAGAGCACACCTATTCCCAATGAATCACAACTACAAGTATACTTGTAAAGGAAAAAAAAAGTTGAAAATCTTCCTCAACATGGCCAATCATCTAGTCATGACGTGGTGGAATTTAACTATGGTGAGTCAAACTTTGACGCTATCTTGAGTAATGATCTTAAGGTGCTAATAACCCTTAGAAAGGGTGTTAGGCACTATACTTAACACCCTATTGCCAAGTTCGTCTCCTACCATAAATTAAATTCATCTTTTTAAGGACTTTCCTACAAACCTTTCCAATGTTAATTCTCTTAAAACTACACATGATACTTTAGAAATGCGGAAGTGGAAAGGGGCAGTGTTGGAAGAAATGAGGGCTTAGATAAGAAAAAAATATGGGATCTTGTAAAACTACAACATTGTGAAAAGGTAGTGGGTTGTAAATGGGTGTTTATAGTAAAATTCAAAGTAGGTGGAAGCATTGATAGATATAAGGCCAAACTAGTAGTAAAATGGTTTACCCAAAACCTATGAGATTGATTATCAAGAGATATTTTCACAAGTGGCCAAGATGAACATAGTGCATGTTATGTTTTACAACCAATTTGGAGTGGCTATCATACCAATTAGATGTAAAGAATGCTCTACTTCATGACAATTTTGAGAAGTGTACAAACTAGTAGTAAAATGGTTTACCCAAAACCTATGAGATTGATTATCAAGAGATATTTTCACAAGTGGCCAAGATGAACATAGTGCATGTTATGTTTTACAACCAATTTGGAGTGGCTATCATACCAATTAGATGTAAAGAATGCTCTACTTCATGACAATTTTGAGAAGTGTACATGGAACTCTCTCTAAAATTCAAAGAAACCTTTAAAAGAAAAGGTAATCTATAGACTACAGAAATCACTTTATGGCTTGAAACATTCACCCAAGGCATGGTTTGAAAAAATCACTAAATCAGTCCACAAGATGGGATATATTCAAAGCCAAGGTCATCATACTATGTTCTACAAGCGTGTTGAGGGAGACAAAATTATGATTCTCATCATATATGTTGATGACAAATTTTAACGAGTAATGATACTAGCAAAATGGAATGATGAAGGAAGTTATTTGCGTAGGAGTTTGAAATAAAAAATTTGGGTGACATAAATATTTTCTTGGAATTGAAGTTGTTGGATCAAAAAAGAAGTTTTTTTTTTTTTTTTTTTTTTTTTTTGAGTTTTGTCAGTCTGTTCATGCATACTCCAAATGAAGAACACATCAATGCTTTGAGATATTTAAAGGGGATTGTTGGAAAAGTTCTTCTCTTTACTAAGAATAGTCATCTAGAGGTTGAAGCCTACCTTAATGCAAATTAAGCAAACTCTATAAATGATAGAAGATCTATTCTTGGGTATTGTACCTTTGTTCTAGGAAATTTGTTGACTTCGAGAAGTAAAAAATAACAAGTTGTGACTAGATCAAGTGCTAAAGTCGAGGTGTATGACACAAGGAATTTGTGAATTGATGTGGTTAAAATCTCTAATGAAGGAACTCAAAATAGATTGCGGTGGGTCTATAGGTTGTATCGTGACAAAAAAAAAAAACTATTAACATAGTTCATAACTTGGTTCAACATGCATGAAGAACAAAACATGTTGAGATAGATCATCATTTCAATAAGGAAAAACTAGATAATGGCCTAATTTGTATAATTGTCTCAACAAAAGAATACTAAGCAAATGTTTCACTAAAAGCCTTCTAAGACAATTATTTCAATCCATAATCTGCAAGCTGGGAATGACTGCAAATTTGAACCAACTTGAGGGGATGTGTTGAGGATGCTGATTCCATTAAGAATGTTGTGTTAATTCCTATTATAAATGAGAATTAATTATAGATAATTTTTTATTTTATAGTTGTGTTGCTAGAAATGGTGATTAGGATAGGTTAGTGGTCAACACTATACTGATTAAATTCACCAAAAGTCAACACAATCACAAGACCATTTAATACTCAAGGGTGCATAAGTTTGCTAGGTTGAAAAAGCACATCCTCAAATTTGATCATGGTGGTAAGTATCTTCATATTTGATTTTGTTCTTCTACCAAATAGAACATTGTGTGTGATGATTGATGATTAACTTTAAACTTTCCTAGTTTCACTATAATATTCATTTAATTAATTGGAGATGACTTCACAAGTGATACAAAATCCAATTTCTAATGAGTTATAAAGGAAATAAATTGAAGTAATGAGTAACATGATAATCAAAATATACTTACTTTATAAGCTTTTGTAGAAAATTGATGAAATAAAATTGTTCCTTGGTGATGAATGGTTCTTTGTAAAAGATAAGTTGTTTAATCCAATAAACTATAGGTTGAAAGTAATCAATGTGGATGTGCGCGCATGACCTTTCATCATCCTTAGAGAATTCATTGTAAATTGATGAAGAATACCATTACATGAACTATCTTGATCAACTTGGCCTTTTAGATTAATCTTCATTTCCTTGACTAGTTTTTATTGTTAATGTCCTTTTCACCATGACCTAAACTTGTTACTTTGATACCACTTGACACAATAAGCATAAAAGGAAATGCTTGAGTAACGAGCCGCCTTCCCTGAAATTTGTTGATTTTCTTGAAGAATGCTAAGTATGAAGGAATCTAAAGTCTTGTTGATCTAAAGAACACCAAGTAAAAACATCATTTTTCTTTGAATAAAATTCTTGAGAAAATGTCTAATATAAAAGACTAATTTTATTGAGCAATAGTAATAATAATGTCTCCAAATCCAAACTAAAATAAAGTTTTTATAAACAATCTAGCCACAAAATAATAAGAAACAAATGTTAATTATAAATGACTAGGGTACCTAGAGATAAATATGAAACAAAATAAAGATACGGGAATAATGGAAAGTTTTAACAAAATAAGAAATCTAAAAACATAAATTATCCCATGGAAATTATTTCATGCATCACCACTTAAAGTATAAGTCATTGTAAATTGATAGAAAATTCCAATTCATGAAACTAAATCCTCTACATTATTCATTTTCAAGACTACCTTCCAAAATGTCTAACAGTTCGAAGAACTATCCCAAACCCCTATACTTTCCATCATTCATTCTTTATTTATGGGATCATATAATCTTAATCGTTCAACCTCTACCATGATGGTGTGCATATGCTATTTGGTTTGTTAGAATCAACTAAGTTTAGTTCAATTGGCTTTAGCAATACAAATTGAGATTGCTAATAATCCAACAACATTATATATGTTGCAATTAACTACAATATTGTTGTGTAAAAGGGATATTAGAGGAAATTAATTGATGGAACAACTCCTTGATGAACAATCATAGAAAGAAACTTTCTAAGTTACAACTAAGTAAACAAAATTCAGGGTAAGAGTAGAAATTTGGAAAAGGAAAATGCATATCTTCTTATCGATTTTATCACCATTTTTATTTTTCACATTAGAAGTGGAATACAACTAGACAAGCATTACTAGGAATTCCTAGATTTAGGAGATTCAAAGATGTCAACCTAATGAAAATAGATCTTGACACCAATAGAGAAAAGTGATTTGGACTAAGATCTAGTCCAAGCCTTGTTGAGGAGATTTAGAATACAAGGATATTCTTAATTGGATGGATAATTCAATGAATAGCTCACCTTCTAATTCATGTATGGGCTCCTACATGGGTGCTTCTAAATCTTGTACAAGTTTTACTGTGTTAGTCTTGTTATAGTTTGCAAGGATTTTGATCAGTGATATCGCATTAGTCAATTTTAATTATTGTTTTTGAAGCTTGTTCTTATTAGGAATTTCCAATGACATTGGTTTCAAAAGTTGGTTGCTACTTTTATGACTTACCAAACCACTCATATGAATCTATAAAAGTTTTGAGTGGAATGGGTTCTAGATGGTATGAGAGCTAGGAGAAGCTTTAGAAAAGTAAGAAAAAACACTTTCATCAAACACATCGCGATATATAGACTTTGTTTGATTCTAGTTGCAAACATTGATACCGCTTATGAGAGGAGCCATAACCAATGAAAATACAAGGAAAGGTTTTCCTTTCTAATTTATTTATGTTTGAATGCCTCCAATAAGGAAAATGATAACATCCAAAGACCTTTAATTAGGGTTCTTACCAAATAGCTAGAAGAACGAAGTTTCCACTTTGAGTGAGAAAGAAGAAAAACTATTTATGAGATAGGTAGTAGTTAGAACAACATCTATACCGAAAGCTTAAGTGGCATTTTGGCATCTAATAGTAGGGTAAGATCCATGTCTATGCTTTCTTTTTGTCAAGCCATTAATTTGTTAAACTATACTCAGAACATATAATAGTCATTTTATTCCACATTGAGCTAAATGGTTACTAAAAACATGCCTAGACAAAATAATTATCATCCATTATCACAACGAAATAACTTCATTTTTCCATCAAATTGATCTTCCACTAATTTTTTAAACTTCATAAAAAAGACATGGGAAGATGATTTAAATTTAAAAGGCTATAGGCAAGTAAATTTACTAAAATCATCAACAAATATTGTATTATAATGAAATCCTTGAGTAGAAGTAACGAGGAGAAGCCCCCATAAATTCCAATGTATCCTCTACAAAGAAATCTTGCATCCTTTCCTTGAATCACAACTTGTTCAGACAAAGTTCTTATTTAACCAATTTGAAAATTTGAAAACAATCTTGCTATCTAGGACTTGAAAATGCTTTGAGTGCGGATGACCAAATCATTGGTGCCAAACACCAATTGGTGTTGTCTCGGCCTTGATTGTAGCAGAACTTCATTAAACTCTTCAAGTGCATAGAGTTGTCCTTGTCCCCCTCATTAAAAAATTAATTTTGTATGAGAAAAAAAAAAAAGGATCAGAAAAGGAAAGAACAAGAGGCTAAGTATGGTACTAAATAGATTTTATAAAATATTTGTTTGTTTTTATTTTTAATTTCAGTATACATTATAAATTAATTTTAAAAATTCCTTCTTTTTTTTTTTTTGTAAGTTGATATTTATTAATTATTCTTTTAGTAGTGGGTTGTTTGATTTTGAATTTTTTTTAAATGTTAAATTTTTAGATTTAATCAAATAATTATTACCTTACTGCTAAGTGCATAACTATTATTATTTAATTGTTCATAAAATTTTATTTTATTTAATGATTAACATGGTTTCATGTTTGATCTTTATTATAAGATATCATATATTTTATTAAGGTACTTTAAATTGTAAATAATAAATATTAAATGTCTTAGTGGATGATACTTCTGAATTCACCAAATTTCTAACCATCAAAACACATATGTGTTGATGGTGGTGTAAAACTTATATTATCATATTATAGGTAACTCTTCAATAAAAAAAATTAATCATTATCAAGTGATTAATATTTTTTTTTATTTGAAAAACTCCAAAAGTTTTATTTGTGAAATTATTGAATTTTTAAAAAAAAAAAAAAAATTGTGGCAAAAGCTTGCTAAAATTGTTTTTAAAAAATAGTGATTTTTTTTTTTAAAATGATTTCGAAAAAAGTTGTTTGAATTTTTTTAATAAAATCTCAAACTTTTTTACTTATTTAATTTGATACATTGTATATATTTTTTCTTTTAGAATTAATAGTAATAATTGTTTACTTTATTAAATGACACTAGTGAGAGTATCATTTCTAAAATATGAAAATTTATCAAGATTTGGTATAATTCAGAATTTTTCTAAGGTTCAAGCTAGCCAAATTTTGTAGTTTCACCACTATTTATACCCTTTTGACAATAATTTTTTATTTGATCCTTCGACACAAAACCATTAAAATTGAATTCAAAAATGCATTACTTATAAATAAGTTGACTTACCTGAAAGCAAGTTTTTCTTTTCAGGTATGGAACCATAAAGACATTTTTCAATCTATTACGTTGCTAACATAAATAATATTTTAATCTTAATGTATAGACTTTATGAGATTAAGAAGGTGTTATAAATAATATTTTAATATTAATTTGTAGACTTTATGAGATTAAGAAGGTGTTTGGTAAATCAGTTTAACGATTTAAAGTAATTTAATAATTTAATTTAAGTTTTTAAATAGTGTAAACATATTTGGTAAATAACTTAATATTACAATTTAAAGTTAATTTTTAATAATATTTGATAAGTATAAATGTTTAATAAACAAAATTATTACTTAAGATTAATGTAAATAAATATTAATTAATTTTTTTAATAATAAACATTAATTACAATTAATGTGATAAATATGTTAATTTAATAACTTTAAATAAATTTTTAGTTAGTTATCAAATTATCTTAATATCTAAAGTATAAAATAATTAATAAGTTTCAAGTTAACAACTTAAAAATAATTACCTTAAAGTCAATTTAAGTTTTTAATATATAACCATTATGTTTTACCAAACAACCGGGGACTTACCTACATGTTGGTCATTGCTATTATTTACATTCATAACTGCAGGGACCTGGGGTGTGTCTCCTTCTTGGTAAGCATAATCACAGCTATTGGCAAAAGACCCGCTGGTTTGTTGCTGCCTTGCCCATTTCCATCTGGTTTTCTTCATTGTTGACCACTGTTTTGTTTTTGTGGAGAGTTGTGATTATTTGGTTGTCTTTTTCCTCTTTTCCCTCATTGTTGAGTGATCCATGGTGTTTGTTTCCTCTTTCTTGGAAATGACCTGTTGCTCATGACTGTAGAGAGAGAACAAATTCACTTGGTGTTGGATTAAGGTGGTTTTGGTTCAAAAATCATGGTATTTTGAACCAAGATCACAGGCCAATTGAAAAACTTTGTGAACATCTGACAAGGGTTTGTTGATGGTTGCTAAATTGTCACATGAAGATTTAAACTTCTTGATGTGCTCATCAAGAAATTGAGAGCCCCTCCTTAGTGTAACGAGACAGTCTCTCAATCTTTCTTCACTTTCCTTTGTGTTAGGCAACAGCTGCTCCTCCAACATTCTCCGGATCTTTATGGCTGTATTGTACCAATTACCATGCTGAGAACTTCCTCGGTCATATTACAGAGATGCCAGGACATTAAGATCAGTCCATCATTGTTCATCAAGGTCATAAAATGAGGATTCTCAGAAATATTTCGCACTCGTCCTTGTATAATGAGCTGTTCCTAAACTTCTTAGTATCAATTGCAGTACTTGGGTTCACCATGGAAGGAAATTGGTAGGGCTTATTGAATAGATAGACATGGTTCATCAGAAATAGTCATGTTCAAAGCAAATGGCTGCTCTGATACCTGGAAGAAGTTTACACAAAAAAGATTTGAATGAAAAATGGCTATGTTCATTATTGAGTAAACTGAAACATATTTCTACAAAAATTTACAAAGAATGTAAAGCTGGAAGTTGATGCAGCACAACTAGGAAGAGATATGAGTGCCTTTTCTCTTGAATATGGAATTCCCATGGATGTTGCCAAGCATTGACATACATACAGATCTTTCTTTTTCCCCAAATAATGGAATGTGTTGTAGCCATAGAAAAACCGGTAATCTCATTGATGTCATGTGTTGGAGGAAAAAGATTCAGTGAGCTCAATTTTTTTTTAATAACCAGAGACTAGTTTACAACATATGATCTTACCTCTATTTTTCAGGCACATGGCCATGGTCTTGGAGCAGATGCCTACTCACTGGGCCAGAGAAGATGAGCTCAAACCATGCATTAATTTAATCAAGTAACTGCCTTTCCTTCTATGTTAGGCTTCAGACTATGGTTAATCTTTTTCATCATGGTAATCCTGAATGATACAGCTTATCATATTTAAACTAAGGTGTTTGGTATGAGAGAAAATTACAGATCAATTCCCCATCATTTTATCAGATTTTCAAGGAATAAAAGGCCAAAAATTGTGGGTACAAAGCGATCATTGATTTAGAGCAGCTTCACAAGGACTGAAGGGCCAACAGTTTCTGGCATGCTTCACCAAATCCTGGCAAGTGGGGGAAGACAAGAGAAAAACATTGCATGTGAGGAATGGTTTTCTTCTATCAACTTGGGCATGCATTATACATAAATGTGTACCAGAGATTGTACATCTGGGTGTGGTTTTGTTGTACCCAGTGCCTTTTCTCAGCAAATTTTCCCATGAATTTTCTCCAGCAAGAAAATTTTCCTGCGAGTTTGTGTGAAAAAGAAGGTAGTGTAAATGCAGCGTTTTGCAATTTGCATTGGTTGGTGAAGCGGGAAATGTTTACTGTGGAGTAAGTAATTGTCAGTACTATTTTTACCATTTGTGTTGTACCAAAAAAGTAGAGACTTTAATAAATACTTTTTCTTTGTCCTTGGTCTTTCCGGCCACACCCCCCTACTGATTGTCATGCTGTACTTTGACTACTGCCTCAAATTTTGTGAAGTTTCAATGTAGGCCAGTTTGGATTCTGCTCCAAGTTGATTGAATCAATAATTTAAATGGACACTTCACTGCAGATTTTCAATACTTTCAACAGTTTTTTTTTGTCCCTTTACTTTTTTGCATTCCCTTGTGTGTCAGTTTGAAAAAATTACATCAGCTACTTTCGCTTTTTATCCTTTGATATTCTTATTTTATATACCAAATTTTTGAGCTTGCAGCGTGAGCTTGAACTGACGATCCAGGGTTTTTTGGTTGCAGATGTAGCTTTTTAGAGTAGAACTTTGACAGGTTTGAATAGAAAAGGAATCTATCCCGTATCCAAATATTTATTTCTTGAGAAAGAATGGAAAGAAAAGAAAGAGAGAAATGAATAAATAATAAATTTAAAATTAGCAATTTTTTTATTTTTATTTTTTCATATTTTTGGTCAATTTAATTTCCCAAAGAAAATTTGTAAAAAATAAATAAAACCATATATCACGAAATTGATTTTATCGTTCTGGGATTTCCCTCGAAGATTCATCTCAATCATATCGCCATTGCAATTTGGCATCACTTTTAGACGAGAAAGTAGTCTGGATTAAATTCTTCAAACCATTTTTAAGCCCAAAAATAATCAGTATGATTTGAGCCTTTGATATTTGGGTTCTGCCCAAACTGGAATAACTGGTCGCTGGAAACGACGAATTATTTTACTGGAGGAATACTGTCCATTACTTCACCATGATTGGCAGACAAAATTGTAGATGGGTGTACAGGAGAATTTTCATGTCAAGTATCAAAATCCTGCTTAAGACACATTTTTCATATCAAGAATTTTGGCAGTCTGTCCAACTAGAGTCATTTACCACAAAAAAAAACCCCTCAACCACTGCACAAATTAACTAGTTTTCCTCAGATTGTTTCATTCATGGAACAAAATTTTACATTAATAGATAAGGAAAAATGGTCTAAACCTAAAACACTTAGGATTCAAAAAGTTTACCTAAAACTACAACTGGCATACCAAGATTTTACCCACTTTTTGAGAGCGCCCCGGCTGCAAATAGAAGATTCCTCCGGGAGAACTGCACGTGAGAAGAAACATAAATTACTTGATTGGAAAACCCTTCTGAATCACTAGCAGCAGTTAAAGGGTATCAAAAATTGAGCAGTCATGGAATTTACCCGCAACGAGTACACTGGTGTAGACTTGGTTGGCAAAGTCTTCAATGATCTCAGCCTGCTGGTGTTTCCGCTTTTGCTGATCAAATGCAATACATAATATAAATTTCCAAATAAAATAAAGTTTCGATGCAGAGATTAATTACCATGTTTTAAGCTATTTTTGTTTCGGATCATATACTTACTTTTCTTCACTTCTTGGCACCTTTGTGCTTGTGGTCACATCCCACAGTTTTACAGTGGAATCAGCAGACCCAGATGCGAGGAGCGAGCCTTCACAACTAAAATGTTCAACAAAGATGAGAGAGAATATAACTTAAATGTTCCAGATATCTTCCGTGTACAATATGTTGATGTGTATAATAAGGGGCAAGAAAATCGATTTCCACCTGAAAGCAAGTGACCATACGCATGACATATGACCCATCAAAGGCATGACACAGCGACCACTAGAGAGATCCCACATCATGATTGTGCCGTCTTCATCACCAGATGCCATGTACTGACCATCAGGTGACATTGCCAAAGATAGAACCATGCTCCTGTGGCCGATGAAAATGCGAACACACTCCCCACTCTGTACATCCCATAATCGAACTGTTTTGTCACTTGAGCCTGTCGCAATGTAGTTGCAGTTTATGTGCCACTGTACACACTGAACAAACAAATCCAAACTCATTACAATCTGTCCTAAAATATTACAACACAAGTTCAAGTGATCTAGTTAACTACGAAACATTCTGCTAGCCTGGCATGTACCATGAGCTGGGTGAAAAACTCAACAATATAAAAGAGCCAAAGGAGCCAACAGAAAATAAAAAACAATAAAATAAAAAAACACCCAAAAAAGTCAGAAACTAATTTCCCTCCTATTAAAGAAAAAACTAATACTTGCTCTTGCGGGGAATAATAGTTGTCCCAGAAATGTTATTTAGAATGGTGCTTGTCATTTCATGCATTAAGAGGAGAAAGGAAATGAAAAGGAAGAAATCTTTATGTGGATCAGACAGCAGCTAATAAGTTCACAAACTGAAGAAGATTTGAATGAGAAACTGATGGATGGGATGACTCATAGCCCATGTTTGCTAGATAGTTAAATTTGTATATCAAACTCTTATTATAAAAATTATAACATCTAATAAATATAAAAAACTATTTTATATAAAATAAAAAAATTAAAGTTTATTATATATTAATATTTTCTTAAAGTATTTCTTTAGTTATTTTCTTGAAATTAGAAATTTAATTTTGTTAGATCAAACTTTTTTATCACAAAAATGACATGAAAAAGAAAGTTTTTGAACACATGGAGAAATAAAAAAAGAGAATGGAATTTATGATTCATAAGATATACCTATCTATCAGATGGGATTATTAAGTCACATGTAGAGCTGTAGAATCCCACCCACTTATCCTATATCTAATAGGCAACCAAGCATGGGAGAACACTGAAGGATTTCTATATCTGATCTCCCATCTTCTTAGCCACATACCAAAAACGAGGAAAATCAGGATAAAAATTATCAGAATGCAGGAATCTGAAAAATGAATGGGGACTACAGGTAGAAGAATTGTTCCCAAGGTTTACCAATCCAGGTAAGACGGATCACATATTAAAAGTTCAAAATGGCTATCACAAGCCAAGTTTATGTTGCATTAAGCAATAAGTACAATTACGGCATTAGTATGGCATCAAGCTAAACTCAAACTTGGAAAGGTTGATACAGAAAAAAAAAAAAAAATCAAACAAAAATAAGAATGTGATCTGAGTGCCTAACCAACACTCCTTTTTAATTTTTTTATGGCATCATAAAAAAAACCTCTTTATCAGTCTAAAACAGGTGTTACTGAACCATTAACTTATATTTAGAAATTAAGTTGACTTAAGAAAACGAAGATGAAACTTGACCAAAAGAACCAAGGTTCTAAACAATAGAGCTGGACCACAAAATTTTCCAAAGCCAGAACGTGCATATAATTTCAGTAGGACTCATGCAACATGTAAACACTTTTTTGGGCCATTTCATATACATGTAAGAATGGGTTGGAACTGGCCTCCTTATAAATAGCAATGAAGAGAATTTCATTTTTTTCCCCGTTTCAGTTAGGGGGGGGGGGGGGGGGGCGCAGTTCCAAACCCAACTAATTTGCAATAGACAGTGAAAAGAGAACTCAAATTACCAAATTATCTAATCATTAATGCTTGGACGTGTTGAAACAGTTCATGATAATTAGAGAGGAGTGGCAGGTGGAAATGAGCTGAAACAGCTCATGTTGTATACAAAATCAGGGATCAACTTTTGATTCATATCTTCTAGCAGTAGTTATAGATAAATTGCTGTCTCCAAGGTACCATTTCCAACATCACTTCTCACTTTAATTCAGAGGCATTCCAGTGCTAGTGATAATTGTCTAGTAGCAAGTATATGCCAACAAAAAAAAATACCTCAAACACATTTCATGTCCTAATTTTTGTTATCTTTTCATCTTAACAAGAGTTTGGGAGGGAAGATGACTGATTTCAATATTAGAAACAAGAAAGACACCAAAACTGAAAAAAACTATTTATTTCCAGAAAATAAATAATATCTTTTCCTGAGTCAACTTGTTTGTACTACAAGTGCAAGTAGAAAAACAATTAAATGGTGTAGATAGAGAACTCGCTAAGAAAACATCCATACTATAGCAGCACAGAGAACTTTGGAAAAAACCTCCAGTGCACCATCCCCTATCTTTAAGCAAAGTCCTTGGAGGTAGACAACAGGTTCTAGTTTGTATTAAAATAATTTTTATCCACTGTATAGGTTACAAATTAAAGAGAGAATTTAACTCATTCATTCTACTTAGAAGTTACCTAATCTAAACTCAATAGGATAACTCCATGTCCAATATCAGTAAACTATGGTTCCAATACTCTTGGATTCAGTAAACATGTAGACTGAAGTGGGTAAACCAACAGGTAAATGGTCTGTGGATTAGAATAGGTTGCAATAATTTCCACTCAACAATTATATAAGCAACAAAATGACACATATACACAGAAGGGTTTAAGGGGGAAGGAGGAAGAAAGAGAGAGAGAGAAGGGGGGAAGAGTACAAAAACTACTCACATCAACATCAGACAAATGCCCTGCCATTATTCTTAAGGGTTGTATCCTGTCCATAGACCAAATCCTGGCTGTTCGATCATGCGAAGAGCTGGCAAAATAGTGTCCCATAGGACTAAACTGAAAAATAAATAAATCAAAAGTAGATGTGGTATTAGAATTTATGATATTAGATAGGATCAAGTAGCACAGTCCAGAAAAAATTTTAGGCTCGTTCGGCATTAATTTCAGACCGCCACATTGAAGAATTGCAAAAATATTTCTTTTTCATTTGCCTTAAAAATAATAATAAAACAAAATAAAATTGAAAAAATATCCTTGCCAATGTAAAAAGCATAAAACATTACACACTGACAATGAAAATCAAGCTACTTTGGGTAAAAGCCCTAAAACCCCAACCCCACCTCAAAGGCAGCCTTCCTTGGGCTTTGCACATGGGCTCCAGAAATTAGGGCAACAAAATATTTTGCAGTATTAAAACTCATAACCTCTTGTAAACCAAGCTTTGGTACCATATTAATTACGAAGTTAACCCAAAAGCTTAATCCATTGGATAATGTACATTAACAATGTATATGAAGCCGAATCAGGCTAAAGCCATAACAAGTACTTCACTAGGTTTTAACTATATCCAAGTGGGAGGTGAATTGACCATAAATTTCATGATCTCCAAAAAATCAAGGACAGGACCTTGAAAATGGACAATTAGTTATGCAAAAACAAGAAAAAGCTTTCCACAGAATTTGACTGTTTTTATTAGCAGATCTTTTGTATGCCAAGCAAAGAGCAAATAGGACTCCTTAAGAAAGCGATCAGAAGGTCATTAGAGCCAACATATGATGGACATGATGGTGAAAATGAAGAATCAAACAACAAGAACTGCAAGTGTCTCATGTATACACCCTCTGTACTCTGGTGTACTTTTTAATATTATTAATTTATACATATCTTACTTTACCTATCAAAAAAAAAGAACTGCTTGTGTCTCATGCAATCAGAAAGCATGTTGTAGATTCACTCCCAGCTAGAACAGCTTTGAGAAAGTTGACATATGCAATAGGACTCCATAAGAAGGTGATCAGAAGGTCATTGACACTTAAAGTTTCCAGCATAAAAAGAGAAAGCAGTTTAACATTAAACAAGATGAACTAGAAAAAATCAATTTTTTACCTGAACATCCCAAACAGGGTAGTTGTGACCTTTGTAGCAAACAAGATTTGCATTTAGTTTTGTGCTCCACAATCGAACTGCAGTGGTGTAAAGTTCTTTTTTCAGTCAAAAGTAGTTTTTAAACTTGGGGCTATTTCTTATAACCAAATGTAGGCAAGAATGGAACAAGGGAGCAAAAAAGCGAAAGAAAAATGATAGATGAAAAAGCAATAAGATAAGAATCAAGGAACAAGTACTTGTTGAGTCTGCTGAGGAGGAAAGAATAAAATCCCCAAGAGGACTAAAAGTGGCTGAATAAACAGGACCCGAATGACCCTGAAATAATGTATAAGATCTTTTTCCACCACTTGTTCCAAGAATTTGTTCGGTAGGAGCCAAATCATTGTCGCCCTGCATAATAGCTGACACCAGCCATGTTTAATACCAAAGTTTCTCTTTACCCAGATTAGTAAAAGCGAAAAACAGACATATGAAGCAATTTATATCCAAGAGAGATCTTTTAAACTAATTAAGCACTTTATGACCCAAAGCAGAAACATATCAAAGGTGATATAATGT
The DNA here is from genome assembly GCF_004353265.1 of Vitis riparia. Lineage (NCBI taxonomy): Eukaryota > Viridiplantae > Streptophyta > Magnoliopsida > Vitales > Vitaceae > Vitis > Vitis riparia. Next base: position 5,577,177 of record NC_048434.1, on the reverse strand, counting down.
TGTGAGCCTTAAATTACAAAATTTGATTAAAAAACAGGATTAATTATGAAGGAGATTTAAAGCTTTTGTAAAACTAAACAAATATGAATTGACAAGCAAATTTAACATGTACTGCTTCAAATTAAAGTGTATTGATAAAACCAAAAAATAGGTCAACTAGATTGATTTCAAAGAGTGCTATATAAATCTTCAATTCGACTAGAGTTTAATTTTTCTTCTAACATCAGCCACTAATCAGAAGCAACAGAGACAGCACTTGTGATACAAGCACCATGAAGGCTTTGTAGGTATTTAGCTTTCCAGAATGAGGAATGGAACCTATGGAAAAGATGATCCTCACATCTATATTAGTCATAAATTAGTTGCATTTTTTCCTATATTAGCTACAAGGATTATTTAGTATATAAAAAATATATCATTTGATTAAGACAGCTACAAGACCAGCTATGCTTAACAGAAGATAACATTGAGCAACTAAGAAACATAATTCAAGAAAGTGGATGCAGCTGTAAAAATGAAATTAAAATAGATGAGTTGCAACAGAAGTAAAGACAAAACAAGAAAGTGCATACATAAGAAGGTACAGTAGCAGCAAGTGAGGACAAGGTCAGGGAAATTCGTCTAAGATAATTCAGCAATCTGCAATACTGAGGAGTGGCTTGATTTAAGATGAAAGAACCAAAGGGACGAGAAACAGGTCAAAAGGAGGCATGATAGAGCGAGCATTAAAAAACATGATCCCTAGGAATCCAATAGAGAATATGGCTTTAGATTAAGCTGAATGAGAAAAAAAAAAAAATCAAAACAAAACAAATCTCATGTAGCCAACCCCAAGTAGTTGGAACTAACACTTTGTTGTATTGAGCTGTTTACTAGAACTATATAATTTTACAAAATATGTATAAACCTATGATACAAAGAGATCTGCAAATTTAGGTATATCTGTTAGTTGTGCATATACATATAATTCAATGACATCTGCAAATTTAGTTCTCTCTCACTTCTCTTTGAGAAATGTTTTAGCTTTCCAATGACTATTACTTTTTCAGAAAAATTGCAAAATTGTCATGAGATCTATAAACCATGTCAAAAATGCATTAAAATGTTTTGATAGTATTATCAAAACTAAGCATGATATATGATTCACATTCTCTAAAAGATGATATTTAACTAAAATATTACTTCTTAATCACAGTTAGTGGCAAATCTTTTTTTTTTTTGATAACATTCACCCTCCTAGTTCAAGCATTACAGAAATGCAACAATTTTTAACTTTCATTCACTCACTAAGGAACAAAAGAAAATAGAGTTTATTACCAAGAAATTGTATCCACAAAATCATTTTGCTTAGTCATCATTTTTGTTACAAGGAAAAGACATCCCAGAAAATCTTTCTTTTAAAACTGCCTTCCTAGCTTTAACAGATATTTTGCTGCACAAAATTTCTCTTCAAATTGAGGAAGATCTTTCTATATATATGTGAAGTTGTTATCTCTTGGAAAACATTTGCCATTAAGTCAGCTTAATTGAGGGTTGTATAAGCACCTGGCTAATGTTTTGGCTAACCAGCTCAAAAAGACGGTGGGCAAGGTGGTTTCAATATACCAGCAATCCTTCATAGATGATGGCAGGCATATCTTGGATGAAGGCCTCATTGCAAATGAGATATTGGATCCCAAGCTTAAGAGCACAAATAGTGAGATCATTTGTGAACTAGACATTGAGAAAGGCATATGATCATGTAAATTGAGACTTCTTAATATTGGTCTTGGAGAAAATGGGCTTTGGTAAAAAATGAGTGAGATGGATTAAATGGTGCATTTCAATAACAAAATTCTCTATTTTAGTCAACGGCATCCTTTCCAACATTTTTTCAAAGTTCAAGGGGTTTGAGGCAAGGAGACCCTCTCTTCCCTCATCTCTTCATTTTGGCTATGGAGACTCTCAATTGGATTCTGAGGAAAGCCAATGAAGGGAGTTTCATCTTGAGGTTCAAAGTGGGAGGAAGAGGTGGGGAAGGTATGGAAGTGTCCCATTTGTTATTAACTGACAATAACCCTCATTTTTTGTGACGCTAACCAAGAGCAGTTAGAATATCTAAGTTGGGTTTTCATGTGGGTTGAAGCTATTTCTAGTTTAAAGGTAAACATGGAGAAGAGCGAGAATATTCCAGTAGGGGTGGGTGGTTGCAAATGTGGAGGGTCTAGCCTCAATGTTGCGTTACAAGGTAGGTAGTCTTCCCACTGCATGTCAGCGCCTGCCATTGAGTGCTCCCTACAAATCAGTGAGAGGGGATTCAGTGGGGGAATATTTTAGAGAAAGCTTACCTTATGGAAGAAACAATATCTATTAAAAGAAGGAAGACCCACCTTGATCAAAAGCACACTGTCAAGTCTGTCAATCTATTTCATGTCTCTTTTTGCCATTCTAAGGAGGATGAGCTTAAGACTAGAGCAGATCCCAAGGGATTTTCTTCGGGGAAAAGGAGCACTTGAGAGAAAACCCCACTTGGTTAAATGATCTATCGTTTGTTTGGAAAAAAAAAAATGGAGGCCCTAGTATCATAAATCTTCACACTTTTTACAAGGCTCTTCTTGGTAAATGGAGCTAGACATTTGCACATGAGAGATTCACTTTGGAAACAAGTGATTTCATGAAAGAATGGGACAAAAGAAATGGGTAGGTGCTCAAGGAAGGTTAGGAATACATTGGGGTGGAGATGTGAAGGGCTATTAGAAACGGGAGGAAAGATTTTAGGAGTAAAACACAACTAGTTGTGGGTAATAGTACAAGGATAAAATTCTGAAAAGATAGATGATCGGGGAAAAGTTCTTTGGAAGAGTCTTTCCCTGTGTTATTTTCTCTAGCCATTGATAAAGACTCTTGGATAGCATATATGTGAGTAGGTTATGGAAGGGGGTTGGGGGAGTTCCCGTTTTCATAGACAGTTTCACAACTGGGAATTGAAACGACTGGAGGTATTTTTCCATAGGCTACAAACAATTACAATTAGAAAGGATGGAATCCAAGACGAGCAAGTTCTTAATCAAATCTTTCTATAATTCATTAGCTAAGAGAGGAAGTGAGTCGTTCCTGCAAGTATAGGATGGAATCTGTAGGTGCCAATGAAGGTGAGTTCCTTTCCTTGGAAAGCTATTTGGGGAACAATTTTAACTCCTGATCAACTTAGAAGGATTAGAGTATTCCAAATAGATACTACATTTTTTTTTTATAGGCAAACACACAAAAAGTATATATTAGAAAAGGGCACCTTGAGACTAACCCAAAAGCATATAGGGAGTATACAAGAGGCGCCAAAAGGCACAAAAAAGAAGAGGAAATACAAAACCAGCCTCAACTAGCACCTAGCCAATCAAAAAAACTGAGTAAAGGAAGAGGACCATCATTTACAACCGACTTAGTCCACAACCAAAGGTTACATATAAAAGAATTTCTCAACCTATGAATCGACAACTCCTCATTATCAAAAGCAATCCTGTTTCTTTCTTTCCAAACCGCTCAAAAAATACACAAAGGGGCTACCTTCCACACCTTTCTACGCTTCTTGCCCAAGTTAAAGCCACACCAACCACTAAGGGTATCTCTAATTGAAAAAGGAAGAACCCAAGAAACACCAAAAAGAGCAAACAATAACTCTCATAACACTCTTGCCCTAGAGCACTAAATAAGAATATGATCAATTGACTCTTCTTCCTCACAGCAAAGGAAGCATCTATTAGCTAAAAACCGGCCCCTCTTTTTAAGTTGATCCAAAGTTAGCACCTTACCCCAAGATGCTTCCCAAGCAAAGAAACACACTTGGGTAGGCACACAAGGACTCCAAATAATGCTATTAGGGAACTGAACAACTCTTCTTGAAGCTAGAGTACTATAAAGAGATTTAACTGAGAAAATCCCATCTTTAGTCTCTTTCCACAGCATTCTATCTTCCAAAAGAGGATTAAGCCTCCTACCCCAGATTGTCAAAAGTAATCTCTCCACCTCCTCCACCTCCCAATCATTAAAGGGCCTAGAGAAGCTAGGACTCCAAACCCCTTCTTCTCCCGAATGATCCCACAACTCTACTAACCAAGCCTCTTTATATGATGAAAGGGCATACAAAGAGGGAAAGGAGTTACAGAGAGTGAAGTTCCCACACCAATTATCTTTCCAAAATTTAACCCTCCCACCATTCCCCACAGAAAAGACCATGTTGTTTTGCAAAAGAGCGCCTTCCTTCCTTATTTCCTTCCAAAAGCCTACTCCAAATCCCTCCCTAACATCTCTAGTATACCATCCCCCTTCTTCCTCCTCGAACTTCCTACTAATGACGCGCCTCCAAAGAGTCTCCCTTTCATTCACAAAGCGCCAGTTCCACTTACATAAAAGGGCCCTATTGAGAGTAGACAAACATCTTACTCCCAAGCCACCCTTCCTTTTGTCCAAACACACGGTATCCCATTTTACTAGATGAGGCTTCCTCTCCAAAGCTCCCCCTCCCCACAAAAAATCCCTTTGAATTTTTTCCAATCTTAAACTAACCACTCTTGGTATTCGTAGTAAAGACATCAAGTATATGGGCATACTTGACAAAGTGCTACGAATTAGAGTAATTCTCCCGCCTTTGGATATAAATTGTCTTTTCCACATGGCAAGCCTTTTCCAAAATCTCTCTTCCACCCCATCCCAAATGGCCACGGACTTGTGATTCGCCCCCAAAGGGATCCCCAAGTAAGAAGTTGGCAGCCTTCCCACTTTAGATACTACATGTGTAAATGGGATGAAGAATTGGTTGAGCACTTACTTCTCCACTACTCCAAAGCGATAACCTATGGCATTTGGTTTTCTCTCTGTTTGAAGTGGCTTGGGAGATGCACTCTTTTGTTAAGAGGCAATCTTCTAAGTTGGCATGGTTCTTTCGTGGGAAAGAAGTGAAAGAAAGATTGAAGAGCTACTCCCTTCTATCTCTTTTGAACATTATGGGGAGAACAAAATAGGAGGTCTTTTGAGGGAGTTGAACAGTTGGATCATGCAATCAAATTATCCTTTATGTGTATTTTTTTGCGAATTAGGTTAGAATGCACGTTGAAGATCATTCCATGTCTATGATAGGCTTTGAAGATTGGTTGAGTTTGAAAAAAGGATAGGAAGGTTGTTTTTTGTGTTCTCTCTTTCTTTTTGCTAGCCTATTTTTGGCATTAATCATATGCATCATGTGTACCTTCTTGTGCTCTCTCCAGGCACTTTCTTCTATATGTATATCCTTGTTTGCCTATCAAAAAATATGCCATTAAAACAGAGCCCTGGCTAAAGTCAAGGGCTTCCTCAATTTCCCCAATTTTTCCATCAAGGGAGGAATGAATCCATGATGATAACAAGTGAACCATGTTCTTCAAAGTGATCCAAGTATGATTGGGACTACATGTTGCAGGAACCAATTATTAGTTTGGTCAAGTATAATGCAGAGATGACAGGATTCCCCAAAGAATGACATAGGGCCTTGGAAGCCACATCAAGCAACCAACATTCAGAAAGCATCAGTTCAAATTACTTTACAGAGAGTATAGGTATTAACTAAGTGGTAACTTTTTTTATAATAAGCCGTAACCATAAGTGAAAACTCATGAGGAAAAATAAAAATTATTGCATAATTCATGTACCAAACCCAATAATGATGAATCATCACAAAGAAAGAAAAATAATCACTTGCAAACTTACAAGTAGCAGCTTGCTGCCCAAGCTTTGACATGTCCCAAACCTGTGGAGGCAAGGTTCAAAACATTAAAAAAATAAAAATAAAAATAAAACAATCAGATGTGCATTAAGTTATGAGGTAAAACACAACCTTCAATGATGAGTCTGAGAATCCACCAGCAACCAAAGATCCATCATGGGATATTGATGAACAGTTTAAACTAAGGACACATTTGCAACAAATATCAGAATTTGAGCACAAACGTAAATCAGAAGTAATCAAATAAAAGATAAACATAAAACTAACAAGGTTATGACCATTACCTATTGTGTGTATTGATAAACGTATAGAAGCTGACTGATGGCAGTGCCATGCTACTCAACTGTACACGGTTTCGCAGGTCTTCAAGAATAGACTGCTCTACCTCTGTTGGCCTGGGACACAACCAATAAAAGGTGAATAAATGGCAAAGCATATATTCTAACCTAATGAACATCCATGAGTTTTTATCACCTGCCTTGTGACCATAGTTCACACAATACAATAATTACTAAAATCATGAAGCATAATGATGGTTAGTTTCTAGGTTATATCTTCCAATAAAAATTCCCCATAACTTTGAAAGTTGGTTCTATAACAAAGGTGATATAAAAGTAAAGTACATTCTTCCAATTATCAATCTATGTTTTATCTTTTGTATGTAGGTAGCTGGAAGTAGGGAGGAGAATTGCTTATAAACATCAAACCTAAGACACACTAAATGGTTGGTTCATTCCAAGGTTAAGCTTAACAGGGGGAAAAAATAAAATTTCTGCTAAGAAGATTAAATTTGGAATCCCAAGGAAAAGTAAAAATTTTTATTCAAATAATTCTAAAACTGCTGGAAAAAAAAAAATCTGCTTCTACATGCATGATTTGCTCTTTGAAGAATTATGACCTACAGTTTTCCATGTAAAACAGTGTGAGCTACAAGTACCTTTCTGGCTGTTTCTCAATCAAAGAGAATTGTCATCCTTCAATCCTCAAGCCCATTCTCTTTAACCTTTGTTGGGTAGCATAGAAAAATAAAATAACATTTTGGATCTTACCATTTAAATGGAAGTTCTCATTTTTCTTTTCCATCATTTTCTCCACAGAAAATTAGTGAATCTTACATTTAATTTTTTATTTCCTGTGTTTTGTTTTGTGTCAATCTGGTTGCTCTGATATCTCAAAATTGTTTACTGTTTCTGTTTCTCCCCCAAAGATGACCAACTCTTTTTCTTTCTGTTGAATCTAAGAAGAAGAAGAAAAATGGACTCTCACAGAATAAGGCAAAACCCAAAAAATTCCAAAGACGGAAAAAAAGTGATGATCACAGAGCTCGAGTCATCAAGCAACAAAACAGCATAAGGTTGGCAGGCTCCTTGTTCTGACAACATAAAAAACACCAATTCACCTGACGCAACCTGCTCTCATTAATGAATTAAATGTAAGAAACCTGCTCCAGCCAACCCCCAGATGAAGAAATACACCTTAGATGGGACGCTTAGAACACAAACAATCAAAGCTGGAAAAGGAGGACATTCCTAAAGAAAGTGCCTCCTTAGCAGTAAATGGACCTAAGCTTCCTTATTGATCGCAATAGAGAATTGACATGGAAATCCTAAAACTAGTTCTCTCATCACTCCTACACAATACAATGTCTTCACAAATATAAACCAAATTCTTCAATCACAATATAAATTCATATTGACAATAGTGGGGATGGTGTTTTCATACATGCACTATTTTGAGATAAACCACTTCATATTAGTCCCAAACAAAACTCTGCCCTAACCATTTGAACCACACAATAAGTATTCACATATAAATCAAATCCTTGTAGCCACAATGCATGTCCCTTATTATTGTAAAACTTACATGTTCAAAATCTCTTTTAATCAATGTTTTAAAAATTGGACCGATCATCAAACCGGAAAAATTACAGGTTCACGATTCAATGGTCGGACCGGTGGTTGAACCGCAATCGAACCGGTGATGTCATAAATATATAATTTATTTTTTAATAAAATTAAAAATAATTTATAAATTTATAAATATATATAAAATTAAAAATTAATAATATTTATTTTTTCATATTTTATATAAATATATTAATATTTTAAATTTTATTAAATAAAACATATATAATATTTAAATGTGAAAATATATATTGAAAATGGAAGAGTATTATGTAATTTTATATATATATATATATATATAAATATATCTTATTATTTTATAAGTTCAAAAAGATATTAGGTATTTGACTTATATTATTTACATATTTATGGTTAGAGGAATTTTCTAAATAATATATCTATTTTATTCTTTTTTTAACAATTCTTAGCACAAACTGATGAGCAGTGGGTTGGTGCAACCATGCTTATCTTGAATCCTTGGTCCAAGGCTCAAGCCCCAACTCATGCATGTTTAAATGCTGATGTTTCTTTAAATCAGCTACCATACTTGTCCCACATCAGAAAAGAAAGAACATAAAAGGAGGTTTAAGATCGTCATTCACTCATTGCATCATAAGTGACCGTTGGGCCATGAAAGAATGTGTGGCCCAACAGCAGTCAAAGGCCCATTTTCGCCACAAAAATTAAAAACCTGATGGAGAATATTTGTTGAACCAAACCATCCTAGTTGTCTCTAGTTCGGCGGTTGACCGCCGGTTCATTCGGTTCAGTGCCAGTCCAATCCCCCTTCCGGCCCAAAAGGTGAACCGGACTGGACCAAAGTCCAATCGATAGTTCGACTGGTTGAACCAACTGATCCGATCTGGTTTTTAAAACATTGCTTTTAATCCTTCATATTTGAAACTTTTCTCCATTCAAGTCAATACTTCTACAACTTGGTTTCTTATCCTCATGAGCTCAAGCAACATCAGTAGTGTACATCCATAGGCCATTAATATATATATTGAGGGGGAAAGAATGAAACAAGGATTTGGAAAATACATTACGGGCAAAGCAAGCTCCGGTTTGACTCGTGGTGCCATGGATACTGCATTAGCCTCGGGGCGCGCAGTTTTTCCTGCTGCACCAACAACCTTGTCCTTTTTCAACTTTTTTATTGAAGAACCTTGTTTTCCTCCTTCTGCTGATCTTTTCTGTACCAAAACATAAATATAAATACTAAGCAAAAGGATCAAGCATTTAAGAGAATCAATCAGAATGGAAACATGACTATTAATTAAACGACAATATATAAATTTTGAATACTGATAATATATCTGCAATCCAGATAATAATATGCAGAAATTGAAAAAAAAAAAAAAAAAAATCACACATTCAAAGCTTACGCTACCTTATTCTCTTCTGTGTCTGTCTCTTTCACTTCTCCTTCTGCTTTTTCAGAATCTGAAAGCAAACCCCCTGCTTTCTCTAACCGTTCTTCTAAAGACCCTTCAAGCAACTATGACGAACATGAGATAAAGTTCATTAATTCGGCTAAGACAGATAAAACAATATAGAAAACTTGGAAGAATACAGTGATTTCGGACTGATAAGAACAATAATAATAGCAGTACCAATAACAATCAGAATTTCTGCCTGTCCTAAGTTCTTTTTTCCCCCTCTTTTGTTTGATAGGCAAATAGAGATTCATTAAGAAGCACCTATCAAAAAGGGGGTTGCATCCCTTATTCATGGGAAGTATACAAAGGCTGCACAAGGGAAAAGAAGAAAAGGAACAAACTAGACAAAAATCCTACTATCCTCAACCATAGACCATTAATAAAATCTAACAAAGAATCATTCACCACTTCCCACAGAACTTTGATCAATTCCAAAAGTGATTTGATAAGGACCACCTTCAATCCTGGGTCAGAAAACGCATTGAGAAAAAAACCTGCCCATTGAGCTCCCTCCAAGTACTTTAAAACAAGAAAAAAAAAAAAAAAAGGGAGTCATTCACCACACCATTTTCCTTCTATTATCAATTCCCCACACATGTCAACTCAATAGAAGATCCTTAACCATTTCTGGGAAGAACCCAATGAAGCCCAAAAATTGCAAATACAGCATCCCACAACAATCAGGCTCTACAACAGTAAACTAAAATATGGTCTGTTGTTTCTACACTGGATTTACAAAGATTGCATCTATTCACTTTAGTCCATCTCCTCGTAGCCACCTAAGCAAAAGATCAGTTGGGCACCCCCAACCTTGATAGCAGGAAACTTAGGCAATCCCCTACAACACAGAATTATAAAATGATTTCACTAGAAAATACCTCTTTCCCTACAAAAGACTGCCCTCCTACTCCTAAACAACCACATGGAATGAATGCATTCCATACATGGCCTTACTTTCCTGAGAATAATAAATAAAGACAAAATAAATCAGTAAAATTGAAAGCATGCTTTTGATGAATGTCACTCATCTCACTGTTTTGACATTGATTTTCAGTCCTGAAACATGTCCAAATCAAATCAATGACCATCTTCTTTCGAGCTTTCAATTTTTTTGCAAGCACATCATAGCTCTGCTACAGAGACACTACCAAGTCACCAAAACCCCCAACTTTCAACCACATGTTTTCAAATTTAAAGAGTCCTTCCTTTCCCCACCTCCAAAACAACCTAAAAAAAATAGGTGAAGGGCCCAACAGGGGTTAAGGCAGGATTATCTTGGAAACAGAAGAAAAGTGACCCTCCAATCCCCTAGAAGAATAAAATAAAGGGAAAGGAAAAAAAAAAAAGAAAGAAAGAAAATTCGCCCAAAAAATCGGATTTTGATCATGGCCGATACAAGATCAACAATGGAAACTCAGTCCAATTGAGTCTCACTGAGTTTTCAGCATTTTCCCAAGAATTCTGGATTTTTTCCAGATTTTTCAGCATTATCACCAATTTTTTGGGCTTGAATCAACACTCTCCATGCCACTTTCAAAATTTTAAACCATATGAAATGGTTGGGGGTTGAATCCAAGATCTCCTGCCTACAAAACAAGCCCCAAGTTGCCCTCATGTAATACATATCAGATATATTATATATCTACTGATTTTGACCTATCCAAAAAAAAAAAAAGTCTACTAATTTTGTCTTCTAAATCTTTTCCCATATAAAAAAAATGAAATATAAAATAAAATTATAATTAATTAATTAATTAATTAAATTTAATTATCTCATTTTCAAATAATTTCGATTATCTCACTTTTAAATTCTATTTAACTAATTATTGATGATATAAAAACATCATGAAACCTCCTAAATGAATATTTTTATAATTAAACACATGATATATAAATATAAACTTATAAATAAGTCATAAACATTTTTAAACAAAAAAATAATTATATACGTTATCAATTTTTTTATATCCAATACATTTAAATTTAATAAATTATCATTTTAATATTAAATATATTTGTGATTTCTACATATTTTATTATTGAACATCTTAATTCATATATATATATATATATATATATATATATATATATATATATATATATATAATTTTTTTCAGTAAAACAACATTAATATATGTATATTATTACTTATTTTATCATTTCTTATCGATATATTTTTTCAAAATTTCTGTCTAACATTTCCTGATATTTCTTTAATATCCAACCACTGATATTTCCATGATTTCAATTAGCCAAGACGGATTGGGTTCCCCCGAGGAGCATTTCCGACATGTTGTCCATCAATTACAATGGTTTTGATTTATCTAAGAGAGGGACAGTTTTATGGCAAGCTGCGTGCATAGCTATAATTTGGGTTAAGTGGCGGGAAAAAAACGCGAGGATCTTTGAGGATAAAGCAAGAAATTCAGAGAACCTTTGGGATTCTATTCATTTCTTTGTTTCTCTTTGGGTTTTTTGTTCCAAGGTCTTTAAGGGGACTCCCCTTATTGTGTTACAACTTGATTGGCTAGCGACGTGTAAATCCTTTAGGTTGGTCTAGTCTAGAGAGTTTGTTTGTTATTACATTGTATTTTCTTGTTTTCATATTCTTGTAGTTTAGTTTTCTTTGGTGGGAGGATTCCTCATCCTTCTCTTGTACTTCTTTTTTCTATTAATACATTCCTTTGTCGTTTCCTATCAAAAAAAAATATTTCCATGATTTTTTATATTTTAATCTTTGAGTCCTTTAGTTAAAGGAGGATACATAGCTCAAACTCCTCAATGAACTTCAAGAAAGCTCTCAAGTAGTAGAAGACATCCAACTGTTGTTTCTTTCTTCAAAGAGATAACAAACAACATTAAAATCCTCCTTAAGCATTGTGGCTCCTTCCATAACCCTATTAGTAGACTATATCCCCAAAGAAATCCAAATGATGCCATTGTCGTAATTTCTAAATTAGAAAGATAAAGAATAAGCCCCGACCACCATTTGCAAACACTCCAAAACTCTCGAATCCCATAGCATCAAAACAAAGCCAGCAGCCCCCTAAGCATCAAGTGCACTCCACCCTAAATTCCAACCCATACCCAAACTACCTATTCTTGCAAAGGACATTAAGCTCATCTTTGACTCTTGAAAACAAACCAAATCAGGTTAAAGAGATTTAACTATTTTCCTTTTGTCCAGTCCATTCAAGTCTCTTAAATGCCAAGAAACAATTGTTAGCTTTGTTTAGAAACCTTTCACAAAGACAAACAGTCAACAGCCCTTTCAGCTGTCTTCCCTGCACTTTGATCAGAAAAAACAAAACTGATAGCTGTTTGAGTTCCCTATCTTCCCTTGAACTGGATCCCCTCCCTTCTTCTTTGAACTAGTCGAACAATAAAGTCCACATCTCGTCCCCACATTCATTAAAGTCTTCATAATGGATTTCCCATAGCCCTCCACAAAAAGAACCCCAAATTCTTACCAAACGACATCAATTTTTTGTTTACCCAGGGCCAGGGAGAAGGCTCAATGCCCATCCCCTCTCCTCACCAAAAGCCAAAGAAAAAGCACCCAACGAGGAATCCCCAGAATAGGACTCACTGATTCTATTAGCCTCAAAGTTCATCACAGGAGAGAAATTTTCTAGGAAACCAACACACTCCCATCCTGGAAGACCATGCACGAAGAACCTCACCTCTCTAGATGAACTCGATTTGAACCTCCTCCCCAACCCCAACTTTAACCCAGTTTTCCCACTGAGTATTAAAAAAGAATGGGGGGGGGGGAACAAAAACAAAAAAGGGGTAGAAAAACACAAGAAGCCCGATCCTCAAATAGGCCCCTCTTCAGGATAAAAAGAATCTGTGACCTAATGGAATCATCCTGTCTTCAATTCCAACTCCAATAGGCCTCTGATGTTTTCCCCACAAAGATGATCCTGACCTTCAAATGTCTTTGAATCCCGGTTCTCATATCTTTCCCAATTGATGAAGAAGAGATAATCAACGTAAGAGCTTAAATAAACAGAGCATATATTAAAAGCCCTTAGAAAAAGTGCGCAAAGTACACACGGAGTATGCAAGTGGCAGCCGAATACAAGCAAAAGGGAAAAGAAACAACAAACCATAACCCGAAACAAAAAACTTCACCCTAAAGGCCTGGAAGAACAAAGCATTTCAGAGCAAACTAAATTGGAAGTACATAAGAAGAATTTGAGGTAGCAAAAATGATTCAAAATGCAAACAAGAGATGCAATAGTTAATATTTTAAGCATACAACCTCTAAAACGGAAGCACATTCAAAAATTAAGATCGAAACAATATCCAAATCCTCAAGAACATTGGAAGATAGTAACTAGGTGGCTTCATTGACTCACCCCCCAATGTATTTCTTTCTGATTGATCTGATTAGCATCATCTTGGCTGCCGCCAATAAGTGTCACAACCTCAGCGTCATCAGAAATTGAGGCGGGCTGTCCGGGAGAAACTGTAAACAGATAAAAATGATCGACAAAATATAATTCTTAATAGGAATGAAAAAAAAAATTAGCAAAAGAAAAAAACAAATATACAGTACAAAGATTACTAACATCCAATATATAAGCAATTCAAATATTAAGAGCTATACCTTGGAAGTTAATATGCTCATTGATAACCCCAAGCATGGTGATGGATTGTGTCTTATGTAGATATTGCAGCAAAAGCTCATAAGAGTACTGAGAACAAAATTAACACACATATACATCATTTTTTATGCATGTATGTATAGGCACGATGCTAAGTATATCATTTAAAAACCGATAAGAGTTGTAGATAATAGTTGATTCCTCACAATCATTGCGGAATCTAAAAGCAAAGACAGTCAGTTTGTTCACTTGTTCAACATTAGATCAACCCTTAAAAAAGATGTCCTATAAGCAAGAAAACATGAATTTTGGAAACAATAACAAATAATAATAATAATAATGATTTATTAACTTTTAATTAAGGGGCACTATAAAACATCAACTAATTATGATCAATAAATAAATACAAACAAGCAGAAATAAAGTGGGATAATCTCAATTTAGAGTGGTGCTACAAGTATTTCAAATACTTCAACCTGCGACATGCAATGCTTAAGGCAAACGCGTTTTAGAAGCAGCTTTGAACAGAAAACTAATAACATATACTCTCTGCACCACTTTTTTGACAAGTACCCTATGCACCACCAACAAAAAAGACACCCCATAAAATGATGAATGTAGTTTTAAAATGCTTAACAAGCAGAGGTCACCAGAACTTAAAAAGAAAGGCCTTTACCACCACCCATCCTGTAAAATAGAACCATTTCATGTTTGAAACAGAATTGTTAAAATACCTAATTTCTAGTATCAGTCAACATCAATAACAATGGTATAAGTTGTTCAAGGTTTATTTGTCTTCCAATTACTCTCGCCTGTTGCTCACCCAGTCAATCAACCATTCACTTCATAATTGATTGTATGAAGAAGCAGGCAATTTAGAATATCAGAGATCAAATCTTTGCATGTATATTCTATTTGTTTCTTATGCATTGGTTCTCAGATTTACAGAGGAGATTCACTTTAAGATTTCTGAATCAGACTTTTTGCTGGAAATATTGAACTCTTTTACCTTTTCTCATTGAAAATTATTTACATGCAAGGCTTGTAAATAATTGCAATGTTTTTTTTTACCAATCCAAAAAAGAAAACATGCAATGCAATGTGACCCCTTATTAGGTGAATAAAATATTGCAATGAAAGTGTTTCAACAGACAACGAACCTTGCATTAGTAACATGAATATTCTGGAGTTTGAGAATGTCGAGGTCGAAATTTTTCTAAAGCATAACTGAAGTTCTTGATTGTGTTGACTGAATAAATAAAAAATCTAGACACATGAAACATGAAGAATCAGATACACACACACATGACATTACCTGGCATATCTTTATGCTGACTTTGCTTTGCCTCAGAGAATGAGCAAATTCCATTTCCTGAACAGAGGTAATGATAATAAGATGCTTCTGTAAGATTGTACTTGTATGCACAAATTTCGGATAATCAATTTAGTGGTAATTTAATCCACCAATTTTTTTTTGTCTACAGTAATCACATTCAAAAAAATCCAATCTGAAGGTTGAGGGAAGTAATTAACCTCCAGATGAGAAGGAGAAAGAACTCCTTCCAACTTTTGAAGGTCCCTTAAATGCATCATTTCATGGTCTTCACGAAAGCTATTGAAAAAGTTCCTAGCTGAGAATATCAAATGCAGTGATGTATAAAATAAAGACATAAAGACATAAATAAATAAATAAATAAAATTATTACACAAATGAACAAATTAAGTCAATCCGGAATCTAGATGCAACATATTATGAAAGAAAAGAAGTAGAATTTACCTTCTTGAATATGCCCTTTTGCCACAAGATCCATAAAACAGTGTATAAATACTGGATAAAGCACTCGAAGCAACTCATGCTGCACAGTACAAATTTAAGCCAAGTAAATACATATGTACAGAAGATAACAAACTACAAGAGATTACAAACTTTTCAGCTGGTTTAGGTCAGTTGATCACAAACTTTGATCACAACTCATCAAACCAGAGTTTGTATATAATAGTATAATACTTCACAATAAATTTTTTTTTTTAAGAAAAAAAGGAATTAGAAAACAACATCTAAGACACAGTTTCCTTTACAGTGGTGAGAAGATTAATTGAATAATGGTTTTCAAAATAGAAAACATAGTTTTGACTTCCATGAATTTCAACAAAATAAATTCCCCATCTGGACTGGCCATATTTTAACTTACAACCAATTTTAATTATCAATATTTTCACACTTAGTCTTAATTTAACCTTCCACAACTGATTCCATGTCCAGAGCAAGTTCAAAATCTTTCCATGAAGCATTCATCTTATTGTTTGAAGTTGCCATGTTGGTGTCTAAATAAAATTAAGGTGATGGGAGAACACAAGATATTCACCTACGAAGAGGCCAACATGTTTATAATAAATTCTGCATGTGGGCAGTTCCCAGTTAAAGTTATACATCAAAGTTAATATATTCAAAACAGCTTTATTATGAAATATGAATCTGAAAAGCCGAGTCATAAGTCATTACTGAAGATCTTCACATTTAAAACTGGTATTTTGAAATGAATCAAACGCTGTGACAGTTTAAAGAAAGGGGTCAGATCTCATAAGTGGAGGAATTCTCAAGTATACCTTCATGTATCACAATAAATATCACAGCCTGACACATATTGATAGATAGATTATACTAGCATAATTGAACAGTATTTAGTGATATCCTACCTAATTTGTAGGGATGTCAACAGGGCAGATTCAAGCGGGGTCACCCTCATCCCAATCCTGCCCCAATTGTTTCAATACTTTTCCGTCCCCATCCCAAACCTATACTGGATAGGGACAGGTTGGAAAATTTTCCACACCCGCCTCCCCCCCTCTGTTTAAAGCATTTTTATTATTTTTTAAATTTTAGTTATATTAAAACAAATATGATTAACAAATTACTTCATTAATTTTCATAAATTTGTGTATTTTACTTATATGGGAAGTAAACTTACATTTTTATGTTAAATGTGTCCAATAGGGGGAAAATGGAAAAAAAATAATTAATTAATTAATGTTTTTTTAGTTTTATATAAAAACATGACAAACTGGCATGGGGGGTGGAACAATTCCCAAACCCAATCAAATTATAAAAAATAAAAAAAATAAAAAATAAAAAAAGGAAGGAAAAAATTTTCAAACCCGCCCATTTAAACCTCTTCCAAACTCATCCTATTAGGGGTGTGTGCAGCCCACCCGAGTGCCATCCCCACTTATGTTTATCCAACAATAGTAGGATTCTATCACCCAAGGAAACAAATAAATAGATGACCATTAGAAAGGATAACAATATTCTGCAATAGGGAAAGTCATTATCTCAGGATAGTTCTATTGCAACTTGGAAATATACCATAAGTTGCTTGAATCAGACAAAATGTGAGGATACCACATTACCACTTAATAGTTAGGTATTAAATCTTACACAATATTGTCACAACCAACATAGCTCATGTAATGAAATTCCTTTACAGTAGTATTTAGTGTTTTAATCTTCGAAAATTGTATGATACTCCAATATGATACATTTGTTTATCATATCATGTCATAAAAAATACATAATAACAGTTCCAGTATCTTTTAAAAATTATTTTTATTTTCCCACAATTTCTAGACAGTATATACATTGGATTTGCCTTTTCCAAACATTATGTATTTTCTTTATAGGCAAAAGAAATGCATAATATGTTTATTCTCCAATCACTTTTTGATTGGTTAAAGAACAAAAATGGAGGGCAGTTTGTCGTTCACAAATTACCATAATAGGTCAAGGAAGCCTAAGACCTTCTCAACAGTTTGTTTTCTTTTTTGCCCCTTTAGGATGCTGCTCATATACTGCTTACGTACTATATTGATGCCCCTTTTTGGTGTTGCTTAATAAATGTCCTTTTGTTGCCTATTTTATAAATTTACATACATGTCAATCATTCCTCCTTCCTAAATGTTCAAATGTTTTCCTTTCTCTAGGATCATAGCCTTATTTGCCACACATCTGTCATACCCATCCACAAGAACTTGAACCAATTGCCTTCACCTAACTAGCCACTTGGCACAACAAAAAAAGAACAAAAAAAAAAAAAAACCTCTGCAATGCTAGGTCCAGTAGCCCCAAAATGAGAAAGGCATTGATGAAAAATGCTAAGATAATACAAAAGAACTGGTACTCTAAAGATAGACAGCAAATTATTAGCAGAAATTTAGCTTCAACTTCATTTGTCCTTGTAATTTCTTCAAAGAAATCAACACCCAAGATTCTAGCATTGCTATCTCGAATAAGGGGCCCTCTCAATAAGAAAACGGAGAACAGAGCTGGAGGACCAATAAAAGAAACTCCATAAATGCCATCAGTTAAGTAATTAGCTTGAACTTTGATTGTCTAAATGCCAAAGAAGTAGGTTGATAACTAACCATTTTTTTTTCTTTTTTTTTGAATCAGAAACAAACACATTTTCATTAAAAATGAAGGTACAAGATAAGGAAGAGAAACCCTTCCCTACAATACAAAACCTGATCAAATAGAGGAAAAGAAATACTCCCCAAAATACGTAAAAAATAACTCAACAATGTGGTTTTAACCCTTTGGATCTACATGTTGATATCCAATAAAGTTGAATTATGTTGAGAGGAATGCCTTAGAAAGTTTTAGTGATAGAAGCCCAAAATGACAAATGGAAGTAGACTAGATCCCACATCATTTCGATAGACCTCCACTTGTCCTCAAAGATCCTTACATTTCTTTCCCTCCAAACTATCCAAATCAATAAAAAAACAAGTGATTTTCCATAGCACTTTGCCTCTAGAAGTGTTCCCCAAATCCTAAAAGAAATAGTCAACATGTCACTAACACTTCGAGGAGGAACCCAAGCCAAACTAGCTAGTCTAAATGGTTTGTGTCATAATTTCAAAGTTGTCGGGCAATATAAAAAAAGGTGATCTACTGATTCTCCACTGCCCATGCATAGAGAGCAAACATTCAGGCTAAGGACTTTGAAAGGCCTTCTCACCTGAAGCAAACTGTTGGTATAAACCTTTTTGTTGGCCACTAACTAAGCAAATGCTTTAACTCCACATCCTATGGGGAGGGGGAAATATGGAGAGGAAAGTTCACTTAGTGAAATGGGAGATAGTGTGTGGGGACAAAGGGAGGGGTGGGCTTGGTTTGAGGAAGCTGGGCCTCCTGAACAAAGCTTTGCTTGGTAAATGGATATGGAGGTTTGCCTGTGATAGAGAGAATCTCTGGAAGCAGGTGATTTTGGCAAAGTTTGGGCAAGAAGATTATGGATGGAGGCTAAAAAGTCTAATGGGGCGTTTGGAGTAGGGGTGTGGAAGGAGATCATGAAGGAAACTGATTGGTGCTGGGATAATTTAGAGTTTATGGTGGGGAAGGGCACTAAAATCAGATTTTGGACTGATGTGTGGTGTGCGGGTACAGCATTGTCCCAACCTTTCCCGCACCTCTTTGCCTTGGCTGCCAACAGGAATGCTACGGTGGAGGAGATGTGGGATCAGAATTCTGCTCAAGGAGGGTGGAATCTAAGATTTTTGAGGAATTTTAATGACTGGGAGGTGGGCATGGTAGGAGATCTGCTCCTTAAGCTGGGAGGGCTTAGGCCGTCTTTGGAGGAAGATTTAGTCTCTTGGAAGGGAGGAAAAAACGGTCAATTTAAAGTCAAGAAAGCGTACAGTTGTTTAGTCAATCCCATTGACACCGTTTTTCCGGAAAAATGCATTTGGATGGATAGTGTTCCTACCAAAGTCGCTTTCTTTGCGTGGGAGGCTACGTGGGAGAAGGTGTTAACGCTTGACAGACTTCAAAGAAGAGGATGGCAATTCCCTAATTGCCGTTTTTTGTGTGGTTGTGCAGAAGAATCTGTAAATCATGTTTTTATTCACTGTATAGTGGTTAGAGCCCTTTGGGAGTTAGTCCTTGGGCTTGTAGGTGTTAAGTGGGTCTTTCCAGAAACTGTAAAGGAGGTCTTATTTAGCTGGAGAGGTTCTTTTGTGGGAAAAAAAAAGGAAAAAGATTTGGAAGTCCATCCCGTTATGTATCTTTTGGACGGTTTGGAAAGAGAGGAATAGATTAGTCTTCAAGGGGGGTGTGCTACATATTCAGAAGTTAAAGAATTTTTTTGTTTGTAATTTGTGGGGTTGGTCTAGATTGGATATTGGAGATGACTCCCTCTCCCTTCTAGGCTTTCTAGAGTGGATAGCATCCACTTAGGGGGGGTGAGGTCTTCTTGGTCTCTTTTGTTTTTTGTTGAGAGGCTATAGCTGCCTTGTATATCTCCTGTATGTTGTGTGGCTATTGGCCTCTGTTTTAATACATACTTGGTTTACGTATCAAAAAAAAAAAAAAAAGATTTAACCTAAAAAAAACTACAGGATGATAAAGACCATGCTCTCACATTTGACATGATTGAGAATAGAGATGAGACTTTCAAGATTCTTTATATCTCTAAATCAGTGAAGTTTCATTGCAAATAAAGGTCCCAAGATGAAGGAAAAGAAAGTCCAAGGAGAGATTAAACAAGGGTGTTTTTAGTAGATGTGACTCTATAGAGATTTGGGAATTGAGAAGCCAAAAGGGTATTCTTCCCACCACTTGTCTTCCCAAAAACGAATCTTTGTCACTTTACCCACCAAAAAATGAGTGTGAATGGATAAATCCTAGAACACCTGAGCAATGGCCTTTCAAGGGCAACTATGAGACCATCTAACTAAAACGTTTCCATCCCAACCATTTGGATGTGTTTCATAAATGCTCAAGATAACCTTGTGCCATAGAGCAGTACTCTCCTTAGGAAACCTCCACGGCCATTTCCCTAAGATGACCCTATTCCTTAAAGAAATGCTCTCAAGCCCTAACCCTCCTTCCACCTTTGGTTTGCACACTTGGATCCAACTAAATTCAACATATAACTTTTGACCAATTTCACAAAAAAGATAATCCAACTAGAAATCATATTACTACTATGTAGAAAATCATATCACCACTATGTTTGCTTTCGAGAAAGAAAAAAAATGCTAAGAAAAACAATTTTATGATGTTTGGTTTTGCTATGCAAAATATGAAAGAAAATCAAATATAATTAAAATTAATTAAAAATTTATGCATTTTCAACTCATTTAATCTTTCTTTAATCTTTATATAGAAGAGCTAAAATAAGTAAAATGAGTTTGAAGTAGCATATAAAAATAATTTATTGATTTTAAATATATTTTTTATTTTCTTTCACTTGTTCTTTGCTTCTACTTTTCCTCTCTATTTTTTTTCCCTCGCATTTTTCCTCAAATTTTTTGAGAACCAAAAATATCATTTGAGATCACTTTAGAAAAATTCTGTAAGAGAAGTAAGGTGCTGCAAAATATCTCAGCAACGTAGAATGACATTCCTTGAATTAATTCTTTGCACAATAAATGCACAAGCAAACAAAAAATTTTAATTAACCATCATGAGTTTCTCATGAAAACACAAATGAATAGCTAGTTACCTTGTACAAATCTAGTGAACTATAAGTCCACGATCTTAATTTGCTATATCCCTCGTGGTATCTTGCTGGAATATTCTCTGACCTGAAAAACAAAGAAAGGAACTAGAATGATCAAAGTACACTCTTAAAAGCCCAACAATATAAGCCAGGAAAAAGCACATCACACTCAATAAGATTTTTCAGCATATTAGCTATAATGATACTCATGGATGGTTTTTTTTTTTTTAATTAGTGTATGATACTCATGGATGTTAGACTTTGGACCTTCACATTCGAGCTGCAATTTATTTTGTTTTGAGGTTTCTGTATCATACACTAATACCCCATGTCCTTATTAGATAGATGCCACTAATATTAGTTCCATAAACACCGA
Source organism: Vitis riparia (assembly GCF_004353265.1). Classification (NCBI taxonomy): domain Eukaryota; kingdom Viridiplantae; phylum Streptophyta; class Magnoliopsida; order Vitales; family Vitaceae; genus Vitis; species Vitis riparia. The sequence goes on along the minus strand of NC_048434.1, from coordinate 5,555,612 downwards.
TTCTTGTAATCAGGACAGAGATATCTGTGATCTTGATTGGAAATTTTGGAATTTTGACAAAGAAAGTTTCTAGTAGTGCACAAACTATATTTATAAACTTGCAGTTTTACGCAAGGCAATAGCAACCCAAGTGATGAAGTAAGATCACATAAAAATGCAAATGACAAAAGAAACATGCATTTACCACATATTGTACTTCCATGAATTTTTTTTTTGATAAGTAAACACATATATTAGCAAAAGGCAAAGCACCGCAAAGCATACAGGAAGTATACGAGGCGACGAAGGCCTCACAACAACAACCAAAAGAAACAAAAAAACCCACCAACCCTTAACTGGAGGCTATCCACTCCAGGAAACCTATAAAGGACCGAGGCTCCGCACCACTATACAATTTTGCCCACCCCCACAAATTACAAACAAAAGAATTCTTAACTTTCTGTATAGCTAACTCCCCCCCCCCCCCCCCCCGAATGCTAATCTATTCCTCTCCTTCCAAACCGTCCAAAAAATAAATAACGGTATGAATCTCCAAATTTTCTCCCTCTTTTTACCCACAAAAGAACCCTTCCAGCTGATAACCGCCTCCTTTACAGTTTCTGGAAAGACCCACTGGGCTCCAAACAGACTAAGAACAATCCCCCACAACACACTAGCCACTGTACAATGAATAAGGAGATGATTAACGTTTTCCTCATCATTACCACATAAGTAGCAACGATTAGGAAGCTGCCAACCTCTCTTTTGGAGCCTATCAAGGGTAAGAACCCTCCCCCAAGTAGCTTCCCACGCAAAAAACGCTAGCTTGGAAGGGAACGTTCTCCACCCAAATGCCCTTTTTGGGAAACAAAGGGGTACTATGACTGATCAGCAGCCCATACGCTTCCTTAACGTCAAACTTCCCATTTTTTCCACCCTTCCATAATGCCAAGTCCTCCTCCAAGGTAATTCTTTGACTCCTTAGGATTTGAAGCAATTCATCTACCATGTTCAACTCCCAATCATTGAAACCTCTAATAAACCTTAGGTTCCAACTTCCTTAGCCAGAATTCTGGTCCCATATATCCCCCACAGTGGCACTCCTTTGGGCAGCCACATTGAAGAGTTGAGGGAACCTCCGGGCCAACTCCACATCCCCACACCAAGGGTCCTTCCAAAACCTGATTTTGGTGCCTTTTCCTACCTTAAAATTCATATTGTCCCAACACCAATCAGCTTCTTTCATAATCTCCTTCCAAACCCCAACGCCAAACGCCTCATTTACCTTTTTAGTCCTCCACCCAAATTCCTCTTGCCCATATTTTGCCACAAGGACACATTTCCACATCTCCTCCTTGGCACGAGCAAATCTCCACACCCATTTTCCAAGTAGGGCTTTGTTCAAAGGGACTAACTTCCTCAACCCCAGTCCCTCCTTCTCCTTGCCCACGCACACCCTCTCCCAATTGACTAGGTGAGCTTTTCTTTCCGTACTTCCCCCTCCCCACAAGAAGTCTCTTTGCAACTTTTCAAGTCTTCTTGCCACTACCCTAGGCATCCGGAAGAGGGACAGCTGATATAATGGCATGCTAGCCAAAGTACTCTTTATAAGTGTGATTCTACCACCCTTGGAGATGTATTGCCGCTTCCAGAGAGCCAATTTCCACCTCATCCTTTCTTCCACCCCATCCCACACGCAAACAGCTTTATTGGGCACACCCAGAGGCAGCCCCAGGTAAGTTGATGGCAGCTGACCTACTTTGCAACCCAACTCCACAGCCATCTCAAGGATCTCCTCCACCTCCCCTACCGGAATAATTTCACTTTTAGCCAAATTTATCCTCAGCCCTGAAGCGGCTTCAAACCAACATAAGGTCCAGCTCAAAAATGTCATGTCATCTTTCTTAGCCTCACAGAAAACTATGGCATCGTCCGCAAATAGAAGGTGGGAAATATTCACAGCCTGCCCCCTACCCCTCCGGATTCTGCACCCGGAGATGCAGCCCCCTTCCACAGCCCTCCGAATAAGGGCACTCAGCACCTCCATTCCCATGATAAACAAGTATGGGGATAGAGGGTCACCTTGCCGAAGCCCTTTAGAGCTAGAGAAGAAACCAGCTGGCTCCCCATTAGTTTGTACTTCCATGAATTTGGTTACCTAGAGGCTAACTCATTGCGAATGCCATAGCACAAAATAATTGGAAAAAGCAGGGCAACAATACTACAATAATGGGAAAAGCAAAGTGACTTTTTGTTGGTTAGAAATGGTAATGGTGAGAGAGACCATTTAATTGGGTACCATGAGATGTACAGGCATAAAGTTAGGTGTGGTGGAGGTTGGACCCTAGGGGTAGAATTAGGCATCAAATGTCTAGACCATTTGATTGGTTTGTTTAGGTCCAAGGGGAGATGGAGCCTTTACCAGAATGGTTGAGGTGGTGCTCTAGGAAGCTTGATTCCTTGTGGCATAAGGTGATTATGAGCATTTAGAGTTTGCATCGTAAAGGGTGGGACGTTAACTTTATGGTCCAGATTTTATTGTAGTGTCCTTATAAAGTGATAGCCCCACAATTAGTTTGACACATTCATTAGCATTCATCAGACTTTCAATAATGGGACTTTGATCCTTCCCAGGAAGATTGGTAATGGGGTGATTAACATCTATTTTTTTTTTTGATAGATAAACATCAGAATATATTAATGAAGGCTGAAAAGCCACATGTATACAGGTAGTATACTCAAAAGCCCAAGAAGAAAGGCTGCCACAACCTCACACACCCTCAAGTGACCGCAAGCCACTCTAAAAAGCCTAAAAGAGAATATGAATCCTCACCAATGTACACCCTCGCCCAACTCCACAAGTTACATACAAAAAAATTCTTGAATTTTTGAATATCTAAAGACCCTCCCCTAAAAGCTAACCGGTTCCTTTCCTTCCACACCGTCCAAAATATACACAACGGAATGGAATTCCATGTATTTTTTCTTTTTTTTTCCCACAAAAGAACCCCTCCAACTAAGAAGCACATCTATAACTGAATTTGCGAACACCCACTGGACTCCAAAAATAGCGAGTGCAATCTCCCAAAGAGCTTTAACCACTGTACAGTGAACTAGAATATGGTCCGCATTTTCCTCTTCGCAGCCGCACAAAAAACACCGATTAGGGAGCTGCCACCCCCTTCTTTGAAGCTTATCCAAGGTGAGGATCTTCCCCCACGAAGCTTCCCAAGCAAAAAAAGACACTTTTGTTGGAACCTTATCCAACTAGATGCGTCTGTTCGGGAAGGCACAGGCTGAGGACCCCACCAACAATTTGTAGGCCCCCTTAGCCCCAAAAACACCATTGCCTTCCCCTTTCCATCTCACTGTATCATCCTCAGTAGAAGTTCTGAAATCCCTCAGCAGAGTCAACATATTTCCTATCTGGTCCAGCTCCCAATCATTGGAGTCTCTAATCAATCTCAGATTCCAACTTCCTTGACCCATGCTCGAGTCCCACACTTCACTTACTTTGGCATTCCTATTCCCTGCCAAGGTAAAAGCTGAGGGAAGGTTTGAGAAAGCGCCTCATTACCACACCACTTATCCGTCCAGAAAAGCACTTTGGTCCCCTTTCCTACCTTAAAATCAATGCTCTCCCAACACCAATCAGCTTCCTTCATGATCTCCTTCCACAAACCCACTCCGTGAGGCCCACCAGCTTCCTTTGTCTTCCACCCACATCCCTCTTGGCCATACTTTACCCCTATCACCATTTTCCACAAATTCTCTTTCTCATAAGCATATCTCCACACCCATTTGCCCAACAAGGCTCTATTCAGAAAATTAATCTTTCGGATGCCTAAACCTCCCTCCTCCTTAGGGCTACACACCACCTTCCACTTAATTAGGTGCGCTTTCCTCTCCAAGCTACCTCCCCCCCAAAGGAAGTCTCTTTGGATTTTCTCAATCCTTTTTGAAACGGACCTAGGGATGCGGATAAGGGAAAGAAAATAGGTGGGTATGCTGGTCAAAGTACTCTTGATAAGAGTAATTCTACCTCCCTTCGAAATGTATTGTCTTTTCCACTGGGCTAGTCTTCTTCTCATTCTTTCTTCCACCCCGTCCCAAGAAGAAACGGTTTTATGATGAGCTCCAAGGGGCAGCCCCAAATATACCGTGGGCAAGGCCCCCATTCTGCATCCTAATTCAGCCGCCAACTCCTCCAACTCATCCACTTGCCCCACGGGAATTAGGCACTCTTAGCCAGATTAATTCTAAGTCCCGAGGCCGCCTCAAACCACGCCAATATCCAACTTAGGTTGGTTACTTGCTCTCTTTCAGCTTTGCAGAAGATGATTGTGTCGTCCGCATAAAGAAGGTGTGAAATAGCCAGCTCCTCGCCCCCTCTCCCCCGGAGCCTGCAGCCAGTAATAAATCCCCCCTCACCAGCCCGTCTAATAAGGGTACTAAGAACCTCCATACCCAAGACGAAGAGATACGGAGAGATAGGGTCTCCTTGCCGCAGCCCCCTTGAGTTTGAGAAGAAACCGGTAGGCTCCCCATTGATTAAGATGGAGAATTTAGCAGTGGAAATACACCACCACATCCAATCCATCCAACGGGCCCCAAAACCCATCTTCCGAAGCACTTTCATCAAAAACTTCCAATTGATGCTATCATAGGCTTTTTCAATGTCCAGCTTGCATATCAACCCTTTCTCTTTCCTTTTGAGCCAATAATCAATCACCTCATTAGCCACTAGGGACGCATCTAAAATTTGTCTCCCACTCACAAACGCATTTTGATCTACTGAGACGACTCTATCAAGCACCTTTTTTAGCCTATTCGCAAGGACTTTGGCCAATAGTTTATACAACCCCCCAATCAAGCTAATAGGCCTAAAGTCCCCCAGATCTTCAGCACCTCCCTTCTTGGGGATAAGGACCAGAAAGGTAGTGTTAAGGCATTTTGAAAAGGACCCATGTTCAAAGAATTCCTTAAACAGATCCCCCACTTCCTCCTTCACCAAATCCCAGCTCTCTTGCCAAAAAGCCATTGTAAATCCATCCGGGCCTGGTGCTTTATCTCCCCTCATTTCCATCAGTGCACAGTAAATCTCCTCCTCAACAAAAGGCCTCTCCAAGTCTTCAGCTTCCCGAGGGTTTAGTTGATTAAGATGCAGCCCCTCAATATCCGCTCTCCACCCTGTCTCTTCTGATAGAAAATTCTGGTAGGCGTTCACAATCCCCTCCCTTACCTCTTGATCCTCAGTCAGCCAATCCCCATTAATCTTTATCCTGTCCAAGGAATTATTCCTACGGTGGGCGTTAGCCATCCGATGAAAGTAGCCGGTGTTCCTATCCCCTTCCTTAAGCCACAACTCCCTTGATTTCTGCCTCCAATGGACTTCTTCCAACAGCACCCATTTGTGGAAGGCATCCTTAGCTTCCTTTCTCTGTTCAGTTTCAGCCATAGTCAGACTCCTCTCGCTCTCCACTCCATCCCAAAATTCCACTTGCTGAAGGGCAGAGTTTTTGTTGATTTCCAGCCTTCCAAACTCCTCCCTATTCCAAACTTTAATTTTATGCTTTAAAAACTTCAGCTTCGAGGCCAGCCTGAAGCTTGCCCTTCCCCTCACCTCAATCTCCTACCACCACCCCCGGATAAGACCTTTAAAGCCATCCACTCTCAGCCACATATTCTCAAATCTAAACGGGGTGGGACCCCTCCTCAACCCCCCACCCATCAGCAAGATAGGAAAATGGTCAGAGGTGGGTCTCTGCAGCCTGCATTGGGCAATCCCACTAACCATCTCCAGCCACTGTTGCGTCACCAAAAACCTATCTAGTCTAGCCCAGGATTGGTTATTCCTCCCCCCACTCCAAGTGAAAGCACCCCCTTGCATAGAGAGATCCATAAGTTCTAAATCGTCAACTGTTTGGGCAAACATTCTCATAGCGCCAGTTAACCTTCCCTGTCTATTCCTTTCCCTTGGAGACAGTAAAACATTGAAATCTCCCCCTAAACACCACGGGTCCTCCCATAGGCCTCTGATCGCCCCCAGCTCTTCCCACAAGCAAGTTCTATCTTCTCTGGAAAAAGGTCCGTACACCCCAGTAAAAATCCATACTAGCCCATTTTCCACATTCCTGATCCTGCAGGATACCGAGAAATTCCCCACGTTCGTCTCCAACACTTCCAGGGATCTTTTATCCCAACACACCAAAATCCCTCCTGCAGAGCCCACCGCATCCAAAGCCACCCAATTAGACCACCTACCCGACCCCAGACTTCTCACCAGGCCTTCCGACCAAGACTGAATTTTGGTCTCCTGAAGACAAAAAAGGTCCACCTCTGACTTCTGATCACTGCCCTGATAACCCTTCTCTTGGAGCTATCATTAGCTCCACGAACATTCCAACTGAGTATTCGTAGCTTCATTTAACTTTCGTAATCTGGCACCCCTTTACTTGCTCTTCACCACTTTGCTTCTTCCCCCCTTCATAGTTAATGGAGCATTCTAATCTTTTCAGCTCTCTCTCGAATTTAGATTTCTCCAGCAAGGTTTTGCTGTGAACTCTTTCCCTTCTCTTACGAATCTTAACCAAGAATTCCATGATATCCTTCTCCAGACCCTCTGTCGAGAATCCCAAAAAATTACTGAACTTGGCCAGATCACTTTTCTCCCAGCTAAGCTCCCCCTCTGCCTCATTAGCTCGTGGCACTATTTGGTCTGAAGCCATCTTTGATCCCCCCTCTTCAGTTCTACTTATGTTTACCTCCACCAAATCCCAGCATTCAACATTCTTTCTCATAGGAGACTTCGTACCAATGAGCATCTGAAGCGGATTTACTCCCTCACCCCGCTCCATTTCAATCCCAGAATGGTCGCAATACTCCCCCATTGGAGTCCGACCAAAAAAATGAGAAGGAAGAGAGGGGGTCCCAACGATCAAGCAAGGAATCTTATCATACCTCATCGCTTCCTCGGCCAAGGCGATATCAGCCGTCGATCTCACTTTTAGGCTTAGCTCAGCCTCTCCTAGCTTTTGCATTTCCTCCTTCTCCCACAATATAGGGTCATCAGAGACAAGAATCCTCTGTCGTCTTGGGCCGCAAATCTGGTCCACTTCAGGTTGGAGGCTATTCACCGTCGCTGGGTTGTCTTTAACACTCGATCCAGCATCCTCCCTTGGTTTCCAAATTTTGGGCCGTTCTAAGTCCACCATCTCCTTTGGCCTAGAGAAATCCACAGGAGGAGGGGAAGTGTCCTCGGGCCCGCGAGACTTCTCCAGACGGCCCATCACTAACGGCCCATCATTTATTCCTGCCATTCCCTTAAACCCTACTTTCGATCCACCCGACCCATAATTACAATCCATGGGCTGCCCCGACCCGGCTGTCAGCCTCCATGTCCCATCCACCCGCTGCGTCTGGTCCTCGAGCCTTGTGCCCCCTTCTTCCTGCATCACGCGCTTGCCCTCGCGTGATTGAAACTTGCCTTCTTCCTCTCCGGCTGCTGCAACTGTTTTTCGTTCTTCCTCGGCCGGCATCACTCTTAACTTTGGCCTTGTTTCCCACCACAATGTTAAAGAGTAGCATATGTTCTCGAACCAGATGTCCACTGTCTTAGGGGTTCTCTCTTCTTTGATCCTCACCCGAATCCTAGCCCATTGCAGCTCCTCCATCCTCTCTGTTTTGGCATCGATGTCCAGAAATCCCCGCACCCCTCTCCTATCTTGAATAAGACGTCGCGATCCCATAAGGAGATGGGCAGACCAAAAATCCTAACCCATGCCTCACTTTCCTTCCCTTCTTCCATCAAACAGCCTGTCCTTTGGCTCCAGTTCTCCAGACGAATGCCTAATCCACCGATCGATACTGCACCCTCTTTTAGGGCTTTCTCTGCTTCCATTTTCAACTCAAATTCCAGTAAGGCCTTGCCGTCTCCCAGCTTGGCTAGGCCTAAATTGCCTTTCAGGCCCCACCGCTTTGACATTTGTGTCCCCCAGCTTCTCAGATCTTCCCCCCTTTCAAGCCTTGGATCCCAAATTCCCACAAGACATTGAGCTAACTTTTCCGTACTCACGCCTGGTGGCCTTTTGTCGACTTTCACCCGCACCACCTCTTCTCCGTTGCTGCGGTTCTGTTTCACCACCTCCGCGAAGGATCTTCCCACCATGGGGTTCCAAACCTCCTCCGTATCATGCTGTCTCTTCTGTCTATCTGATTCAGGCTCCATCCCTCTCAACGCCTCCATTAAAAGGGCCCAGCCCCCTTTTGTTCCTTTGCCCTTGGGAACGAAAATATAGAATCTTTTTTTTTCCCGATCTGTAACCCCCAGGCGAATGAAACTTCCCCCCTTGTTTTCGCCGCGAGTTAAAGAGAAGTTTCTACCGTTCTCTTGCCAAATCTTCTCCCAATGTCTTATCCTCGTATCCTTGATGCAAAAGACCAGTCCCTCCATAAGGGGCCCTAAGCTCGCCGGCCCCATCTTTATCCATGAGGAGACACCTCTCTTTCTTTCCACTATGTATATTTGCGTCTTTCCCTTCTTTCTCTCTGCCTCGACCTCGAAGGTCTTCGATTCTACCCCAAAACTTCTTCTCTGAACCCCAGAAGGATTGAGACCCCCTGCGTCCCCAGTCTCGCCATGGCCCCCTCTCGCTTTCCCGTCTCTCTCACCCCCTCTCTCTCTAGGTCTTTCTCTCTCCTCCATCGTATGTAATGGGGTGATTAACATCTATGCCATCAATTTCCTCATCTTCACCTGTGTAAGATTCCTATCTGTAGGAGGCTAGCCACATGGAATGATGAGGTGTCAAAAGTTGGAAAGGAGAGTCAAGCAGAGCAAAAGACGGATGAAGGTTGGAAAGAGTGGCAATATGATCAAGGACAGAATTTTAGGAGAGCGGGAATTTCTTTGTTCTTTCATTTGCCAAGAAATGGAATTTTTTATAGTGCCCCAAAATGGAAGGCCAAACATTAATTGTTCAGTAATAATATGGAAGCCTCTAGAAATGACACAACATAAAGACACGATGGTCCCCCCTCCCTCTTATTCTAGCCAAAATAGGTTCAATGCATTTCAATCCTGCCTTAGCATGCTTCCAATTCTAACCACCAAATCAAGACCCTCAAACCAGTTTCAAAGTACTCAATGGTGGGAAGGCTAACTCCACCATTGAGACACATCAAGTCCATTTTAGACCTCTTGAGCACTACTCTTGAATTGGTAGGCGTATTTGCATCAATGTCCAAGGTGATCTGTTCTAGAGGGTATAGGAGGCCATCTAACCATAACCAGTATGGAGAAAACATACACTATTTCCTATAATAGGAGTGGAACAATTATCTCTCTCTCATGCAAATAATCTCAACTTCATCAAGAGGTATAATTGGATGGACCACATTGGCATCCACCACAAGCAAGCATCCATATTCCATAAGCATACAAGTGAACCAAGGATGTATTTGGAGATAGGCATCTATGTCCAAATGATGTGGTATAATGCCGGGATATAAGCTAGAAGAACATGAGTCTATCCATGAATCAAACATCAAGGACAAGGTGCACTAGGTATTTGTTAGTCAAAAGTTCTCTTGAACATGTACCACTTAAGTCCAAGGCATGGTGACACTTTGTAATTGGTATACCACAATGGTAATTAGATATCATAAGTTGAGCACATGACACACAATGATTAATCCATGTAGACTTTGCAAAACAAGACATCAGAAACCTTCTTTCCAAATTGAGAGGTTACCCTATTTGTACCCTATGCTTGCTCTCTCATAAGTCTCCCTCTGGAACCTTGAGTTCTATGTATTTTGGAGGCTTCAAGAAAACCTCTCTTCCTAATGCTTTTGCAGCATGTTGTTCTCTTATTTTTATTCCTAAAGGAGCCATTAGGCTTTGAAGCCTTGAAATCTTTCTTTTGTGGCCTGTCAAAATCAAAGTCCACCCTTATGTTTCCTCAAGCTAAGTTCATTGAGTCCCTCTAAAAAAGTCAAAACCTTCCTTTGGTCATTAGCTAACAAGATAAATACTAAAAGACACTTTTAGATAAGGAGGCATTATAGAGCCATGAGTCTCGATTATGTTTGAGGTGTGAGCAATTAGCCAATCACCTCTCTCTTAATAGCCTCTTTGCTATGAAGCTTTGACAGACGTTGCTTTGCATAGTGTGGCAAGTTACCCTAGCAGATATTGCAGATATGTTGGTTATATCCTACCTTATTTTTCAAACCTTAGAAGGAATGGAAATCTTTGTTGAAAGAAGCCATCCTACCTATCTTATGGGTAACTAAGCTTACAAAGAATGCTAGAATCTGGGACAGTGTAGATTTGTGGATGACCTAGAGAAGGTTTTGTGTTATCTTAACTCCATGGATGCTTATCACCAAGGTGCGTATAGGTGTTCCATTTAGAATAATCTTGCTTGGTTGGAAATTGATTTATTACCCTCAAAGATAAGGGGCACATATCAAGGTTGTCTGGGTCCCCCACCTTTGGACAGCTTTATTGGGCAACCTAGGGCTAAATGGAAGTCAATAAAGCCTATCTAAAGACCATAAGAGGAAAATTGCAAAAGCTTTCCTAAAGACAATGAGTTTTAGATCAAGTATCACAGAAAAAACCCTAGCACAATTGGAAGGGCCCGTGTAGGGCAAATCACTAGGTGTCTTAAATTTAGAAGTTGCAATGAGCTTAGTGACAATTAATTCTTGAATGCCTTGAGTATAAAGACCATGGAGATACCATTATTGGATACAAAGGATGGCATGTGTTCCCAATGAGGTGGGTACTCCATTTTCTTGGAAGTCGAGATAGGCATGCTTGCCAAAAAAGAAGACTTAACTTTCCTTCTCTCTTTTTTTTTTTTTTTTTCTAGTATCAAGACTAAGTAAGCATTTAAAGAAGAAGACATCATCTGTATAGTATACACAACTTCATAAAGAACATGAATAAAAACTCCACATAGGGAAAATACCAGCTGCATACTTGACAAAGAAATAAAAAGGTCCAAGAACAACCCAAAAATTTACTAATTACAATTCAAGGAGGCAAAAAATCACCCACAAAAGACACCGAGAGTTTTGCTCCTCTTTTAGTTAAAAAAATCCACCATTTGATTTGCTAAGCCAGAAACCCAACAAAAAGAGTACCCCAACACTGTAATGATATCAAAGAACTCAACTTTCATTTGTATTGTTGGGCATTGTGAACTATCATAATAATAAAAATCATAATTCGCATTTTAGAAAACAGATATTTTAAACTTTGTTTTTAGTAAGAAATTCAGACTAAAAAATTCCAAAAAGAAAAAGGAGCTCAAAACCTATACATTTCTAACTTTGTATTCATTGATAAATTTCAAACAAAAATTTAAAAGAAAAAAGCTCCTAAGAAACTTCAGAAAAGAAACCTGCTACAAAATTTCAGGGGAAAAAAGTAAAGAAAAAGAGAAAAGCTTTGCATTCAAAGTGAGGATGAGCCATGACAACCGTCTTTGTTTCAATGAGTGGAACTTCTCACAAAACTCCATTGCATGATCCACAATAGAAATTCCTTCTAGAAATATGTTGCCATGTGCTAATTTTTTAAATTGCCTAGTCAAATATGTTGTCCTTTGATTCCCATTCCACCATTGAATTGCAGTATCCTCCAATCTCATTTGGGATAACTTCTCATTTTTAACTTTAGCTAAAACCTAAATTTGAAGCTAAAAGTCATAATATTAAAAGGACAATAGCTTCATACATAAGTCAGAAAAAAGGTGTCACATGAAAAGTAACCTTGTTTCTATTTCCCTGACAAGCTCCCTTTTAAGTTATAAGCTCTTTAAATAAAATTTTCCAAGCACATACAAAAGCTATTGTTAAGATTAAAAAGAGTTTTTTATCTTCCAAGAAGTCATTCCAAATAGGACCTTCAACTTAAGCTTCACAAACAGCACCTTTCTTTCTTCAGTAGATGGTTCCCAGTCAAAATGGTGATACAACACACGATCATCATCAGTTTTTATTTTTCATTTCCTACATCATTAGTTTCTATTTTAGATTAGTTTCTATTTCCATTAGTTTCTATTTTTAGTTTCCTACATTATTAGTTTCTATTTCCTACATTATTAGTTTTCATTTTAGGTTCATAATTAGTTTCCTATTTCTTTCCTAGTTTTCCTACTTTCCAATTACCTTGGTTTCCTGTTTCAATTATTTCCTTTATTTTTGCATTACAAACATTATTTAAAGGCTTATTGTAATTGTTAGAGAGGAGTTCAATATATTTTTTCAGAATTATTCCCTAATTTAGTTCCTCAAACTTGCTTCTCTATCTAAATAATCTTCAGAATGCATAAATAAATAAATAAAAATAAAAATCAGCAACTTCAACTCTGATTTTTCCCACAGTCTAATCAAGTGCACAAACTAATTTTTCTTTCAATCCACTTTGCTCCATGTTCAAAAGCTTCTTCCAAGACTACTGTCTGATATGTCCAAGGGGCTTTGGTTGCCTTTCAAAATTTGATTCAAACTTCCTGTCACTGAAGCATTTGCACATCCCATAAACAATCTTTGACCATACACGTCAATTCTGCCACCTCTGTTCAATGGTCTTGAAGGAGGGGAAAATTAGTGAAACAAATCAAGAGGTAGGGACTTTATTTGATCAAATTTGAGCCCTCAGAGAAAAAGGATAAGACATTGAGAGCATAATGAAGCAAGACTTGCAGAGAATATTTTCCCTTACCGTGAATGGTTGAAGAGCGATGAAGATGATGATAGTATAAGAACTAGCCAGTCAAAAGACTATGCGAATATTCAATCAGCAAAAATATTTGCTCAAATTTGAGCCCTCACAGAAGAAGGTTAAGACTTTGAGAGTATAATGAAGCAAGACTTGCTGAAAATACTTTCCCTTGCTATGAATGGTTGAAGAGCGATGAAGATGATGATAGTATAAGAACTAGCCAGTCAAAAGACTATGCAAATATTCAATCAGCAAAAATATTTGCTCAAATTTGAGCCCTCGCAGAAGAAGGTTAAGACTTTGACTTTGAGAGTATAATGAAGCAAGACTTGCTGAAAATACTTTCCCTTGCTATGAATGGTTGAAGAGTGATGAAGGTGATGATAGTGTTAGAACTAGCCAGTCAAAAGACTGCGAATATTCAATCAATCATTTTTTTCTGATTTTCCCAACAATTTTCCAGATTTTATAGGAGACATCAATTGGTTTTGGTTGGAATGTCTGGATAACAATATCTCCCATGAAAAAAAGAAACGAGAAAGAGAGCACCCCCACCAACCCCATTCTCGAGCTTTGCAAAGGAAAAAAAGAGTGCTTTCAACTCTTCTGCAATTTGGAGAACAGAAAGCCAAAATTGGCTAAATCTTCCAACAAAACCCTAGTTCTGAATTCTCCAGAATTGAAAACTTTCGCATGCTCAAACTAAAACACAGCAAATCAAAACGCTCTAAAAGAAAGAAAAAAACAGTTCAACAAATTCAAAATATTCCAAACAGCGAAGAATGTTTCACACATGGGTAAAAGAAACGAAAGCGTACTCGGAGAAGGAGAGAATGTGCTTGGCGATATCAGGGTCGGTGGAGGATGAGATAGAGGAAGATGAGTTCTTGGTTTGTTGATTTTGATGCTGATGATGCTCCTCTTGAAAAGCTAGCTCTGTTTGCTTGAACCCCTTCTTCTTCAGGTACGCTATCACTGCCTTCTCTATTTCTTCTTCCTCCATTGTCCCTCTCGGAAGTCAGAAACTAGCGCCAGGGGAAGGTTTCCTAATCGTATATCGACCTTAGGGCATGGGTCCGTGATTCTTCTTCTTTCTCGGAATTTTCCCTGGCGCCCCCTAATTTAATTCTTTTGGATCTTACGGGCTTTTTTTATACTGGGCTTTTTAATACAAATACAATGATTTTTTTAAAAACTTTATGCCAAAAAATTATTATTATTATTATAGGTAACCTTTCATGGTCCGGAGTGCTAACCACCCCGTAATAATTATATCAAAAATAATTTTAAAATTATCATAATTTAAAATTCTACTTAAAATTTGTCTTCAAAACATTCTTCATCTAAAAGATAATTTTAATTTAAAACGTTAAAAAGAAAAACTATTAAAATTAGTTTTGTGTGTGTTTATAAAATAATTTTTTATTTTAAAAAAATATCAAAACATTGTTTGTTAATTATTCTCCATTTCTAATTTTTAAAAATAAAGTGAAATAAATAATAATTTTTAGAAAATGAGTAGAAGTTATTTTTATTGGTTTTAAAAATCAAAAGAAAAACAAGGGAAAATTTATAAAAACCATAGAAAAATAAATAAAATTGAATATGATATCGTTATTTTTCTCTATGTATGATGGAATACTAATATGAAAAATCTTTACATGTAATATTCCTTTAAATTATAAGTAATGCTCTGGATTTCTTTTAATTTATCCTAAATATTTTATTAAGCAAATTAATTATAAATCAAATTATATTGATATATAAAATTTATTAATTTTTAAAAATAATTTGAAACTCAAAAATTTATTTAATTATACCAAAAAGTTAGAGAATTCAATAATATTAGAAAGTCATATACTCAAATTTATTTAAAATTATTTTCTTAGTTTATTCATTGCATATATCATGCTTTTATACATTTTTTTCACTAGACAAATGAACTCCAAATCGAACAAAACTTAATGCATTTTATTTATTATCAAGTTTAATAGTATATAAAAATAATTTAAAATCAAACAGTGACTCAATTAATACCATAAATTTATGAACAAAAAAAGCAACCTACTGTTTCTCTTCTACATAGAATCATATTTTTGTAATTTTTTTCATTAAACAAATAAAAATCAAATTAAAATGAGACTTAATGTGTTGGGTTTATTAACGAGTCTAATAATTTGTAAAAATAATTAAAAACTCAAATAGTCAACCCATTAATTCAAAAAAATTATGAATAAAATTTGGTTTATAATGATTTTATTTATTTTTTTCCTGCATATAGTCATATTTTTATAAATTTTCTCACTTGATAAATGAACTTCAAATCAAATGACATTTATATTAAATTTATTAATGATTTTAAAAAAATGTAAAATAATTTGAAACTTAAAAAATAGATTTAACCATTACAAAAAATAATAGACAAAAACTAATATATTATGAGTAATGACTTTGTCATTTCTTTTATACACATAACTATATATATATATATATATATATATATATATAATATATATATATATATATATATATATATATATATATATATATATATATATATATATTAATTTTCTTATTAGGTAAATAAGTTTTAAATTAAGTGAGACGTAATTAATAATTTAAATTATATAATGAATCTTTTCATTTTTAAGAATAATTTTGAATTAAAAAAACCAATCCAATTAATTACATATTAAATCAAAGTATTTTGAAATGATATATTCTTAATTGAATATTAAATGTGGGTATGCAATAAAAAACTTGGCTAGTTTATATATTAAAAAAGTTAAAATTTATTCATTATTCATTTTAAATAAAATATTATTAACCATTATTATTCATTTAATAAAAGAAAAATCAATTATGCTTTTGTAAATGTGTTAATATCCATATGTTTCTTACACATACCAAAATAGTTTTTTTTTTAGAAAATATAATTTATAAATTTTATTATAATATTACTATTCATGTTTTACTAAAAATTATTTAATTTTAAATTTATTTGTAATTACAAAACTATTTTCATTAAAAATAATACTTTAATTAAATTTAACTAATATTATATAAATTACATTTACAATATTTTTACAAAATAAAATTTAAAAACAACTCATCCAAACAAGTTTTTTTTTTTTATTTTAAAAACTATTTTTTAAAATAACTTTTCAAACACCCTAATAAATTTTTTTAAAACTATTTTTTGTTATTTAACTTAAAAACAAATTTTAGAAAACATAACCAATGGGGTCTTTTTTTTTTTCAAAAAAAAAACATTTTTTAAATAATTTTTTTCTCAAAAATCCCTCTTTGGTTGAACTTAAATTTTATTTATTAATTTTTAACAAAAATCCCTTTTTGGTTGAACTTTTTATTCATTATTTCATTTTTTTGTTATAATATTGTCAATCATTTATATTTTATTTTGGGTTATAATGTTTTCATTGATTTATAATTTCAAGACACATTTTTTATCATTATGTTTAGAAGTTAATATATATTGTCATAAATATATATGGGTAAATGTGTATGACTTCCCAATTACCCATGATGACTTATTTTTCTGTAAAAAATTAAATATTGTAATTAATTGTTTTTTCTAACTCCTATAAATATGAGAATAATTGTTTCGTATTTCAAACAAGCTTGAATACAACATTTATAAGATAACTTCCGTCTTGAAAGTTATTAGACATTTTTAATATCATATTCACAATTCCTTTTAGAACTTATCCGACAAGGAATTTCATTATCTTAGAACCGTTATAGTTATAGTCGTCAATTCCCCTATTATCAGGTCATCAACTTTTTTGGCTTTTCGGCACTAGGTAAATATCAACCTCCATACATAGTCTTACAATTTTGCGGAGACTTATGTTTTTGGTAAACAGTCGTCCCCACCTAGTCACTATGACCCCCTTTGTGAGGAGGCACCCCTCATCCGGAAGTTACGAGACTATTTTGTCGAGTTCCTTAGAAAGAGTTGTTTAAGTTATTTCATAACTCTATTTCTTTTTCTTCATTATTGTTTTTGTTTCTAACACATTATCAGCGTAATGTCCTACCAACTTAAAATGAGAAGACTTCTACAATTTAAGAAAAAAAATTAAAGCACATCATTCTAAGATACTCTGTGAAGTCTTATAATATTTTATAATTACCAAAATATTTTTTTTTTCCTTCCATCTTATACACAACATTTGAATTATGTTGCACTTCTCATAACTAGCAATTACCTAAAATAGAGTGTATATACAGAAGCTATATAGAAAATTTTAAATGGGCTTGTTTCCACCTAATGTTACACCAACCAAATTGAGCCCACAAAATTGGGCTTCATCTGGGTAGTCTAAGGCAGCATGATAGAAGTTGAGTCCAACGGCAAGCCTTGTTCAAATCTGGCTGGGCTAGTTCTAAAAATGGTCTGGGCCAACCCTCAAATTGGGCCAGGTGGGACTGGGGTCCGTGACAGTTACATTCAAAGTTTCAAACAACCTAGCTGACGTCTCGTCTTCAACCTTCTAACTGTTAGGAAAAAATAAGAATAAATAGCGAGAAATTTCTATAATTGGAGAAATTGTCCCCAACAAGGACAAGGACTGTAACCAAACAGATAGATTTGAAAGGAGAATCCTTTCATAAGTTCAATGGGCCTGGACCTATTGCATCATCCGTGAATTATTGGTCCACAGACGATGTGGGACAAAATATGAATAAACACCTTTCTTTTCAATATTTTTTCTTGATTAATGAACTTTGGATAGGAATATTAAAAGCAAAGGACGTTACAATATATAGACATGTCATAGAAGCATGGAATGCTCCCATTGGCTTTCATATTATGTACCTAATAAGAGGTGGGACGTGTCAACAAAATACTAGAATAAGAAAAATATTTTATTTTTATCAATTATGGTGTTTGGATTGTTGGTCCTTAGTCAACAATTCTCCCTCTGAGCAGCGTCTATTCTTATGTTGGACGGACATGCAAGAAAAAGATATGTTGGATTAATCGGGCAAACCCCTCCTATGACTAAGTTGTAACTTGGAAGGTTTTTTTTGACAAAGCTTCCTCAAGGATTAAATTGTGTGGCTCCTTCTATAAGTTATGTGTTTGCTTTTGTAGGAAGAAATCTTTAATATTTCCCTAATTTCACGAGTGCCTTTTTATTGCACGTTTAATATATGACGTTTAATTATTGACTATTAATAACATTTATCTTTTCATATTGTTTAACCGTCCTCGAATCATCGACTTATAACAAACTTATTTATGACAATTCATCATTCAGAAAAGGGTGATCATTATGATGATGTTTTTTAAGATAATTAAGTCATTTGGGTACCATATGACTCAAAATGTTTACCCGTTAGACTTTTTTTTTTCAAGTACCCAATATGGATAACTTATTAAATTTAAGATTAAAAATTGAAATTAAGGTTCATTTTTTAATAAAATTGAAAGTTATTTATATTAGATTTTGGACTCATATTTTCATTGAATATTATAATTTACCTACATTTTTATTTTTATTCTCTAACACAAATATTTAAAAATGTTATTGGAGGTTATGTATTTAATTCAAAATCTAGAGGAAAAGAAGATTTAGGTTTTTATATTACATATTGTAAATGAAATTGAATGAATCATTGACTATTAAAGATAGTGGGAATCTAAAAAGATAGATCCTTTATTTAGTGAGATCCATGGGACCCAACAAATGCCCATCCCATGTTTGATTTTGCTTTTGAAAACCCTTTTTTGGTCCGAAAAAGTCAAAATAGTGCAGGAAATTGGCAACAAAAAGGGGGGTCAAGATATGTAAATAGCTAGCACATATTTCCTTCTTTGCTATTCTCTCTTTTCTTTGTTCTTATCTTTTCTTGCATCTAAAAGAAGTTTGAAACCTAAATCCTTCCAAGAATTTCCCATCTAACAAGAAAATAATTTACTTCAATAACTTTACCCAAAAGTCATTTTTGGTACCCGGGAATATAGAGTGTTTGTGTTAGCTTCCAGAAATATTACAAACTTGGCCCTAAAGCAAGTATATCTTTATTAAATATTGTAATGAATCGAGAGGCTATGTGATGTTTGATGAACATTAAACAAGAGTAATTGAAATTGAGTTACAAGATATCAATTTCTTAAAGGATGATTTTGACATAAAGAAAAAGTAAAAAATCTTAACTTGTTTGAGACATTTGAATAAGAGGAAGTCCCTTTGAATCCTATTAAAACTATTACGAGTGATATACTAGCTAATGAGTAATGTCTAATGTCGGATTTGTCCCAACAATAACTCACAAGGCATAAACAATTCATCGCCCAAATTACAAACACAAAGGGATACAGAAAAACACCACCCTAAATAATACAATAAAGAATATAGAGTTAAGAATACTTATTATTCAAGAAATTAACTCAAAGAGATACAATGTTTAAGAAAAAATCTCAAAATCTGGAATTCTATTTGTAAAATTGCAGACTCCTGATTCAAAATGCACATGACAGCTAAGACAATAAACTTTCCAAAGACCTATGATTAACATACTAATTATGCACCATTCACTCCTAGTTAATTGTCAAAGTTGTTCCTTTTTTCAGAATTCCTACTCATGCTACTAAAGTAAGAATTTGCAACTATTTGAGCTTATTATCAAAATCTATGTGTTGACACACTCTCGTGTCTATGTCTTCAAAAGGTAACCTACCATCCGAGATGAGGACACTATTGAATGGAAGTGTTGCATTAAAGGTTGATTCACATACTCTATTAGTGCACAAAAGCAAATATATAAATATCCTTCATTGTTGTTAAATGAGAGAGAAATAAGTGGAAGATGATAAATGAGAGAAAAAAAATAGGTTTCGAAAATTTTTTAATGGAAGAAGGCATTCTCACAAAAAAAATATATATCATATTTTCAAAGATGAGGGTAATTTTTAGTTCCTTTTAAGCGAATAACTCTTCACATACTTTAATGACGTGAAATTCTTTGCAACAACAAAAATAATCCTATTATTTAACAATGCACAAACCTATGCATATCAATAAATCTTTTCTTAGTTGGATCATTATCAGAAAAATCAAAAACTCATTTTTAATGATTTCTTTTATAGAAAAGTTTCTTACATCAATACACTTACATAATGTAAACTAAGACTACTAGAAATATCGACATGATGAATGATGGGTTGAGTTTTACATATAACATAGGTGCGTTTAAGCAAACATAATGATTTGAGAAGTCTTCATACACGTTAATGTGGAATAAAGTGGTGATAAAATCAGAGAAAAGTGTGTTAAATCATTGATGTAGTGGGACTTTGTTGCTTGTGAAGATGGGGCTCCTCCAAAAAAGATAGAAAAAGAAGAAAAAAGAAAGAAAATTTTGTAGCATTCACACAAAGGGGCTGCAAGCATATTTCGTTGAGTCAGGCCCGCGTAATCAGGCTGGAAAGAATGGATGGGCAAATTGATTGAACCACATGAAGGCGCGTGGAGATGTCTAGTTGGAACCCGACACTTTGCTACTCCCATTGTGTGGTGTCCAAGCCTAGCCAACTTGGCTTCACTCCTCCGCATGACCATCACAAGATTTTTTATGGGTTTTAAAATTTTATTTAATGAATTAAGATAGAAAATATTTTTTATGGAATACACCTTGTAAAAATACTTACCAAATTTAAGGGTTTCCTTGATATTTATTAAGAAAATAAAAAATATATAAAAAAACGATTTTCTTATATTTGATTTTATTATTAATTAGTATAATTAAAATAAGTTAAAAACTTGTATATTTATAAATTATTTAATATTTATATAGAAAAATAATTTATAAAATTTATTATTATTATTTTTTTCTCTATTTTCTTTCCCATATATATATATATATATATATATATATTTCTTATATTTTTTTGGATGATATTTATTCATTTTAATAAAAAAAATTCACATGTATTGTACTTAATTCAAAATATAGAGGTATAATAGCCCCCCACGAATTAAAACACTTTATTATGCTTTCATATTTTGGGTGAGTTTAATGTGAACTTTTTTGTTATTGAAAATAAATGCTATATTAAAAATATGAAGTGAGAAATTTTAATAATGAGTTATTTGATTAAAAGAGTCATTAAAAACCCATATTAATAAAATTTAACCCTTTATTTTTTTAATCTTATTTTAATAAAAATGTTTTCACTTTTTTCCTATGAAAATAATATTTTCTTTTAAAATTACATGTAAATAATTTGAATAATAAATGAAATTTATGTCAAAAATAAGTTATTTTTTAAGTAAAAATATGAGAAGTGTTAGATTCAATTATTTTATGTTTTTTAACCAATTAATTCTTTAATAATTAGGGGATGCAAATAATTAGATTTTTAATTGGATAAAGTGCAAGAGACCCTCAAAACACTAAAGGGATAAAATATATAATTTAAAGAAAAATATTAATATAATGAAGTGGTAGCTATTTTTTAGAACAATTTTTTTTTAGAGAAAAAAAAAATACATACATACATACGGAAAAACACGTTTGATAATTAAAAATTGTTTTCTTTTTTATGTTTTAAAAAAAATTGTTACTTTTTGTTGTTTGCTTAGGATTATTTTAAGAAATAATTATTATAAAATAATTAAAAGTAAAACACTAAATATAAAAATTATTGTTAAAACATATTTAAAATAAGTTAAAAACATTTTAAGTTTTTAAACACACTTTTATTGTATAAAAATTAAAGAATAATTTTTAAAAGCTATTTTTTAAAATTATTTTAAAAAACAATTACTAAACAGTTGCCAGATTTCTTATTTCTATAAGACTTTGGACGAATGTGGATAATTTTTTAAAACTTTTTCTATTAATGCATATATATAATCATCACTTTACTAGAAAAGAAATAATAAACACAAATGGACAAGTTTCACAAATAAGCTTTTGTGGGTAATATTACTTTAAAATAACAAATCTCCCACTCTTTGAATTCCTTCTTTTAGTTTAGATAATCTTGAGGATATTCGTTGAATTTACAAATAATTAATTTAAGCAATAATTTCCTTATCTAATAGGAAATAATTGGCAAAAGATGATGCATGAATCAATCCACTTTCTATAAATTAATAGGCAGACCAAGTAGCATGCGCAACTACCCATATCATAAGATTTATTAATCTACACTACTTTAGTCTTTATATGTGGATGGTCATTTCCATATTAAAAATTTAAAATACAAACTCTTGAAGAAAATTTTATTTTATTTTTTTAATTTGAAAAATTAATTAATTAATTATATAGAACAGTCCAAAAAACTTTATATTTTGAAGCAAAAACGTCATTTTGTTTTAATTGAAAGATATGGAAATATACTTGAATTGAGGCTACTTTCACCAACCCAAAACATTTCAAAATAAATTAATTAGTTGTTTTGGTGTCATGGTCCAGTGATGCAATTGGTATACTCTTTCTTAATCACATAGGTTATTTTATTAGACACAAAAAGCTCTTTTTAATTATTTTTTTTATGTGTTTGAATGATTCAAATAACATGATATTTATTTAAAAAATAATTGAATATAAAAGTCATGATAATACTTTTATATAAATTTTTTAATTTTTACATGAAATTATTTCATATTTAATTAAAATTTTATTATATTAAAATGATTTTTCTATTTTAAACGAAGACAAGAAACATTTTGAATTTTATTTATTAACAAAATTTAGTAAAAGTTTTTATTTATGTTAATAGAAGGGTTTTTTATGATCCCAAAAATTTGAAAGCATGACTTACTTTTAACTCCATTTGAATTAAGTGGGTATTTGACAAAACTTATTACTTAATAATTTAAGTTGATTTTAAGTTAAATTATTTTTAAGTTATTAATAAAAAAATAATTATTTATTTTTTACTTTTGTTTGATAAAATTAACTTAAAATAAATTAACATATTTATCCTCATTAGTTGTAATTAATATTTATTATTAAAACTATTAACTAGTATTTATTTTCATAACAAATTAGCAATGAATGTGAAATTATAGTTGTTAAATATATTTTGTAGGTAAATAAGAAAAAAAATTAAGAATAAATTAATTATTTTAACTTAATACTTAAAGTTATTTTTAACTTTAAATTATAATATTAAATTATTTTACCAAATATACTTAATTTAAATCATTAAATTTATTTACCAAACGCCATGTAATCTAAAACAAAAAGTTGATTTCAATTAAAAGCTAAATTTCTATAGTTTTACAATTAATTCACCTACAATAATGGAAAAAAAAGAAGACAAAAGCAAAAAAGTAAAAAATGAAATTAATTTCAAATCAAGATAGGTAGCATGTAGGTGAAATAATCATTACAACGGCCTCCATAATAATAATTATTTTTTTAGTACGTGGCTGTTCTATTTTGAGGCAGCTGTCAAGATATCTTCTAGGATCACTTCTAGATATCTAATGAGCCCCATTTTGAGAAAGCGCGTGACACATTATTAATGAAATGACTTCTACTTTTGTGATTGAACCAAGATATTTGTAAGCCTATGTACTGTGTAATCATGATTAAGAGGAGATACAAAGCATTTAAGGTGGGACCATTTTTTAATTATGTAAACTATTTATGATTGTAATCTTAAAATTTTTATATCCTCGTATGAACACTTAATTCAATGGACAAATTTGACATTTCTTTAAGAAAAGTTTACAAAAATATTCCAAATATGACAAAAAGAAAAATTAAAAGAGAAAGAATTAAAATCTTCAATTTTGGCGATGGGTGCCGTGCAGTACAAGTTATCAATTTGAATTAGAACCTAATGTTGCCTTTAATTAATGAACCCTCGAGATGGAAAAATGGGAATTAAAATATTTAGGCACTTGATCCTCAACAACCCCATGATATTTTGCTAGCATGATTGGTAAGTAGGAGGTCCCTCCACTCAAAGAAGATATACTATTCTAGTACTACATCAAAACCCTATTCATGATAATACAAAAAAAAGCTTGCTTACAAAGAAGAGGCCACTACAAATGTAGCAAAAGCTGCCTCAACCTCACCATCCTTTAATAAGTAAAGCTTAATAAAGGGAGTGTTTGGTGGAATATTCCTTTTTTTTTTTCTTTTTTTTTTTTTGCATTTAGTATTATTTTTCAAAGAATACATGATGACAATGCCAACTACTATTAATTATGGTTTATGGGGCCCAAAACCCACCATTGTATATCTTTGTTTAATGTGGGGTCAAAATGGGTGAGTTGATTAAGTCATCCAATGGTCAATAACCTTATTGATTGGAAGGAGGAGGGTTCTGATGAACCATCTGATCAAATCTAAGTCACTGTTGGGTGAACAATGTATTGATGGTCCACCTAATGGACGGTCAACAATAATGTTCTGCTGGTCAAGTGATGAAGTATAACTTGTGAAGTCACCGCGAAGCCATTGGAGTTCCAGAGTCCTCTTAATTTTCATTTAGTTTAGGAAAATAGAGAAAGTTTTGAATTGAAGGAAAAAGACAAAAGTTTCAATGCTTTTGTAGCAAGGAATTATTATTTGGCATATCTTGCATTAGTAGACTCCAAAGGAAGTTATTCAAAATTTAAAAGGAATTAATTAAAAATAATAACGAAATCTTTTTTCCCAAAATTTTTCTACTAAAAAATGCAAAAATAAAAATAAAAATTAATAACCTTATTATTATTTTTTTTCCAACCTTTCTATGTACATCAAACAATTTTAATTTTTTTTTTCCTTCTATATTTTTTTCTCTCTTAATGTTCTCCTGCCAAACATATATAGTCTAATACATGCATCCATAATTAGCTATATATAAAAAACAAGTTAATTAAAAAAATTAAATAATTAATTGCAAAGAGTGGTTTCCACCAAGTTGGTCATAGGCTTAGGCTATGCATGAATCACGGTGGGAGTTGGCTTCTCTCGAAAATTCATATATTTAACCTATTGGAAAGTTGAAACTTGCGGGAAACTCTAAAATCTCAATCAATTGATTAAGTAAAAACAAAAGTATGTACGACAAGTTGACAACCACAGCAACACTTGACCTTTTAACCATTGGATTTACATAGTAAATGAACAAATTATTCTTCCATGGATGAACTAAAGTTAAAACCATTTTCTCAATCAGATATTAATCCAGCCGTTTAGATTAATCCAAGTGTTCTTTTTTCTAGATTTTCATGTGGGTGCATTAATATGTTCACATTATTCAAAAGACAAAACAAAATATATATGGGTTTTGATTCAGACGTAAAGCATCAATATTACTATAATTAACTCGATCGACAACTTGCATTATGTTTTTCTTAGTCGGCAATTGTATTTTAATGCTACATATCTCAACCCACCAATGACCAGAAATTACGGGTGATGAAAAATATGAAGTGGGCAAGTTGTTAAGAACCTGCACTTTTCCTTGGTACGTTGTTCACCTCCCGCAGTCAATTGTTTTTTTTTTTTTTTTGCTTTCTTTCAATTCTCCAGGGTGTATTGACTTTTGGAAGCAAGCTAGGGATCTGATGAGAAAATGCGGTTGGATCCGATTTCATAGGTGATCGATCCACATGGATATACGTATACCCACCTGGTGCCATTGATTTTCGGGACAGTAACCTTCAAAGCAAAAGACCAAACAAATCCGTCATTCACCCACCTCCGCAAGGAACAGAGACATGATCACAAAGAGCCTGTCTGGGTCCCCAATTTATTGTAGTTATCAC
The DNA here is from genome assembly GCF_004353265.1 of Vitis riparia. NCBI lineage: Eukaryota > Viridiplantae > Streptophyta > Magnoliopsida > Vitales > Vitaceae > Vitis > Vitis riparia. The sequence continues at coordinate 5,530,139 of NC_048434.1, read as the reverse complement.
CCCTTAATAGTTAATACCCCTTCTTTCTTTCTTATATATTTGTAGTATTCACTTACGAAATTTTCGATTTCTCTAACCTAAGCCCAAGTCTCTTGTCACAGAAATAAGCTACCTAGCTAGCTTCTGTAATGGCCTTAACACACCCCTTCTTCTTCTCCTCTTCTCTTTCTCTTCCAATCAACACCTTTCTTTGACAATTTTCTTCAACCCCTTAATGGGTTTGATAAATATCTGTATATCCGCCGTGCTTTCATGGATTCCTTTTATACTGGTGGTAGATATTGCGGTACTGCAGTGCTCTGTGGCTTAAGGCAGGCTTGCTTGGATCCGTTCAGTTGTGTTCAGAAAAGATTTTTCTAAGTTCCGGCTCGTTGAAGCCATGGAAGAGGTCAGGAGTATGCTGTTTGGGAAGTATGAAACGGGGAGGTTGCTAGGGAAAGGGACCTTCGCCAAGGTCTACTATGCTAAGCATATGGTGTCCGGGGAGAGCGTTGCGATCAAAGTAATCAACAAAGACTATGTGAAAAAGGAAGGAATGATGGAGCAAATCAAACGAGAAATATCGGTGATGCGATTAGTTCGACACCCCAATATCGTTGAGCTCAAAGAAGTGATGGCCACAAAGACGAAGATCTTCTTTGTGATGGAGTACGTTCGCGGCGGCGAGCTATTCGCCAAGGTCTTCAAGGGGAAACTGAAAGAAGATCAGTCCAGAAAGTACTTTCAGCAGCTCATCAGCGCTATCGATTTCTGTCACAGCCGTGGCGTCTCTCACCGTGATCTCAAGCCGGAAAATCTTCTCCTGGATGAAAACGAAGACCTTAAAGTGTCTGATTTTGGGTTGTCGGCGTTGCCGGAGCAGCTCTGGAACGATGGACTTCTTCACACACAGTGTGGGACTCCGGCATATGTCGCGCCGGAGGTTTTGAGGAAGAAAGGGTATGATGGGGCCAAAGCAGATATGTGGTCTTGTGGGGTTATCCTCTTTGTACTTCTTGCTGGGTTTCTACCTTTTCAAGAAGAGAATCTGATGAAGATGTATAGGAAGGTTTTCAAGGCTGAATATCAGTTCCCACCATGGTTTTCATCAGAAGCCAAAAGACTAATATCAAAGCTCCTGGTAGCTGACCCTCAAAGACGGATAACAATACCGGCGATAATGCGAGTTCCCTGGTTCCGAAAAGGGTTTTCAAGGCCTGTTGCTTTTTCAATAGAAGAACCATTCCCGGACAAGCCTGAGGACAGTGATACACTAAAGCTTGAAGCTGCAAAGAGTACCAATTCCCCGTCCCCGGCCTTCTTCAATGCATTTGAGTTCATTTCCTCGATGTCATCGGGCTTCGACTTATCAAGCTTGTTTGAAAATCAGAAGAAGGCTGGATCAATGTTTACCTCCAAGTGCTCGGCGGCTGCGATCATGGCCAAAATTGAGCTGGTGGCCAAGGGTTTGAAGTTTAGGGTTGCAAAGGTGAAGGACTTCAAGTTGAAGCTTCAAGGGCAATCAGAGGGACGGAAAGGGAGGTTATCGTTGACAGCGGAGGTGTTCGAGGTGGCGCCTGAAGTCGCCATCGTCGAGCTCTTGAAGTCGGCTGGCGATACGTTGGAGTATGCCAAATTCTGTGAGGAAGACGTTAGGCCTGCATTGAAAGACATTGTTTGGACATGGCAAGGTGACAATCACAATGGTAATGTTAGCAACAATATTGTTGAATGTGAAAATTAAGCAACCATGATGACAACTAAGTCACCACCTTTGTTTTTTTTGGTTTTTGGATTGAGAAGTTAGGGTTTTCTCTTTCTTGTGCTTGTTCTAATGATTTTGTAGATCTCATATATATATACAGACATATATTGATCAATTTTATCTACATTTGAAGGATGTTTTAAACTAAATTTCCCCTTTAACCCACAATTAATTAGGGTGGGATCACTATTTTGATTACCCAGATCATTCAGACCCAATTCATTCATAAGAGAATCATTTTTCATATACATATTCAGATCATTTTCAGGTGGATTAGAATGGACAGTTCTACCTAAAATTAGGTGAAAACTCATCTCACAACAACTGGAAAGGAATGGCTGCATTTAGTAGTAAGATAAATGTTTGGCATAAACCTTACAACTGAGAGAAAATGCAAGGAATCCCCAAAGGGAAAGAAAGAGGCAAAGTGGGCAAAACCTTCACTTTCTTGTCATCCAAACAACATTCAGAAAGAAAAAAACAAGATTCTGTACCAACTCATTACATTCTCCAAATGACACACGTATAGCTCTTCTTTGTTAATTCTTTTAACACATATCAGTAAGAATAAATTAATGATCATTAACAGTACTGGTTAAGTCATGAGCTGAATGAAGGTTCACCCACTGACTGGTAGTTGTAAAGGCTTTGGAATCTAGTTGAATCGACCAGGGTGGACCTGAATCTTAGAAAAGTTGAAGGACATGTGACATGTACCAAAGGAAATGAATACAAAACAGATAAAGATAAGAAAAATATAGCTATTAGAAAAAGCTTTCACATGCTGAAGAGTGTGACTTGTGAGGAATATAGGCAAGAAGTAGTTTTCTTTCATTGTCTTCAATAACTCTTTTTGAGCTTCTTTGATATATACATATATGGTGGAATTCTTCTGGCGATGTCCCTCCGATTATTGACCTGTTGGTTGATGAACTCAACTTTAGGCATGCAGTGGATAAGAAGCTTAAAGGCAACATTCTCCAAGGACCAAACAATGGCTGGAGAAAATTCAACTACTTCCTACCAGTCGTCTCTCAACTGCCATCTGCCCATAATGAAGATGCCATCATTCAATTCAAAATGTGAACAGTAGTACGTTTGTTTGAATATATACCAGTATGAAGATAAGATGCATTGACCATTTGTCATCCAATATAAATATGACAGTAGAAAATTCAAAATATTGAAGCCATAGCTTTGTAGGATGAAAATGACAGTTGAAGATAAGCCTTGTTGAGTGAAAATTTGTAGGTAAACAAATCAACAAGATATGATTTTAAGTTTTAACACACCCATATACCTAGATATTGTTCTTTTTAAGCCATTGGTTTCATGACTTTAAAAGTCAATCCTCCCAATTTTCACTAGCAATATGCTGGTGAATTTAAATATGTCTATGCATACCATATGAATCTTCCTTAATCACTTCTTATAAGTACTAATAACTTTTCTCTTTATCTAAAATAAGCTATTAGGTTCACTGTAATGACTTGTGTATGCGTCACTTCCATAATTTTAAAATACGTTAATATATAGGTCTTGTTTGGTACATGAGAAGGAGGAATGGAATATTTAAAAATTTTCTTTCCATTTCTTTTTCTCTTTGAATAGGAATATTGAATTTGGTGATTCTAATTTCTTGTATTTGGATGCGTACAAGAAGAAAAGGATGGAATGATTACTTGTTTTTGTTTTAACGTTAAGTAATAACGAAAATAATAATGAATAAAAAAATAAATTAACAATAGTATCAATCCATATAGTTTAAAATAATATTTTGTTTTCATTTTTAAAAGACTCTCACATTACATTTAATAGTTTTTTTATTTTAAAAAAAATCTTTGAGAGTTTTTTTAATAAATAATAAAAACCTATTTAGGTATGTGATTTAAAAGTAATTTTTTTAAAAAAAAAATCACAACCACTGTTTAGATGTTGTTCATGAAAACAATTTTTAAAAACAATATTAATAATTATTATTCATATTTTATTTTATATATATATATATATATATTGAAAAGTACTTTTAAAAATAATAAGAAATCAAAATACCTCATATAAATGAATTGAAATCCTACTTTGACGTGAAATTTCTTCTATTTATAATCATTTTTTATTTTATTCCTATCACCACATGAGTTATCAAAACAAAGGATGAATGAAAAAATGAATAAGGTGTCCATTATCACTTCTCTTTCCCGACAAATCAAATATGGTCTTAAAGTGTTAAAAACTTTTCACAACTAAAATAGAATGCGACATTGACAATCGAGGAAAAACAATTAATAGAGAAAAAGACAACGATCATATTTTTCTTTATATAATAAAGGTTTCACATTCGTTATAATGACTCGTGTGAGTATGGTTAACTTAGATTTTGTTCACTCTCGTAACTTTAAAATATGTCTACATATCACAACTGAGATAGAATAAGATATTGATAATATAGGGAAGAAATCGAGAGAGATAAACGTTTATGCTCTGAGCTCAATCAACAATACTAATATGATAACATGCATGGTTATATTACAAGACAAATAAATTTCAATTAATATAATTTTAAAACAGACCTTTTAAAGCTAGGTCTTACCTTTGAGGGGCATGGCTCAATTACTTGTCTCTCTATAACCTACCCTAACTGTAGGACATTTTAATTAGTGAAGGTTGGGCCATCATTATAGGCCAAAACATATATAAACAAGATGAATGAGAAACCTTTTAGATATTAGAAAAGTTTGTATGCTACATGTAAAATTTTGTATTAATCTTGATATGTCACCTGACACCCTCTATCTCATCTCAGCTGTACTTTGGATTGAGAAGCAGAAACCTGATATAAAATCCTTCTAAATGTTATCCATTGGAGTAGGGACAAAGTATGCTTGTAGTGCAATGCAAAATATGTAATTTTTAATTTCTTGGAGACCGGGAGGATCGATAATGGAGATAAGAAGAGAATAAGATTTTATGTGAAAAAATAAAATAATAAAATGGATAATCTTAAAGAGAGTATATCATTTTTTGTCTTTTATGAGAGTCGTTTCACTTTGTTTGGTAATTATTTTTTAAAATAATTTTGAAAAATTATTTTATAAAATAAAAATTTATTTGAGAATTTGAAATATTTTTAACT